>NW_027507787.1:218467679-218967679 GCF_037356315.1 Lithobates pipiens
CCTTCACTGCCAGTGTCATTTACACAGGAATCAGTGCATTTGTATAGCAGTGATCGCTGTATAAATAACAATGGTCCCAAAAATGTGTCAAAAATGTCCGATGTGTCCGCCATGATGTCGCAGTCACAATAAAAATCGCAGATCGCTGCCATTACTAGTATAAAAAAAAATTACTAATAAAAATGCCATAAAACTATCCCCTATTTTGTAAACGCTATAACTTTGGCGCCAACCAATCAATAATCACTTATTGCGTTTTTTTGTTTTGTTTTGTTTTTTTTAACCAAAAATATGTAGAAGAATAAGTATCGACCTAAACTGAGGAAGAAAAAAATGTTTTTTATATATATCTTTTTGGGGATATTTATTATAGCAAAAAGTAAAGAAGTTTTTTTTTTAAAAATTCACGCTCTTTTTTTGTTTGTGGCGCAACAAAATAAAAACCGCAGAGGTGATCAAATACCACCAAAAGAAAGCTCTATTTGTGAGAAAAAAAGGACGTAAATTTTGTTAGGGAGCCACGTCGCACGACCGCGCAATTGTCAAAGGGACGCAGTGCCGAATCGCAAAAAGAGCTCTGGTCTTAAGCCAGCAAAATGGTCCGGTCTGAAAGTGGTTAAAGGGTAGCCCCCTACCCCTCGATCTCACCCCTCTTCGGAAATCTCTGTGCGGCTTGTTCTCTTATAGAAGCTGGAAGGACGGTGCCAACCATGGATATGTCACTGCGATCCGCTGGTCCCGTCATGCAATGAACACCGGCGGCTCCCAGAGCTATCAGTGACTGGCAGATGTCTCCCCGCACGCCGCTCTCCGGGAGATATCTTCTGTTACACACACAGTCTGAACGTTTATATCCAACACTGGCCGTCAGGAAATATGTTTCTGTAAGCTTTCTGTTAAAAAAAAGCAGTTATATGGTAGCAAACTATTTTTTACCCAATTAAGCTTTTACATTTCAGCTGCTGGCCTATAATTTGACAAACGACTCCAGCATTGGATATATTTTACATTAACATGCACTTAAAGTCTTACAAAACCCACAACAGTAAAATCAGTCTGTATATGCAGTAAAGGATGCTTGTTATACTCACAGTGGAACCTAAGGGGTTAATCCTCTGCATTGTGCAAAAAGACCTTTTTGATCCTGTCTTCTCTGATCCTCCCCTTCTTCCACTGTCCCCAATCCATCTCCTGATAGTACAGAGCCTTGGGGACAAGCTGCGCATGCTCAGTTTGGTGTGTTTTGCTAGAGAGTTTTTTTTTATTGTTTTTTTATTGGGAGGGTGTATGTGATCAGCACAGGGCCAATCAGCACTGTCCAGACAGATGGTCAGGGGTCCTGCAGCCTCATAAGACAGGGGAGAATTACATTTCCTCCTACAAGATTTAAACAGACACTGATAGAAGTCACAGGGATCATGCAGCCTCATAGGGCACTCACAGGAGAATGGAAACTCCTACAAGCTTTAACCAGACACTGATAAAAGTCTTAACCAGACACTGATAGACGTCACAAGACTGCTATATACTGCTGATCAGAAGAGCTATATATATATATATATTGTTTTATAGTTACTACAATAATTGCATTTCCATGTTCTGTGTTTTGTGGAAGACCAGATATAGTGAATGCAGTGTCCTAGGCCCACTTTAAAGTGTTACTAAACCCAGGAGCCTGCATTCACTATATCTGGTCTCCCGCAGTACACAGAACATGGAAATGTCATTATTTTAGTAAATATAAACTGCTAAATACCTTTTCCCACCAGCAGAATATAGCAGTCTTGTGACTTCTATCAGTGTCTGGTTAAAGCTTGTAGGAGGAGTTTCCATTCTCATCTGACTGTCCTATGAGTCTGCAGGACCCCTGACCTTCTGTCTGGACAGTGCTGATTGGCCCTGTGCTGTTCCCATGCACCCAAGAAAAAAAAAAAACTCTAGCAATACCCACCAAACTGAGCATGTGCAGATTGCCATCAAGGCTCTGTAGTATCAGGAGAAGGATGGGGGGCAGTAAAAGAAGGGGAAGATCAGAGAAGACAGGACCAAACAGCCTTTTTACACAATGTAGAGGATTAACCCCTTAGGTTCCATGGTGAGCATAACAAGCATGCTTTACTTCATATATAGAATGGTTTTACTGTTGTGGGTTTAGTAACACTTTGGAATGAAAGGATACATCTGATAATGGGCCCATCCTTTGTAATGTATACATTTCCACACTTAAAGAATGTGTTACCCCAACATTTCAAATTCCTGATTTGTGTCTATTGTATCATGTACTTGTATGAGAGAGTATCCTGTTTCTCGTGCCACACTAGGCATTAAAGCACATCCATCCCGGCGTGGTCAGTTTTCTGGCTGTGCTGGGAGAAAATGACTGACACATGTTGCTTCCTATTTGGTCACCGTGCCAGTCCCTTTGCTTTCCTATTCAAACTGACCACACTAGGCATTAAAGCACATTCATCCCAGCGTAGTCAGTTTTCTGGCTGTGATGGGAGAAAAGCCTGGCTAATGCTCAGGCTTGTTCTGACCATCCCCCCCCCCACACAAACATTCACTGGGAAGATCAGTGTGCTGCTGTTTCTCCATCCCCATCTCTCTAAGCCCCTTTATGCAGCTGGGAACAGAGATGATGTGATCACTTTTAAAAAAATAGAATATATATTTATAAAGATAAGAGTTAATTTACTATATTTTAAAAGTATAAGAAACAGAAACCACACACTTTTCCAGACTGAGCAGTGATTTATAACAATTACTGATACTTTGGATAAAAAACACGAATTTAATTCTGTAAGCGTCTCCATTTATCATGACACTAAATTTGTATCTTCAGTGCCAACCATGGAAAAATAATTTGCAAATTAAATAAAAATAAAATTTTATTTATTTAATAAATAAATAAAAGTATTTTGGGAAGATATTTTCTTAAACCCCAACTCTGGGCAATAAATAAAAGTACTCTTACAGCGGGATCCGTCGCCCACACTGCAAGATTTAAATGCTCGTTAAATTAGAACTTCAGTACATGGCATCTGAGCGCCACAAACTTTAAAAAAAACGCTATTTAATTCATTTTTAATATTCAAAGCAAACTCCCCCATCCATCCATGTCTCCATGCTTTATTTTATTAAGAAATCACTTTGAAAAACAATCCCCCCTAGCATTTCTGACCATGGCCATCTTAAGTAAGGGCAGATGGTTCACATAGCATCTACTTCCTGGAATCCATCTGCCCTTAGCTCAGGCATGCAGACTGGAGGGTGTGGTTAGCTGAGTAAACCCTTCCTTCCCTCCTGAAGACTCCTGGGATGTATGACATAATTTGCCCAGGCCTGGAAATCAGGAAGCAACTGAAGAAATGTAAAAGCGTTTATAATAAGTAAATATATTATCGACGTCACGCCTCACATGCCGAGCGTACAGCGTCCTTGTGGTGCTGCAATGCCGGCGGATCGATTTATATCTGTCAACTTCGGGGGAGGTTGCTTTGGCGCTAATTGCCTGGCCAGCTGAGCTTGTGCAGGTGACATTGCCTTCCTCTCCCTTTGCACGCTAGTGTGACGTTGGGGGTTGGGTTGTGGCGGCGCTCCCTATATGAGCCTCATATCTGGCTGGGTCACACACACAGGACTCATTTCTGTATCACCTCGGTACACCATGCACCGTTGGACAATAGACAAAATTTGTTTTTTGTTTTCGCTTCATTGTTTGTTTGTTTTTTGGGTTTTTTTTGGGTCACTCGTTATGATCGCAATTTGTAAATTCGTATATTCGTACATTCGTGAATTCGAAAATTCGTATATTCGTACATTCGTGAATTAGAAAATTCGTATATACGTAAATTTGCACATTCGAAAATTAGAAAATTTGCATATTCGGAAATTCGTACAGTCGTAAATTAGAAAATCGGTACGTTTGGAAATTCAAAATTCGAAAATCCGAAAACCCGAAATTTCAAGAATCTGAAATGGTAACTAACTATTAAATGCTAGGTAATTTCCTTTCAACTTTAGCTGTTAGTATACGTAACGAATACGAATTTATCTGAAGCTACGAATTATCTGAAATAACGAATGCTGTATCTAAACAAATGGAACGGAACATATTATTAATAAATAATAATAATAATAAAAAGTTTCTATTATTATTAATGTTATTTATTATTATTCATTATTAGGGATGAGCCAAACACCCCCCGGTTCGGTTCGTACCAGAACTTTCGAACGGACCCCACGTTTGTTACGAACGTTAGAACCCCATTGAAGTCTATGGGACTCGAACGTTCGAAATGAAAAGTGCTAATTTTAACGGCTAATATGCAAGATACTGTCCTAAAAAGGGTTTGGGGACCTGGCTCCTGCCCCAGGGGACATGGGTCAATGCCTAAAATGTTTTTAAAAATGGCCGTTTTGGCGGGAGCACTGATTTTACTGACGATTAAAGTGAAAAAAAAAGTGAAATATTCCTGTAAATATGGTGCCTGGGGGGTGTCTGTAGGATGCCTGTGAAGTGCCACGTGTTTCCCGTGTTTAGAACAGTCCCTGCACAAAATGACATTTAACGGAAATAACACCATTTAAAACTGCTTGCGGTTTTAATGTTATATCTGGTTCCTGCAATATGGTTGAAAATCATTCAGAAAAATGGCATGGGTAGCCCTCCCTGCCCATTACCAGCCTATTTGGGTCTTGTACGCATATTAAGGGGAACCCTGTACCCATATTAAAAAAAGGAAATGTGTGTGGCCCCCAGGCCCTATATACTCAGAACAGCAGTATACAGGCGGTGCAAACAAGACAGGGACTGTGTAGGTTTGTTGTGTTAAGTTGAATCTGTTTGTAATTTTCAACTGGTACATTTTTAAAGTGTAGCTCCAGTCAAAAAAACTATTTTTAAGCTTTTTGGAAAACATAGGGAAGGGTTATCACCCCTGTATAATTTGTTTTCTCGTCCATCTTTTTTCATCTCACTTGCTGCTGTCTCCTTGCGTTTGCAAGTAGGAGATGTTTGTAAGTTGGATGTTTGAAAGTAGGGGCCTGCCCTATATGCTCTGCAGAAATGGCGGAACAAGGTGTTGGTTTTGCCACAACATTGTAAGCCCTCAAAGTGACTCTTGGTGGGCGCTGGAGCGCCCTGCTGTGAACGATTATATCAAGAATTGTAATTACATGCCATTGTTGAACAGTGGTAGAAAAATTGACCTTTGGTGGTTGTGGTGCTGGTGCCACAACACTATAAGTCCTCACCGTTACTCTGGGTGGGCACAGGAAGGGGCCCTCCTGTGAAATATTATATCAAGAATTGTAATTACATGTCCCTGTTAAACAGGGGCAGAAAAATTTGGCCTTAGGCACTGCTGCTGGTGCCACCACACTGCAACCTCTTCCATATACTCTAGTTTTTTTGCTGGAATCAGCCCTGCTGCAAAGCATTGCATCAAAAATTGTACTTAAACGCCCCTGTTAAACAGGGGCAGAAAAATTGGGCTGCTGGCATCACCCAGAACCAAAAATGTTCTTCCAACATATCAGCGGAGGAGGAAGAGGATGGACAATCAACATAACAGGACAGTCACTCAGCATCAGCATAGGCAGTCTTGAAGGGATGTGGTATTTCAAAAAAAATTATTCGGTTACATCAGCTTCAGGTGCTTGGTAGCTGTGGGTGATCCAAGACTGATTCATCTTGATGAAGGTCAGTCGATCAACTGATTCGGTGGACAGGTGCACCCTGTGATCGGTAACAAAGCCACCAGCAGCACTGAAGGTGCGTTCCGAAAGAACGCTGGATGCAGGACAGGCCAGTAGCTCAATTGCATACTGTGCAAGCTCTGGCCAGTGATCCATCCTCAAGACCCAGTAAGCCAGAGGATTTTCGGTGGGAAAGGTGTCCAAGTCTGACCTTGCCCCTAGGTATTCCTGCACCATGTAAATCAGACGCTGGCGATGGGTGCTGGAACCAATCATACCTTGGGGCTGCGGACTAAAAAATTGTCTGAAAGCATCAGTCAGACGGCCACCTTCTCCACCGCTCCTTCTGACCGATGCCTCAGCAACACGTTGTCCAGGACCAGGAGTTTGTAACCTCCCAGTCTCTGGGAACGCGTTGCACAGAGCTTTCTGCAAGGCCTCCCGGAGATGTCTCATCCTCTGCTCCCTCTGCGATGGCAAGATAAGGTCGGCAACCTTACCCTTGTACCGTGGATCAAGGAGAGTGGCCAGCCAGTAATGGTCCCTCTCCTTGATCCGAAGAATACGAGGATCCTTCCGCAGGCTTTGCAGGATCAGGGAGGCCATGCAGCGTAGGTTAGCTGAGGCATTCGGTCCGGAGTCCTCTGGGTCACTAAGGACAACATGATCCGCAGCTACCTCCTCCCAGCCACGTACAAGTCCACGGGTTTCTTGGGACTGTAAATCATCCCTATAAGACTGCTGCTGCTGCTGCTGATGCTGATGCTGAGTGCCAGCCTCCACCTCCATGCTGACACAATCATCCTCCTCCTCCTCTTCCTCCTCCTCATCCTCTTCCTGTGTGATGGGTGGCACAGCAGGAACACTGTCTGGATAAAGGGGGCCTTGAGAGGCAAGGAAGTCCTCCTCTTCCTGCCTCTGTTCTGCCTCAAGTGCCCTGTCCATTATTCCACGCAGCGTATGCTCCAAGAGGTGGACAAGAGGTACAGTGTCACTGATGCATGCACTGTCACTGCTCACCATCCTTGTGGCCTCCTCAAACGGTGACAGGACAGTGCATGCATCCCTGATCATGCCCCACTGGCGAGGTGAGAAAAAACCAAGCTCCCCTGACCCTGTCCTGGTGCCGTAGTCGCACAGGTACTCATTGATGGACCTCTGCTGCGTGTGCAGCCGCTGCAGCATGGCCAATGTTGAGTTCCATCTGGTGGGCATGTCACATATAAGGCGGTTCTTGGGCAGGTTCAACTCCTTTTGGAGCTCAGCCAGCCGAGCACAGGCATTAAATGATCAGTGGAAATGCACACAGACTTTCCTGGCCTGCTTCAGGACATCCTGTAAGCCGGGGTACCTGCCCAAGAAACGCTGCACCACCAGGTTAAGGACGTGAGCTACACAGGGCACATGGGTCAGTTGTCCCTGTCGGAGGGCGGAGAGGAGGTTGGTGCCATTGTCGCAAACCACCATTCCTGGCTTAAGCTGGCGTGGCGTCAACCACCTCTCGGCCTGCCCCTGCAGAGCTGACAAAACATCCGCCCCAGTGTGGCTCCTGTCCCCCAAACAAACCAGCGCAAGCACGGCATGGCATCGTTTTGCCTGCGTACTTGCATAGCCCCTGGAACGCCTACGGAGCACCGCTGGTTCTGAGGACAGAGCACTGGAAGAGGCCATGGAGGAAGAAGAAGAGGAGGGGGTGGAGGAGAGAGGTGTGTCACAACCAATAGTAGCATTTTGGAGGCGTGGTGGCGGAACAACCTCCAACACTACTGCACCTTGTCCTGCATCCTTCCCAGCTGCCAGAAGAGTGACCCAATGGGCCGTGAAAGACAGGTAACGTCCCTGTCCATGCCTGCTGGACCATGAGTCAGCGGTAATATGCACCTTACCGCTGACCGCCCTGTCCAGCGAGGCAAGGACATTGCCTTCCACATGCCGGTAGAGAGCCGGAATCGCCTTCCGTGAGAAAAAGTGGCGTTTGGGGACCTGCCACTGAGGAACCGCACATTGTACAAACTCACGGAAGGGGGCTGAGTCTACCAACTGAAAAGGCAGCAGTTGAAGTGCTAGCAATTTAGCCAAGCTAGCATTCAACCGCTGGGCATGTGGATGGCTGGGAGTGAACTTCTTCCGCCGGTCCAGCAGCTGGGGCAGGGACATTTGCCTGCTATAATCGGATGTGGGTGTACCGCTAGCAGAGTTCCCGGAAGCACTTGACTGTGACACACCTAATTCTACACCTTCATTCCTCTCAGAGCAGGTTTCAGAGAGGACTGAAGGTCTAGTGGGGTTGGAGATGCCAGCTGATGAGGAGCAAGGAGAGGTCCGCTTTGTTCTTTGGTGTGGGTCTTTGAGGTACGCTTGCCAACGAGCTGCATGGCAGGTCAACATATGTCTGGTCAAGCATGTGGTGCCCAAGCGGCTGATGTTTTGGCCACGTGAGATACGCTTGAGACATATGTTGCAAATAGCAGCGGTGCGATCTGATGCACTCGTCTCAAAAAAGGCCCACACCAAAGAACTTTTAGAATAACGCGCAGAGGCAGCGCTCTGCACAGGCGGAGCTCTGCGGTGTGATTCAGTCGGTGTGCTGCCCCTAAGCTGGCCCCCGGAGGGCATCCTGCCTCGTTGGACATGTGCCTCCTCCTCCTCCTCCCTCCTTCCAGGCACCCACGTGGAGTCAGTGCCCTCATCATCCCCTCCCTCTTCATCTCTGTAGCAAACCTGGCAGTATGCTGCAGCTTGTGGAACATGACTGCCAGATTGCTGTCCTTCTTGAGCATCCCCTCTCTCTGCGCTCACGCTACTGCCTTCCTCTAGCTGAGTGTCATCATCAGAGCCAACCAAACACTGGGCATCCTCCTGGAGCATGTACCCAACACTGTGCTCAAAGAGTTCAGGAGACTCCTCAGGAGGACGTGGTGGGTCTAGGGAAGGAGTCACTGATGATGACATTGAGAGGAGGGAAGACGATGCGTTGGCAGCTGCTTTGCTACTACCCTGAGACTGGGTGAGAGAGGATGAGGAGGATGAAGAGGGCTTGGTCATCCACTCTACCAAGTCGTTGGCATGTTGCGGTTCAACATGTCCAGCTGCCGAAAAGAAGGACAAGCATGTCCCATGGCCACGTGCTGATGACAATGCACCGCGTCCACGACCAGCACTGTTGTCTCTAGACA
Source organism: Lithobates pipiens (assembly GCF_037356315.1). Classification (NCBI taxonomy): domain Eukaryota; kingdom Metazoa; phylum Chordata; class Amphibia; order Anura; family Ranidae; genus Lithobates; species Lithobates pipiens. The sequence goes on from NW_027507787.1 coordinate 218,476,556, forward strand.
CAGAGCCTGCTTGCCCTCTTTTATCGGCTCGCGCCTGTCTGCCTCTCCTTGCTGGCCTTCCAGACATGGTAATGGCCTGAAGGGAGTTGGGTAAAACAGCAGTTGGGTAGTTTATATTGTGCTGGAGGCACACAACACCCACTAACTCCTGCAGATGCCTTTTTTATAGAACACCAGAGATAAAGGGGTATATACAGATGTATACTGTGCTGTGCTGGAGGCACACACAACTTCCAATAACTCCTGCAGATGGCAAGTGGGCTCAAATAGAGAACAGCTATGTAGGTGGATTATAGCGGTATGTACTGGGTACAGAGCACGCAGACAGCACGCACTATCTCCTAACACTACTGACTGCAAGCTCTATTATTAAAGATAGATCACTAGCTATATAGGTGAGGTGAATATTGTGGTGTATACTGCGGTCAGGGCACGCAGACAATAACCAGAAAACAGCAGAGATAAAGGGGTATATACAGATGTATACTGTGCTGTGCTGGAGGCATACACAACTTCCAATAACTCCTGCAGATGGCAATTGGGCTCAAATAGAGAACAGCTATGTAGGTGGATTATAGCGGTATGTACTGGGTACAGAGCACGCACACAGCACGCACTATCTCCTAACACTACTGACTGCAAGCTCTATTATAAAAGATAGATCACTAGCTATATAGGTGAGGTGAATATAGTGGTGTATACTGCGGTCAGGGCACAGACAATAACCACTACACAACAGCAAGATAGGAAATCAGCCAAAAACGATCGGTGTGTACTGTGTTGAAGGTACACAGAACACCCACTGCTTCAGATGCCAACATACTACACGAGGCCGCCTCAATGGCGGCCTTATATAGTGTGGGGCGTGCACTACACAGCCTGAGCTATGATTGGCCACAGGCATACTGCCTGTGGCCAATCATGGCTCTCCTCGCTGCTGGCACTGCGATTGGCTAAGCATGCGGGGTCACAGTGCATGCTTGGCCAATCATGAGCCAGCAATGCACTGTGCCATCGCAGTGCATTGTGGGCCGTGAGCGCCATGCGAATTTTGACGCGAACGGACCAAGTGTTCGGATTTCGCCGAACGGACAAACAGCCAATGTTCGAGTCCAACGTACGTTCGACTCGAACACGAAGCTCATCCCTATTCATTATGTTCCATTCGTTTGGATACGGCATCTGTTATTTCGGATAATTCGTAACTTCAGATAAATTTGTATTTGTTACGTTCACTAACGGCCAAATTTAAAAGGAAATGACAATACCTAGAATTTAATAGTTAGTAATAGTTACGGTATTATTAGTTAATTAGTGGGACTGCTTTAGCAGTCCCACTATTGTTGTTCGTTTTTTTATTTATTAATCATCATCATCATCTTTTTATTATTATTCCGTACGTTTTTTGGCTCTGCATAACTTCTGCATACTTTCAGCTATTAAAGCCATTCAACTTTTAAAATGTTCAGCTCTTTCAGCTGATGTGTGCTCTTCTTCAACTTTTTTTTCTACTATTTATACTTTTTAAAATATTAAGCTTTTTAACACTTTTTTTTTAACGTTGAAGTCAATGAGAGCATGCTTAAAATCTTTAAAATCTTCTTCCGCTACCAAAAGTTTGAGCTCCATCATACTTTCACCTACAGACACCAAACAAACTTTAAAATGTTCACAAAATGTTCAGCTATCTGGCTGTATCTTTTCAGTTTGATATCTTTTACAGTTTGTGTGAAAAAGCTGTTTAAGTTTAGTGATGATTTCAGAAAATTTCTGAAAATTTAGGGCAGCCAGGCTTTTGTTGTCTGTTTTGTTTCCATGGTTACCAAAGCTTCTTATACACAGTGATGGGCAGTGGGGGGAGGGCACCGACGCACCATGTACTGATTTATAATAGAGGAATATGATGGGGCAGTTTTGATGGGGCAGTTTTGATGCATTTTCTCCAGGAAATGCATTTTCTAGTTATTATTTCAGATTTCTGAAATTATTAATTTACTAATTTACGAATGTACGAATTTATGAACTTATGAATGTACGAGTTTATGAATTTACGAATGTACGAATCTACAAATTTACGAAAGTACCAATTTACAAATGTGCAAATGTACAAATTTACACATTTATGAATTTACGAATTTACAAATGTACGAATTTACGAATTTCTGAAAGTACGAATTTACAAATTTACGAATTTACAAATATTCAGGAAAAATTTGTTAAAATTTGTTGAAATTTGTTGAAATTTGTTAAAAAACGAATTCGGAATGAAGCGAATTGTACGTGTCTAATTGGATTCATTCAGCAACACTTATATCATTCATCTGGGGTTTGGTTTCTTTTCACTTTATGTTTCTTCCTAGCTCTTAATTTTTTCCTTTCTTATTCTTTTTTGCGACCTTTTTTTTTTCTTTTTCTGCACTTCACATTCTTCTCCTACACTTCAATCACAATGGTCACATAACTTTATACACATTTTTTTTTTCACTAAGGTCCCTTTTGGGGTCACTAAGTTCAAGCACAACGCAGGATGATATCATACACCCCGACCTGCCTTGGATGTTGTTTGTGTGGGTTGCTGCCGCCCAGCACACCGCCTTTTCTCTCGGAGATGATGTCTTTAGCTGGTTTGCGATCCTCATTGCTGTACCACCAAAACATAGATGTGTCTGAAAGTTTTGTGCTTCTAAGGGGGTTCTCCCACCGTATACATACCCTGTTTCCCTGAAAATAAGACCTAGCGTGATTATCTGTGATGGCCCTAGTTAAAGTCCTTGTAGGTCTTATTTTCAGGGTAGGGCTTATTTTCGAGGAAACAGTGTAGGGCTTATTTGGGGGGTAGGGCTTAAATTGCAGCCATCACCAACAATCATGCTAGGTCTTATTTTCGGGGAAACAGGGTAATAAAATATATTTAACATTTTTTGAGCACTTTTTTATTTTTTATTTTTCTGATTTTGTTAGATCATTTAGACATGACTGTCCTTTCTATTTATAGATAATCACTACAGTTCTGCTCCTGATTAGTAGCTAAAAGGCAGCAAAATTGAGCCAACAAATGCCGTACCCATTGCTAATTGTGGACCAATAAGATTCCGTAATGATTCCATATATGTTTGTATCATTTAATTTGTGGAGGTTTTCTAATACATTTCATCTCTTTTATTGCAATTCATAAAAAAATCCCCTAGATCAACAGTTTGCATGGGTATCAACTGCAATATGTGTATACAGGTATACCCCGCTTTAAGTACACTCACTTTACGTACACTCACGAGACATACCCGCGAGTGTATATAAAATGCCTTGCAAGTACTGTACAGACATTTTGAAGCTGCAGTAGAAGGAGCTGAAGCTCTGAGAGCGTAGCCCGCCCTGTTCCAGTGTGCCACTGACACCCCCACTACAGCCCCTGACACCCCACTAAAGCCACTGACACCCCCACTACAGCCCCTGACCCCCCACTACAGTCCCTGACACCCCCACTACAGCCCCTGACACCCCCACTACAGCCCCTGACGTGCTTACTAAGGCCTCTTACCACCCACTACAGCATCTGACCCCCCACTACAGCCCCTGACACCCTCACTTCAGCCTATGACCCACCACTACAGCCCCTGACACCCACACTACAGCCCCTGACACCCACACTACAGCCCTTAACCCCCCACTACAGCCCTTAACCCCCCACTACAGCCCCTGACACCCCCACTACAGCCTCTGAACCTCCACTACAGCCCCTGACCCCCCCACTACAGCCCCCTGACACCCTCACTACAGCCCCTGACACCCCCACTACAGCCCCTGACACCCCCACTACAGCCCCTGACATCCTCAGTACAGCCCCTGACACCCTCAGTACAGCCCCTGACACCCCCACTACAGCCCCTGACACCCTCAGTACAGCCCCTGGCCCCCACTACACCCTAGAAGTGAAAAAAGGTATTGCTTCACTTTAAGTACATTTTCATTTTACATACATGCTCTGGTCCCGTTGTGTACTTAAAAGTGGGGTATGCCTGTAATATGTATATATGTATCAACTATCCCTTATGTTTTTGTAAATGTATGAATTTTTATTGGATTGTCAACTAGTATGCAATATTAATTCCAAATGTAATGTAAATACTATTAATATAAAATATTGTGTAAAAATCATTTAGATATGGAACTATATAGCATTACTAACCAATAAAAAATATTTATTTTTCCATACATAGAACCTATTCATTTGCTCCCGTGTGCCTCATATAAAGTCCCACCTCCTTCTTGCTTCCTTTTAATAATGATAGGGATGGAGGCAGAGACCTATTAGGCTCTTGCTTCTTATAAAGTCCCAAAAAACCCTCTTTTTTCTCTATAATAAATAGACATGGGCGCCACCCAAAAATTTGTTTAGTTCGGTTTTGCATTAAAAAAAGATCGTATTTCGTATACAAATTTTCGTTAGATTCGTAAACTTTTTGTTAAAATAACGAAAGTTCGTTATGATGAATTTATCATTATGAGGGGTTCCCACCATCCCTGTGCTGAGTTCCTGGGGTTTTAACTTTTAGGTTCATTAACATTTCATAACAATTACGAATTTTCGTTATGAATTTGGATCCGAAATTTTGAATTCGTACGAATGTACAAATTTCCAGAAAGTCATAAGGAAATTTCGATTCGTGCGAAACTAATCGCACATGTCTAATAATAAATACATTATACTTTCCTATCTTTTTACAAAGGCTAGAAGCATAAGAATTAAAAATAGTCAATGTTGACTAAGACAGTGAAGTTCTGCTTTAAGTCTAGGGGGTTGCAAAGAGCCTGCATTACTTCCCTGACTCCCCACTCCAGCAGGTTCCCTCCCAGGTGTGGTTCCCTCCCACTCGTGTGCAAGGGGTGTGCCAGGTGTGCTTGGGCACACCCTAATTACTATGTCGGTGCTGATTCCCTTACTGCCTAGGCTTTCCCCCACCTTGTTGCCCCACCCTAACCAGAAGTGCTGGTGGCTTCTCTCCTCTCCTCTGGCTGCTGCAGGGGGTGTTTTAGGATGGAGAGTGGGGGAAGGGGCTAGTAAATATGTAATTTACCAGCCCCTTCCTTTTCTAAATGAACACAGGGAACACACTTGCTCACTGTGTCCATTCCTACCTGAAGGATATTAAACGGTTTACTCTGCTTCAGTTTGTTAAAGAACAGGAAGCCTCTTAACACAGAGCACTTCCCATTCATTCACTGTCCAGTGCAGCCGAGGCTGTAGAGGAAGGCATGTGTGTTTGAGAATTGGGATGCACACCACACTACAATAGGCTGCGCACATCTATAAATACAGAGTATACACCCCTGTGCTATACGTGATGATGCAGAGGTTCCGCCCATAGACATGAGCTTTGGGGAGAAGAGCAGAGCACTGCTGGAGTAGGGAGTCTGGTGAGTAATGCAGCCTCTTCTCTCTTCTTAAATTCTAAAATAATGCGCCCCCTAGTGGCCGCTCTAGGCTGTTTCCTCTCTTGGACATTGAAACTCAGCAAGTGAACATTTGCAAAGTTTCAACAGCCCCAAGCGGCTGTTAGGAGCACATTGTTATGAAATTCAGCCCATGCTGCAAGCGGCGGGACCTAAAGGAATGAGGGGCCAGTGCTTTCTATGGAGAGGACCCCCAGCAGCTGCATCTGTAATGGGAGGACCTTCATCATTTCCAACAGGAGGAGCTATGGTATGTACTAATCAGAAGATATAGAATTGCATAAGGGGCTTTGATGAATATCTTCCTGAGAGATGAACTTACACATTAACCACTGTGAGGGGGTTCGCTCGGTAGCGGGTGTGTGTGACCCCCTGGATGGGTTCACAACACAAAGTCAGGCACAGCAGACAGCGGTGTAGGTGCAAAAAACAAAAGGTCCGGTTTATTTAGGCTACATGCAGTGATACATATAACAGCCAAACAAAATAAAACAAGAAAATAAATCCTGGTCAGCTTGACCTCTAACTACACACGTAGACTCCCTGTCTAACACTTGGGTGCAGCCTTGTGCTACCCCAATCCCTGTCTCTATTGTAGGGGTTTGCCACACAGGCGTTAACTCACCGCACAGAACAGATCTCAGACTCCCCAGTCTATACACACAAAACTGGTTCCAGGATGGAGCATCTCCCTATGCATGCTGGGGTTTTTTGTAGAGGTCTTAATGAGCCCACTTACTTCAGCTGGGCTCATTAACTCTTCCCCTCTAATTGTAAAAGTCTGCATAAAGCCTGAATCTAGGACACACATATTTCCCATCCTGAATACAACCAGGTGATTTTACCTGCGTGCTGCCACATACCCCCCCCTCTTGTTTCAACCTTGGGGTTGTAACACAAGCAGCCAGACACGCATGTATCCGAGACAAAGCATCCACATTCCCCATTTTAACACCAGGGCGATGCTTAACTGTAAAGTTAAATTCCTGTAGGGCCAGGAACCACCTATTTACCCTTCTATTGGTCTCCTTGTTTTGAGCCATCCACTTTAAAGGAGCGTGATCAGTCACCAGGTCAAAGTGCCTACCTAGCAGATAGTACCGAAGGGAATCTAGAGCCCACTTCACTGCTAAACATTCCTTCTCAATCGTGGAGTAATTTACCTCATGGGACTTCAACTTCCTGCTGAGGTAAATGACTGGGTGCTCTTCCCCGTTCCAGACCTGGGACAACACTGCTCCTAACCCAACGTCTGATGCATCAGTTTGTACAACAAAGTCCTTAGAGAAGTCTGGCGAGTACAACACTGGCTGGCTACATAAGGCTGTTTTTAAGGACTGAAATGCTTCCTCAGCCTCTGGGGACCATTTAACCATAACCGACTCTTTCCCTTTTGTCAGGTTGGTGAGGGGCACAGCCTGAGAAGCAAAATGGGGAATGAATCGTCGATAATAGCCAGCGATTCCCAGAAAGGCTCGTACCTGTTTCTTGCTGTTGGGACGTGGCCAACTCTGTATGGCCTCGACTTTATTGACTTGGGGTTTTATCACCCCCCTCCCAATAGTGTACCCAAGATATTTGGCCTCCTCCTGTCCAATGGTACACTTCTTTGGATTGGCCGTAAACCCAGCTTCCCGGATAGAGTCTAGGACTGCTTGTACTTTTGGCAAATGTGAGACCCAGTCTGTGCTATGGATAATCACATCATCCAGGTAAGCTGCAGCATATTTATGATGGGGCCTCAGAATCTTATCCATTTTCCGCTGGAATGTTGCCGGTGCATTCTGTAACCCAAACGGCATTCTCTTATATTGGAATGCCCCATCTGGGGTTACAAACGCAGTTTTCTCCTTGGCCGACTCGGCCAGGGGAATTTGCCAATACCCTTTGGTGAGATCAAGAGTTGTCATATATCGGGCTGTTCCCAGCCGGTCAACCAACTCATCTATACGTGGCATGGGGTAGGTGTCAAATTTTGTAACTTTATTTAATTGTCTAAAATCGTTACAAAACCTCCAGCTCCCATCAGGTTTGGGCACTAGTACAATAGGACTGGACCAGTCACTCTGGGACTCCTCTATCACACCCAATTCCAGCATCCTTTAAACCTCCCCACGTATTGCCTCCCGTCGGGCCTCTGGTATTCTATAAGGTTTTAGTTTTACCCTTTCTCCTGGCGGGGTGATAATGTCATGCTCTACGCCAGATGTTTGTCCCGGAAGCTCAGAGAAAATCTCTTTGTTACGAAGTACAAACTCTTTAACCTCCTGTTGTTGGGGTTTCGATAAGGTGTCTGCTATTCCAACCTCAGGAACTAAGCAATCAGGCTGTACTTGTGACAAAGTCTCTGCGACTAGGGATTCCCTATCCCTCCAGGCTTTCAGCAGATTGACGTGATAGATCTGCTCCGGCTTTCGCCTTCCTGGCTGTCTAACCCTGTAGTTCACCTCACTAATTTTTTCAATTACTTCATATGGACCTTGCCATTTGGCCAGAAATTTGCTTTCAACCGTAGGGACTAGCACCAAGACCCTATCCCCCGGGGAAAAAGTACGTGTCTTGGCCCCACGGTTGTACACTCTCTGCTGTGCTAACTGCGCTTGGGTTAAATGTTCCTTTACAATTGGCATTACCTGTGCAATTCTATCTTGCATCAGGGCGACATGCTCAATCACACTCCTGTGAGGAGAACTCTCATTTTCCCAAATTTCCTTGGCGATATCCAGCAGCCCTCTTGGGTGTCTCCCATAGAGCAACTCGAAGGGTGAGAAACCCGTAGAGGATTGGGGTACCTCCCTAATGGCAAACATCAGATAGGGTATTAGACAATCCCAATTCTTTCCATCTCTATCCACCACCTTCTTTAACATTTGTTTTAGGGTTTTGTTGAATCTTTCAACCAACCCATCTGTTTGGGGGTGATACACAGATGTACGCAATTGCTTCACTTTGTACAACTTGCATAATTCTTTCATAACCCGGGACATAAAGGGTGTACCTTGGTCCGTAAGCAGTTCCTTACAAATACCCACGCGGCTAAAAACAAGGGATAGCTCTTTGGCTATGGTTTTGGCCGAGGTATTTCGGAGAGGAATTGCTTCCGGATAACGGGTGGCATAGTCCAATATAACCAAAATGTACTGATGCCCCCTAGCAGACTTCATTATCGGACCTACCAAATCCATTGCGATCCTCTCAAAGGGGACCTCAATGATAGGAAGAGGTACCAGTGGGTTATGGAAATGTGGCATAGGTGCCGACTTCTGACACACAGGGCAGGAGGAACAATAATTTTCTATTTCCTTCATGACCCCAGGCCAATAGAATTTCTGCAATACCCTCTCTCTGGTTTTCTCTGTCCCCAGATGACCTCCCAGAATGTGTTCATGAGCCAATTCTAACACCAACTTCCTGTAAGGTTTGGGCACTACAAGTTGCTCAATGGTTTCTTCTGCCCTTTGAGCCACTCGATATAGCAGGTCACTTTCCATAGTGAAGTAAGGATAAGGGCAAGTCTTATCTGGGTTCACTAACTCGCCATCTATTTTCACCACATTTTCCCGTGCCTTTATTAGGGTGGGGTCTTTTAACTGTTCTGTGGCAAAATTTTCCCTGTGAACCTCAAGATCCGAAAACTCCACAGACGGCATGTTTTCATCTGAGGATGTTGGCTCCTCCCCAGTTTCTCGAGTTTCCCCCGCCAATACCAACAAGGGAAATTCAGGAGAGTCCTCACCACTCCCAGAGGAATTCTGGTCATCTTCCTGGTTTATAGGGGCACCAATGGGGGCCTCGGGACAATCCCAGAGTTCCCAGAATTTTGGAAAATCCCTTCCCACAATAGCATCATGTGGTAACTGAGACACTAACCCCACCTGATGAGAGAGGTTACCTTTGGGGGTCTCAAAAAACACTGAAGTTACAGGATACTCTCGGGTGTCCCCATGCACACAAATAACAGCCACCCTGTTCTTCCCAGAGACCTCTGTAGTAACTAATTCAGCTTTTATCAATGTTACGAGGCTACCTGAATCTAGCAACACATCAACATGTCTACCATTAATACACATTTTACATAAATGTTTCTCAGGTCCCCGAATGGCAGTGCATGCAACTGTCGCAAACAGCGACTGACGTCTCTCCCTTATAAAGTCACATTGCATAGGCTCATCCACAACTGGGCAATTGGCTGCAATATGTCCCTCTTGCCGGCAGCGGTAGCAAATAATTTTTTTCGCTGCCTCTTGCAGCATGGGCTTCCTGGGCTGCTCCCGCCAGACCTTCACCCCTTGGAGTCATCTTACCCGCCACTGGGGATGATCTGGTCTTAGGGGGAAAAGTCCGTGAGTCCCTGGAAGAGGTGGTCAAGTTCTCTGTAGCCAAGTACCTCTCAACCAGATCCACAAGTTTATCTGCATTTTCTGGGTCTCCATGGCTTACCCATTTTTGGATGGCAGTAGGAAGAGCTCTCAGGAAACGATCCATAACCACACGTTCCACAATGTTTGGTGCGGTCAAAATCTCTGGCTGCAGCCACTTCCTGCTCAGGGGAATGAGATCATACATTTGAGACCTGGGAGGTTTTCCAACCTGAAAAGTCCAGTTATGCACACGCTGAGCCCGGACTGCCAGGGTGACACCCAGCCGTGCCAATATTTCTGCTTTTAGCACCACATAGTCTTTTGCTTGGTCAGGCTCTAGGTCATAATAAGCTTTCTGCGATTCCCCAGTTAACAGAGGGGCCACCAGTCCAGCCCATTGCTCCTTAGGCCACTTTTCCCTTTCAGCAGTCCTTTCAAATGTGGTCAAAAACACCTCCGGATCATCCTCTCCAGTCATTTTTGTCAGTAAACGGCTCACACCAAAGGATGCGGTATTATTGTAACCACTTGCTTCATTGGTCTGCGGACGTTGCTGTATCAATGTCTCTATTTGCTGTTGAAAATTCTGCTCTTGCTTCTGCAACAGGTCTATGAAGCGGGCTTCAGATCGCTGCTGGGCTTGTTGCTGAGCTTCCAAACTCTGCTGCAAAGTTGCATTTATCTGCTGCTGATTTGCATTTGCCTGCTGCTGGGCTTGTTGTTGAGCTGCAAGGCTCTTTTGTAAAGCCGCATTTGTTTGCTGCTGATTTGCATTTGCTTGCTGCTGATTTGCATTTGCTAGAGCCAGCTGTCTCAGTATCTCCTCCATGCTGGCCTTTTAAAAAAAAAATTGAAAAAAAAACTGCCAAAATTCTCCACCAACTGTTAGGGGGTACGCTCGGTAGCGGGTGTGTGTGACCCCCTGGATGGGTTCACAACACAAAGTCAGGCACAGCAGACAGCGGTGTAGGTGCAAAAAACAAAAGGTCCGGTTTATTTAGGCTACATGCAGTGATACATATAACAGCCAAACAAAATAAAACAAGAAAATAAATCCTGGTCAGCTTGACCTCTAACTACACACGTAGACTCCCTGTCTAACAACTGGGTGCAGCCTTGTGCTGCCCCAATCCCTGTCTCTATTGTAGGGGTTTGCCACACAGGCGTTAACTCACCGCACAGAACAGATCTCAGACTCCCCAGTCTATACACACAAAACTGGTTCCAGGATGGAGCATCTCCCTATGCATGCTGGGGTTTTTTGTAGAGGTCTTAATGAGCCCACTTACTTCAGCTGGGCTCATTAACTCTTCCCCTCTAATTGTAAAAGTCTGCATAAAGCCTGAATCTAGGGCACACATATTTCCCATCCTGAATACAACCAGGTGATTTTACCTGCGTGCTGCCACACCACTTAAACTCCGGAAGATTTACCTCCCTTTCCGACCAGGCCATCTGCGTTACTTTAACTGACAACTGCGTGATCGTGCAACGCTGTACCCACATACAATTTTTGTCCTTTTTTCCCCCAAATAGAGCTTTCTTTTGGTGGTATTTGATCACCTCTGCATTTTTTTTATTTTTTTTGCGCTATAAACAAAAAACTACCCTCAATTTTAGAAAAAATAAAATAAAAATACACGATCGGATTGTCCGACGGACTGATTCCTTCGAACCTACCCTGTTTCCCCCGAAAATAAGACCTAGCGTGATTGTCGGTGATGGCTGCAATATAAGCCCTACCCCCCCAAATAAGCCTTACCCTGTTTCCCTGAAAATAAGCCCTACCCTGGAAATAAGACCTACAAGGACTTTAACTAGGGCTTATTTGTGGGGTAGGGCTTATATTGCAGCCATCACCGACAATCAAGCTAGGTCTTAATTTTGGGGGAAACAGGGTAGTTTGCCGGAAAGTCTGGTCGTGTGTATGCTGCAAAACTGACACACTTTTGGGAACCAGTAGCACTAATACAGCGATCAGTGCTAAAATTATGCACTGTCACTGTACGACAGATGGCTGCCACAGGAACAGATGTCCTCCCCATTGGAACACTTTTCCACTATTACTGTTCTCTGAATTTTGGATATACCCTGATTTTCATTCTCAATGACATCAGAATAGGATCAGGATAGTTAGAGAGATGGTGAATCCCCCAAATAGGGACACAGATAGTAATAAAAGATTGACAGCCATTCTGACACCTCAGCACCTTATCCAAATTTAAAAATAAAAGTTTTGCCCTTTAGTTATACTTTATGGATAACCAGAGGTTAATCAGGAATAAAAGTGTAAAAAAAAAAAAATCCAAATCCGGTGTTATTCCTGGCATAATCTTCATGATTTGCTCCATTTAACAAGCAGCTCAGGTTCTGAGTGGGCAGCAGTTTGTCCCATGATTATGTGCTATTAAATCTCTCTACAGAAGGTGTGCTCAGAACAAGGGAACACGTGCCTTCCACTTCTGCAGACTCAGAATCGGGGCCATTCAGGGCATGCTATGGAGATTTAAAGCAGGAATTAAACCCAAAAGAAAACCTTTATTATATTGCAGCTTACTAATTCTTAGATGTGATGGCTATATTAGGTTTCTTTTTCTTGGCTTTCTTTCCTTTATTCATCATTCATGTTAGTGTATTCTTCAACAGAGCAAGCTCTCCTGTGGTTGTAGAAGTTAGAGGGTTGAGACAAACCATTTAAGACTGACAGGGGGTGCTTACACTGATCCACTTTTACGTAAAACCTTTGTACCAAAAGGAACAAAACTGTTGCATTAACATCTTAAAACTAGAGATGGGCCAAACACCCCCTGGTTTGGTTTGCACCACAACTCTCGAAACGCGATTCCTATTAACCACTTCCTGACCGGCGCACACCGATTTACGTCGGCAGAATGGCACGGACAGGCAAATGGGCGTAGAGGTACGTCCCTTTAAATTTTCCGCCGTGCCATCGCGCGCGCTGGTTGGGACCTCCGTGAGTCCGATCGTGGGTCCTGCGGACTCGATCGCCGCACGGATACCCGCGATCGTCTCACGGGGAGGAAGAACGGGGAGATGCTAAAGTAAACAAGCATCTCCCCGTTCTGCCTAGTGACAGTGTCACTGATTTCTGCTCCCTGTGATTGGAGCAGAGATCAATGATGTGTAAAAACACAGCCACGCCCCCCACAGTTAGCACCACGCCCCTAGGACACCCTTAACCCCTACACTGCCACCTAGTGGTTAACCCCCTGCGGACTTGATCACCGCTGGGATACACGTGATCGTCTCATGGGGAGGAAGAACGGGGAGATGCTAAAGTAAACAAGCATCTCCCCGTTCTGCCTAGCGACAGTGTCACTGATTTCTGCTCCCTGTGATTGGAGCAGAGATCAGTGATGTGTAAAAACACAGCCACGCCCCCACAGTTAGCACCACGCCCCTAGGACACCCTTAACCCCTACACTGCCACCTAGTGGTTAACCCCCTGCGGACTTGATCGCCATGGGGATACCCGCGATCGTGTCACGGGGAGGAAGAACGAGGAGATGCTAAAGTAAACAAGCGTCTCCCCGTTCTGCCTAGCGACAGTGTCACTGATTTCTGCTCCCTGTGATTGGAGCAGAGATCAGTGATGTGTAAAACACAGCCACGCCCCCCACAGTTAGCACCATGCCCGTAGGACACCCTTAACCCCTACACTGCCACCTAGTGGTTAACCCCTTTACTTGGTGACGCTGTGCCAAATCGCAAAAAGTGGTCTGGTCTTTGGCCAGCAAAATGGTCCGGTCTGAAAGTGGTTAAAGCGGAGGTCCACCTAAAAAAAAATATGTAAAAGCCAGCAGCTACAAATAATGCAGCTGCTGACCTTTAATAAATGGACACTCACCTGTCCAGGGCGTCCGCGATGTCAGCAGCCAAAGCTGGGCAATCGCTCATATCTCGGCTGCCCCTCGGCTGCCATCCTCGGTGAGGGAATCAGGAAGTGAAGTGTTGCGGCCTCACTTCCCGGTTCCCTACTGCGCATGCACGAATCACGCTCTGCGTCCTCACATTTAAAACATGTTCTATTTCTAGGCCCATCAGAATTCTTGAAAAAAAAAAGACAGATGAAGCCCACACACGATCGGAATATCCGATGGAATGACTCCATCTGACCTTTTCTGCCGGAAAGTCCGGTCGTGTGTACGCGGCATAACAGGTTAATTTTAAAGTTCAAACTGGATCCAGCAACACATCCAAAAACCACAAAAGAACTGCAGATTTCTTCTTTTTTTTTCCACCATTATATGCACTGAGCTCCTATAATACAGAATATGCATACCATACAGAAAGTACCGAATGTTCCTCTTCCATTTGTGACATTATCAGTGCATGAGAATTCTTGACAGTCTGTTAACACATAAATTGGAGTTTAATCCTATTAATAATTCATATGGCTAACATCTGTCTTTCAGGATTTTTCCGTTGTCATTTTACAAAGTTAGAATTTTCTATACATGTAGATTCCGTATTTCATTATATATCGCTTTGCTGTAATACTAGAATGTTAGTCTGACTGCTGATCGAGTCCATTGAGTTTAAAGGGGTTGTAAAGGTTCGTTTTTTATTTTCTAAATAGGTTCCTTTAAGCTAGTGCATTGTTGGTTCACTTACCCTTTCCTTCGATTTCCCTTATAAATGTTTTTTTTCTTTGTTTTCTTTGTCTGAATTTCTCACTTCCTGTTCCTCCTCAGTAAGCTGTTCAGTAAGCTGTTCTGGCTGACTAAACACCGCTCGGATGATGGTGAGAAGTTTACTGAGAAACAGGAAGTGAGATATTCAGACAAAGAAAAAAAACATTTAGAAGGGAAATTGAAGGAAAAGGTAAGTGAACCAACAATGCAGTAGCTTAGAGGAACCTATGTAGAAAATAAAAAACAAACCTTTACAACCCCTTTAAGGATCAGTCACTGGTGGCGATACAGAGTTTGAAGAAATGTCCCAAATCTATTATTCTATAGCTTGGAAATCCAAAGAGGATGAAAACAAAGAGACCAATAATCAAAGAATCTGATTACATTTTGAATTAGTCAATATGTGAATACAGTAAAAACAGCCAACACATTTTGGGGGCTCCAGCACAGGGCAAATAAAAAAGTTAATGTAAAAAAAAAAATTATATATATGTATATATATATATATATATACAGATACTTTATACATAAACACTACGGTACAAAAGTTTTAGGCAGATGTAAGAAAAATGCAGCAAATTAACCACTTTGCGCAAATCGCCGTACTCGTACGTCGGTACTTTGATGCTTTTTATTTAGCATCAAAGTACCGGTATTTAACATCAAAGTTCAGGAACGGCGTGTGCGTTTCTTTTCAAGATAAAAGTGGTCTCTGTGGCGCATTTGCCACAAGATCACTTTTATCGGTTGGTGGGAGAGGTGCCCACCCCCCTCCTGCCACGCTCCGGGTGTTTTTGCCGCTTACCGGACCCGTTGGTAGTAACAGAGACTATTGCGTGCTTTCCCCTGTTTGGCTGGCTGCCGACTGAGGGGAAGATGGCCCCCGTTTGGCTCCATAGCATGGGAGGGCGAAAGCGACGTCAAACGTCACTGCCACCTATAGCTCTTTTTTTTTTTATTATTGCATTTTAGTGTAAATATGAGATGTGAGGTCTTTTTGACCCCAGATCTCATATTTAAGAGGTCCAGTCATGCTTTTTTTCTATTACAAAGGATATTTACATTCCTTGTAATAGGAATAAAAGTGACCCAATTATTTTTATTTTTTTAAAGACAGTGTCAAAATAAAAAATAAAAGAGTAAAATAAATAAGAAATGTTTTATTTTTATTTTTTAAACGCCCCGTCCCGATGAGCTCGCTCTCAGAAGTGAACACATAAGTGAGTAGCAACCACATATAAAAATGGTGTTCAAACCACACATGTGAGGTATCGCTGCGATCGTGAGCGAGAGCAATAATTCTAGCCCTAGATCTCCTCTGTAACTCAAAACTGGCAACCTGTAGACATTTTTAAACATCACCTATGGAGATTTTTAAGGGTTAAAGTTTGCCGCCATTCCACGAGCGGGCGCAATTTTGAAGTGTGACATGTTTGGTATCAATTTACTCGGCGTAACATTATCTTTCACAATATAAAAAAAAATGATGCTAACTTTTTTTGTCCAAAAAAAACGTGCGCTTGTAAGACTGCTGTGCAAATAGGGTGTGACAGAAAGTATTGCAACGACCACCATTTTATTCTCTAGGGTGTTAGAAAAAAATATATATAATGGGGGTTCTAAGTAATTTTCTAGCAAAAAAAAAAAATGATTTTAACTCATAAACAACAAGTGTCAAAAAGAGGCTCTGGCTGAAGTAGTTAAGAATGTTTTCAGAAATTGAAGTGTAAAAATATTTTATTTTCATCAATTAACAAAATGCAAAGTAAATGAACAGATGACAAATCCAAATAAATTTTTGGTGGAACTACCAACCATTTGCCTTCAAAACAGCATCAATTCTGCTAGGTACACGTGCACACAATTTTTGAAAGAACTCAGCAGGTAGGTTGTAACAAACATCTTGGAGAACTAACCACAGATCTTCTGTGGACGTGGCTGCCTGAAACCCTTCTGTCTCTTCATGTAATCCCGGACAGACTCCATGATGTTGAGATCTGGGCTCTGTGGGGACCAAACTATCACTTCCAGGACTCCTTGTTCTTCTCGCTGAAGATAGTTCTGCTGCAGAATAAAACTTGACGTGTCTCCCTGATGGTATGGCATAATGGAGAAGTATCTGCTTGTATTTCTCAGCATTGAAGACTATTATTATTGATCCTGACCAAATCTTTGATTCCATTTGAAGAAATGCAGGCTCAGATTTGCAAAGAATCTCTGCCTTCTGCTACAGCCAAATATTAATATCGGTCAAAAGCACCTGCTGCCATTTTGTTTGCACCCCAGTTCCTATATTTTCATGCATAGTTGAGTTGCTTAGCCTTGTTTCCACATCAGTGGTATGGCTTTTTGGCCACAATTCTTCCATGAAAATCACTTCTGGCCAGGATTTTTTAGACAGAAAAGGTCAGATCGGATTATATTGTCGGAAAATCCGATCGTGTGTGGGCTCTATCAGACTTTTTCCATCGGTAATTCCGACGGAAAAAATTTGAGAGCGGGATTGGACTTTTTCCGATCATTTGTAGAGAATTCAGACGGACAAAGTGCCACGCATGCTCAGATCAAATTACGAGACCAAAGCTATTGGCTACTAGCCTCTACATGGTCCCATTGTGCGCAACGAACATCACCACGTTCGGAACGATCTGATTTTCCGACAACTTTGTTCAACCATGTGTATGCAACACAAGTTTCAGACAAAATCCGTTGGAAAAAATCAGACAG
Organism: Lithobates pipiens; assembly: GCF_037356315.1. Taxonomy (NCBI): domain Eukaryota; kingdom Metazoa; phylum Chordata; class Amphibia; order Anura; family Ranidae; genus Lithobates; species Lithobates pipiens. The sequence goes on from NW_027507787.1 coordinate 218,493,750, forward strand.
ATTTTGTGGTCGGAATGTCTGACCGTGTGCACAGGGCATAATAGTACAAAATTGTACAAGTGTAATGCCCTGTACACACGGTTGGACTTTCCGACGGAAAATGTGCGATCAGATCGTGTGGTCGGAAAATCCGATCGTGTGTGGGCTCCATCGGATTTTTTTCGGCGGAATTTCCGACACACAAAGTTTGAGAGCTGGATCTAAATTTTTCCGTCAACAAAATCTGTTAGTTTAAATTCCGATACTGTGTAGACAATTCCGATGGACAAAGTGCCACGCATGCTCAAAATAAATAAACAGACGAAAGCTATTGGCTACTGGCCTGTTTATAGTCCCGTCATACGTGTTCTGTATGCTAGACAAGTTAGGGCCAATGGATGCGACGGATTTTGACGTTGGAAAGTCCGACCGTGTGTACAGGGCATTAGAATTGATGCTGGTTTGAAGCCAATGGGTAGTCACTCCAAATATTGACTTGATTTTGATTTTTCTTCTGTTCGCTCACTTTACATTTTCTAAATTGATTAAAATAAACAATTCAAATATATATTTTTGATAACATTCTAACGTTACGGCATTTCTTCACCCCCTGCCTAAAAGTGTTTATATATATATAAAATATGCGTGTGTGTATATATTATACCAGCATCATTAGATAGGCATCAGGAACCAAAGCCCTACTCTTTGAAGATGGTTGCAACCAAAGATACAGCATGGAACAATGCATGGTGAGTCAGTATTGCACTGATCCTGCAAAGAATACAGGTGACTAGTCCAAAGCCCTCTATTTTCCTTCCACAGTATAAATCAATTTATACATACCAAAATATATCTGACATTCAGTCTGCTTTAAAGTGAGCTAAAGTCAAAAAATGAAGATTTTTATAGGCATTGTCAATAAAAGTCAATCGTGCCTCAGCAGTACCATGAAACATTTATCTTTTGTCTTGAATTCATGCTTCACCGGTACTTCCTGACATGTGATTGTGCCTAAGTACTCCAGAGCCTACAGCCTCATAACTGCATATCTGCAGTGTGAGATCTAAAGCACCGGTGCCTATGACTGCTAATCTCATGAGATCTGGAGCGATGCTTGGAGATGTCACTAAAGTGCAGCTAGAAATCTGGTCCTGAGAATCTGCACTGTATTTTTCTCCCTGTGTCTACTTTCTTTGCTCTGTGGACCTTTGGTCTTTACTAGGGATGCACTGATATATTGGCCAGAAATAGGGTTATTGCGCCTTGATGAAAAAAAGTGCCGATAATGGCTGCCGAACAGTTTTGGCCAAAAATAGGTGCCGATAATGACCACTGAAAACTATCGGCCCAATAAGGGTAAAAAAAAATGTATATTTGGTAGACCATTTCGATTTCGGCCAAGTGCATCCTGAATTTTCAGTTTTGGTTAAAAATTTTAATTTCGATGCACCACTACATAAACAAAAACTCCACCTTTCATGCAGTCAGTTATTCAGACAGTATGTCCATCATTGATAGATGTTTAATATCTTATCAATAAAAAAAGGGCAGGTGAGAAGGATAAAAATAGTATAAAAGGAAGAAAGTAACTAGAACTGAACTGCAAGCTCCCTCCAACTGAAAGGAACCTGGAACAATCCAGAGAAACCTATCACGGTGGATCTTCAATATAATGTCAGAGATCCAAAACCTTATTGTGCCTTTCAAGGTTATTGGTAAGGCCAATGTTATTGGTAAATTACCTCCTGCCATAAGCAACTCCATATTTCTGTATTTTACATGCTCATCAAAAGCATACTTTGTTAGGCACCACCAAGTTAAGGACAAGTTATGGAGGAATGTATTTAATTTACTGGGTCTTGAATAAGGAAAGATCTTCTGATTGGGAATCTACATCTGATCACTCTTCTGAATGTCATCTTACATAAGCTCAGCTTGACCTCCTATAACTTAGAGGTCCGGCTATTCAGTAAGTGTATTGTGTGGTGAAGGTGCCACTCACTGTGTGATGGAATTTCAAGATATCTCTGAGGAAGGTTGAAAGATTTGTTTTCCCCACTTGGATCCATAGAACTCACGTACACACAACCGGACTTTCCGGCAGAAAAGGTCAGACGGTCTTCCCGACGGACTTTCGGTGGAGTTACAAGGGATTTCCGAATGAACGGACTTGCCCACACTAAAGTCTGTTCAAAAGTCAGTTCGTTTTGAATGTGATTACGTATGACGGGACTAGAAAAGGAGGTTCAATAGCCAGTAGCCAATAGCTACCCTTGCGTCGTATTTGGTCTGTCGGACCAGCATACAGACGAACAGTTTTCCCGATAGGAATTGAGTTCGTTGGACAGATTTGAAACATGTTCTAGTTCTAGGTCCGTCTGATTTTTTTAAAGAAAAACAATCGGACTATCCCACACACGATCCGACTATCCGACAGAATGAATCCGTCGGACCCAGTCTGCCGGAAAGTCCGGGCGTGTGTACGCGGCATTATGAATTGTTTTGAGCGCTGCTCATTAGAAATAATAAGTTATGCTGTTAAGTGGTGCTGCTTGGCTTGGTAGGTGAAAGCCCATATTTTGTCTTATTTGAAGATTAATAATGAAAAGATTAGCTAAATGTAGACTATACTGGTGATTAGCTTTTTGCTTGCGTTTTTTCCGGACACAGCTTCAACAATGCAGGTCCTCTTTAATAAATTTGTATGGGATTGGTGGGAGAAATTTGTATCTGAATTTCCAATAAACAGTAGTACAACTTACCCAATTTCTTCTCTTATTATTTTGTTGACCTATTTATTTCAACTTGAAATATTCAAAATCAGGTTAGTAAACAGTCTGTTTTGTATTTACACAAAGGGATTAACCCAGAATAACTATGAATTTTTGCGCCAACAAAGTGCTGCAAAAGATAAAGAGAAGTAACAAAAATCAGCTCCATGCAATGTTTCTCAGCAGAAGCGATAAGAACGGTAAGCAGTTTGATATTTAGGCTGTATTGTGTGCAATCTTATCTGGAAAAATGGAAACGTCTGTTTTTTTTTTCAAATCACAGTACTCTGGGGAACCACTGTAATTAGAACTAGAATAGTGTAATTAAACAATACTTTGCTAAATGTTGCAAAAGATTTAATTTTCTGAACATTATTCAAAATTACCATTCAATCCAGCTCCCATATGTTAGTTTTCAGTGGGCTGCATTACAGTATGAGCTCCCACCTATCACAACACAGAGTATGAGACTTTTCCACAATGTGTCTCTGCACAACCTCCCACTTCATCATGAAGGTCTCACCTTCTTGACACCAGACTCCTTGGATCGAAACCAAGAATTCAGGATACACTTGGCCGAAAAACCAAAACCAAAATGGACAGTTTAAAAAATATACAGTGGAACCTTGGATTACGAGCATAATCCGTTCCAGGAGAATGCTTGTAATCCAAAGCACTCGCTATGAGCTTCCCCATAGAAGTCAATGGAAACGAAGATAATTGGTTCCGCATTGACTTCTATTGCATGCAATACTGCATGTGGCCAGAGGTGGGGGGGGGGGCACTGGAGAGAGCCTCGGAAATACTCAGGGACAGCTCAGTTGAACACGGAAAGGCTCGGGAACTGAGTATTTCTGAGTATTTCCGAGTGATTCCAAGTATTTCTGAAACGGCTCCGAACCATTCCGAGTGTCACTGGCACCCCCACACCTTTGGCCAAATGCCTGACTCGCAAACCGAGTCAGGATTAAAAAAAAAAAAGTTGCTCGTCTTTCAAAACACTCGTTAACCACATTACTCGTTAACCAATGTTCCACTGTATATATTTTTTATATCTAATTGTATTATATTCAACTTTTTAATTAATATCATGAATTTAAATGAATATGTATCTTTTTGGGCTATTTTCGGCATCTACTTTCAGCTGATAATTTTCAACGCCCATTATCGGCACCTTTTTTTTCTATTGGTAAAAAATACAGATAACCCTATTTTTGGGCCGATAGTTTTCAGTGGCTGATATATGGCAACCAAAATGTTATAAAGTTATGAACAGATGGTGAAAAGCATATTTAGTGTTATTTTCTGTCTGTTTCTTCATTAATACTATTAAAAAATTGCCCGAATTTCAAATTCTTATTCACAGGGAACCCTTTGTGGAAATTAGTACTGATTTGAACACAAAAGGGATGTGCTTATCTCACTGAGCATCAACCCTTCATTTTTTCCTCCATTTGTCAGGAGATTATAGGTTTATTTCAGTTGAAGGAAATCCTGTCCTTTTATAGGAGGTGATTTCAGGCTTATTTACTTAAATTGTAAATAAAAGTGAAGTTTTAGGATCCAGTGGGGCTGATGCACAATGAGATAAGTGCATCACTCTTGCTGTCAAAGTCAATGTTTCCCCATTAAGTAGCTTCTCCCTCACATCCTGCCCAACGATAGGCAAAACCTTAGGGGCAGTACAAAGGCTGAGAGTGTCACAAGAAGAGGAGAGGAAAATCTACCAATGAAGACGCATCTGCACCACTGATACCTGTCAAAGCTAGAGGCTCTCATCAAAGTTGCCTGATGATAAAGCGGAAGCAAAAGCTCCAAAATGTTGCTGTATCTCTATGACTAATAAATAAGCTTAAAGGAGAAGTATAGCCAAGATTGTCTGGCTGTTCTTCTCCTATGGATCACAGGAGTGCAGTTTGTTCTTCACTCGTTTGACCCATTTTCAGCAGACAGCGTGCTGTCGGTGGACATCACAGAGCCGATCAAGTCGGGACCTGCCCACAACCCTGGACTGGCATCTGGCTCAGCCTCTTAGCATGCAGCTGAGAGCCTTGAGCCAGCTGCTCCCACCCCCTCCACAGCCCAGCACTCCAGTGAGGGGCAGAGCAGACAAAGATGACTGCTCACAGAGCTCAGCAGTCTTTGATCGCTCGGCTCTCAGTCTTAGAGCCGTCAGGAGACAGCTGCAGCATCGGACCCATGCTGCATCCACCTGGGTACAGTGGGAAAAATAATTATTTGATCCCCTGCAGATTTTGTAAGTTTGCCCACTTACAAAGAAATGAAGGGTCTATCATTTTTATCATATGTGTGCTTTAACCACTTGCTTACTGGGCACTTAAACCCCCCTCAGTCCCAGACCAATTTTCAGCTTTCAGCGCTGATGCAGTTTGAATGACAATTGCGCGGGCATACAACACTGTACCCAAATGACATTTTTATCATTTTTTTCCCACAAATAGAGCTTTCTTTTGGTGGTATTTAGTTACAGCTCGGAGTTTTATTTTTTGCTAAACAAACAAAATAAATGCAAAAAAAAATAAAAAATAAAATCATATTTAATAGTTTGTTATAACATTTTGCAAACGGGTCATTTTTCTCCTTCATTGAAGTGTGCTGATTAGGCGGCACTGATAGGCTGCACTGGTGGGCACTGATGGGCTGCATTGGTGGGCACTGATAGGCTGCATTGGTGGGCACTGATAGGCTGCACTGGTGAGCACTGATAGGCACAGATAAGGCGGCACTAATAGGCACAGATAAGGCGGCACCGATGGGCACAGATAAGGCGACACTGATGGGCAAAGATGAGCACAGATGGGTGGCGCGGATGGGTGGCACGGATGGGTGGCACGGATGGGCACTGATAGGTACCACTGATAGATGGGACTGATGGGCACTGATAGGTGGCACTGATAGGTGGCTCTGATAGGTGGCACTGCTGGGCACTGATGGGCGGCACTGCTGGGCACTGGTAGATGACACTGATGGGCACGGATAAGTGGCACTGGGGTGCAGCACCTTTGAGGCAGATTGTGGGCACTGCTGGGTGGCACTGCTGGGTGGCACTGTGGGCACTGCTGGGTGGCACTGTGGGCACTTCTGGGTGGCACTGATGGGGGGCACTTACTTTTTAAACATTTGGCACTGCAGGGGGCAGGTGGGCACTGGCAGGGGGCAGGTGGGCACTAGCAGAGCTGCCCGTGATCGGGACTGATGTCCCGATCACGGCCGCCGGTGATCGGCTTTTTTTTTTCTCCTCGCGCTGTCAGCGCGAGGAGGAATAATAGCCGATTACCGGCTCCGTTATATCACATGATCAGCTGTCATTGGCTGACAGCTGATCACGTGATAAGGGGTCGGGATCGACCCCTTGCACGGATCGGTGATCAGGCGAGTCTCATGGACTCGCCGATCACAGAGCGCGCCGCGCGCGCCCCTCAGGGGGTGCGCAGGCCGCTCGTGCAGGGGACGACGTCAATAGACGTAGTCCCGGCAAAGGAGATCCGCGCTGTAGCCGTCATTTGGCTATAGCGCTATTTTGGCTATAGCGCGGATCTCAAGTGTGTAGCCGTCATTTGGCTATAGCGCGGATCTCAATTCTGTCTCTATCAAATGATAGAGACAGAATATCAACCAAAAATCCAGAAAAAAAAACAAATGATACAAATATAAAATAATGAGTAAAATAAGCATTTGATCCCTAAGCAAAACATGACCTAGTACTTGGTGAAGAAACCCTTGTTGACAAGCACAGAGGTAAGGCCTTTTTTTTGTAGTTGGTAGTTTGCACACATCTCAGGAGGGATTTTGGTCCACTCTTCTTTATAGATCTTCTCTAAATTCTTAAGGTTTCTTGACTGTCGCTTGGCAACTCGAAGTTTCAGCTCTCTCCATAAATGTTCTATAGGATTAAGGTCCGGAGACTAGCTAGGCCACTCCATGACCTTAATATGCTTCTTCTTGAGCCACTCCTTTTGTTCCCTTGGCGGTATGCTTTGGGTCATGCTGGAAGACCCATCCACAACCCATCTTCAGTGTTCTGGCTGAGGGAAAAGGGTTCCCATCCAAGATTTTACAATACTGCAAGGATGGAGTTCTAAGCCCTTGTACACACAGTCGGACATTCTGACAACCGAAACTGTTGCATACACACGGTCGGACAGAGTTGTCAGAAAATCTGATTGTACATAACGTGATGATGTTATTTCGTTACGACGGGACTACGTTCAGGCTAGTAGCCAATAGCTTTGGTCTAGGAATTTGATCTGAGCATGCGTGGCACTTTGTCTGTCGGAGTAGGCTACACATGATCGGAATATGTCCGATCGGAGCATTTTGTCAGAAAATGTTACGGACAAGTTGGAAAACTTGGTCCGTCGGATACTCCGACGGAAACAGACCGATGGAGACCACACACAGTCGGATTATCCGACAAAACGGTCCGATAGGACACATTCCGTCGGAATATCCGGCCGTGTGTACAAGGGCTTAGGGTCATAGTCTGCATTTTTCTTCCTCCAAACATGGTGAGTCGAGTTAATGCCAAAGAGCTCAATGTTGGTCGCATCTAATCACAGCGCTTTCTCCTAATCCTCCTCTGAATCATTTAGATGTTCATTGGCGGACTTCAGACAGGCCTATACATGTACCTTCTTGAGGAGGGGGGCTTGCCATGTTTGGAGGAAGAAAAATGCTGACTATGACCCTAAACACACCATCCCCACAGGAAAGCGCAAAGGTGGAAACATTTAGCTTTGGGGCTGTTTCTCTGCTAAAGGTACAGGCTGACTTTGCTGTATTGAGAGGCCAATGGATGGGGCCATGTATTGTCAAATCTTGGATGAGAACCTTCTTCCCTCTGCCAGAACACTGAAGATGGGTCATAGATGAGTCTTCCAGTATGACAATAAACTAAAAAATACCAACAAGGCTACAAAGGAGTGGCTCAAGAAGAAGCACATTAAGGTCACGGAGTGGCCTAGCCAGTCTACAGCCCTTATTTCTATAGAAAATTTATGAAGGGAGCTGAAACTTCGATTTGAAAAGGGACAGCCAAGAAACCATAAAAGATTTAGGGAAGATCTGTAAAGAATGGACCAAAATCCTTCCTGAGATGTGTGCAAACCTGGTCACCAACTACAAGAAACATCTTACCTCTGTACTTGCCAACAAGGGTTTCATCACCAAGTTCTAAGTCATGTTTTTCCTGGGGATCAAATATCTATTTTACTCACTAAACTACAACTAATTGTATAACATTTGTACCATGTGTTTTTTTCTGGATTTTTGGTTGTTATTCGGTCTCTATCATTTAAAATACACCTATGATAGAAATGATAGCCCCTTCATTTCTTTGTAAGTCGTAAAACTTACAAAATCTGCAGGGAATCAAATAACTATTTTTTCCCGCTGTAAGTATGATTTTGAAAAAAAATAAAATTATAACTAATGGCAATATTTTTTTATTTTATATATTTTGATAGCCTGCAGAGGGATCAGGACTCCTTTCAGGTCTTTGCTGTTGTCTGTATGCCCCTTTCAGATAGGAAGTGGTGGTGACTGCCCTCTGAAAAGTGATCTATTGTAAATAGCTATTCAGGGGATGGTAGAGCTGGGGTTGCCCAGGTGTTCAGGAGGTGATACTGTCCCCTCTTTGGTGGCTGTTTTTTTTTTTTTTATCCCAAGGGGGATTTTGTATTACAATCCTGCACCACATCCCTAGCAATTGGCTCCCAGTTGTGTTGCACTCTTATTGACTTTAATGGTGCCCTTAGGGAGATACAGTCTATTTGCCCATTATCACTGAAAGTGAACGTGAAAGAAAATAAAAAAATTTGGGTTGTCATCTGAACAGGAATAGAAAGGAAGTCTTCCAATAATGGCACTAGGTACTCGCTTCTAGTTTTATACACAAAAAAAATCCTTGTTTTTTATTTATAGTGCATAGCAATCTATGATACACTGGCGATGCATGTTCAGTCTTATTCGTTTCTCCACTGCTGCCTGTGTAATCCCCCTCCCCCTCCTCCCTGCTATGCCGGCTTTCTTCTACTTGTTACATTCCCACAACACTGCCTGTGTTTCCCCTACAGCCGTCTATAAAGCTGGTTGTTTAGCATACATTGGGCTGTCATTGAAAAAGGGTCCTAAAACCTAAAACGCGTAGGCCAGCCCACTTCCTCCTTCCCAGATAGCAAGGATAACTTTCCACACATTTGTGGCAGTGTTGAATTGTAATGCCCTGTACACACGGTCTGAAATTCCAACGGAAAAGGTCAGATCGGATTATATTGTCGAAATCCGATCGTGTGTGGGCTCTATTGGACTTTTTCCGTCGGAAATTCAGACGGAAATTTTTTTAGAGCAGGATCTCAAATTTTCCGACAAAAAAAAATCAGATTTCAGACTTTTTTCCGATATCAGACTTTTTCCGATCATTTGTAGAGAATTCCGATCAGACAAAGTGCCACGCATGCTCAGATCAAATTACGAGACCAAAGCTATTGGCTACTAGCCTCAACATAGTCCCGTCGTAACGAACAAACGTCATCACGTTCCAGACGATCGGATTTTCCAACAACTTTGTGCGGCCGTGTGTATGCAACACCAGTTTACGTCAAAATCCGTCGGAAAAAATCAGACGGATTTTGTTGTCGGAATGTCTGACCGTGTGTACAGGGCATAAGTCTGTTAACTTGCTGCACATTTTCACCGACAAGTTGTACACTTGCAGAGCACTTGAACCACAAGTTTCAGCTGAAACTTGTCCAATTTGTAGTAAATTTGCGTGGCAAGTCTCTAGCAAGAGAAAAGTTGCAGTGGTGAGACTACAGCAAGAGCTCTGCAAGTCTACAGCATGAAAATTCAGCCACAGTGACCCCCTGTGGTGGGATGACTATTACAAAACATGAGCCAGACGTTGCAGTAGACGTACAGAATGTTTGCAAAGAAAGTTGATCTGGAGTCATGCAATGCGGACTTGCTGCAAGCATTTGCAGCAAATGTATTGGAAATGGAGAGAGTACAAAGAAGGGCAAGAAAGCTACTAAAGGGTCTGGAGGATATTAGTTATGAGGAAAGGTTGTGAGCGCTGAACTTATTCTCTCTGCAGAAGAGACACTTGAGAGGGGATATGATTTCAATGTACAAATACCATACTGGTGACCCCACAATAGGGATAAAACTTTTTTTGTGGAAGGCAGTTTAACAAGACTCGTGGCCATTCACTAAAATTAGAAGAAAAGAGGTTTAACCTTAAACTGCATAGAGGGTTCTTTATTGTAAGTGTGGTAAGGATGTGGAATTCCCTTCCACAGGCGGTGGTCTCAGCGGGGAGCATCGATAGTTTCAAGAAACTATTAGATAAGCACCTGAACAACTGCAACATACAGGGATATACAATGTAATACTGACATATAATCACACACATAAGTTGGACTTGATGGACTTGTGTCTTTTTTTGACCTCACCTACTATGTAACTATGTAACTAATTGTGCAACAAACTTGAGAAGCCTGGCAAGTCTAGCAATAGCTTAGCAAGTCATTTTCAAACTTGCAGCACAATTGCTTTCTATCTGGGTTGGCCTTGGTTGCCGTTGAGAGTTAGCTCCCGTACACACGGTTGCAAATTCCGACCACAAAATCCATCGGATTTTTTCCGATGGATTTTGTCCGAAACTGGTGTTGCATACACACGGTCGGACAAAGTTGTTGGAAAATCCGATCGTTCGGAACGTGATGACGTTCGTTCGTTCGTTCCGACGGGACTACATTCAGGCTAGTAGCCAATAGCTTTGCTCTCATAGTTTGATCTGAGCATGCGTGGCACTTTGTCCGATCTGAATTCTCTACAAACGATCGGAACAAGTCAGATCGGATTTTGTTGTTGGAAAATTTGAGATCCAGCTCTCAAATTTTTCCCATCGGTGATTCAGACGGAAAAAGTCCAATAGAGCCCACACACGATCGGATTTTCTGACAATATAATCCGATCGGACCTTTTCCGTCAGAATTTCCGACTGTGTGTACGGGGCATAAGAGGGAGGCTGGTGCGGATGCTGTTTGTGGACTGATTCTGGCGGTCTTGGCTCACCATCATCCAGCTCACCGATCCCTCTCTTAGCCCTTGTACACACAGTCGGAGATTCCGACAACCAAATCCGTCTGAGTAATTCGGACGGATTAATTCCGGAAGAGGTCCGGAAGTGATGTTGCATACACACGGTCGGACTAAGTTGTCGGAAAATCCGATTGTACATAATGTGATGACGTTATTTCGTTACGACGGGACTACGTTCAGGCTAGTAGCCAATAGCTTTGGTCTAGGAATTTGATCTGAGCATGCGTGGCACTTTGTCCATCGGAGTAGGCTACACATGATCGGAGTATGTCCGATAGGAGCATTTTGTCGGAAAATGTTACCGGCAAGTTGGAAAACTTGGTCCGTCGGATATTCCGACGGAAACAGTCCGATGCAGACCACATACAGTCGGAGTATCCATTAAAACGGACCGATAGGACACATTCCGTTGGAATCTCCAACCGTGTGTACAAGGGCTTAGTCTATGTTGCTGTGCTATGGATTACCACCCGCTAAGGGTCCTTTAACACGGGGCGGATCAGTGCTGATCCGCCCTGTGGATATACGCTTGCTCAGCGGGGATCGCCAGAGCGATCTCCGCTGAGCAGGAAGATGACAGGTCTGTCTCTGCACACTGTGCAGGGACGGACCTGTCACAGCGCTGCTCTCCCCTATGGGAGATCGGGTGACGACGGACCGCAGTGTCCGTCGTCACCCGATCCGATCATGGATGGAAAAACAGCTTTTTCCTCCGTCACACTTTTTCAGATCGGAGCGGGTCGGATGTCAGCGGACTTGTCACCGCTGACATCCGATGCTCCATAGAGCTCTATGGAGCATCCGTTCAGGTCCGCCTGAAAAACTGACAGGCGGACCTGAACGGATCGTCCGTGTGAAAGGGGCCTACCTCTGTGCTGCCCCCCATTTGCCTAAATGTTTGTATATTTTGTGTACAATAAATTCTGACACTTTTTTACTGATTAAGCGCCTTGGCACCTTTGTTTTTCATGGCACTAGTTCTGGTGACCTGTTTTGGCCATGGGACAAAATTAAAGGTATCATTTCCCAATGGGACCCAGAAAAGAAAAAACTCACAAGGGTTATAACGTTATAAACTTCCCTTACTCTATACAAATGAATTAAAAACAATTTTTTCCATTAATTTAATGTGTTATTCACTTTCACCTTTGAAGAACGCCTACCCAGATAAAAAATCACCAGTTGGCAAACAAAAGGTCGTATTGAGTGAACTTTCTTCTTTCTCCTATAATGAGCTGCAAAGGCACTGAAGTCTTCAAAAAAAGGATAATTCCTCCCTGTCCGAGAACCTGCCCTAGTACTGAGTGCCAAATGGATCATGTTTTCACATCCAATCACCTTTGGATATCTATCGGTGTCATAGATGTCTGTAGCACAAAACCTCAGAAAGCCAAATCATTTGTAAATCCAAACACTGTAGACCACTAGCTGTACAAGCTTGGTGTGTAGACTCATTGAAAATCTATTCCTTTATATTCAAGACAAGGCTTAGATGACTTTCACCGATTACAGACTTGTTTATTAACAGACTAGACAAGAAACTCTTGATATTGATCATTTCATTAAGCTGCTAGTTATTTATAGAATTAGCTCCCGGTAAATACTCAAACCACGAACGCCATTATCTGCTTTTAGACACAAAGAAGAACGCTCACGGTTTCAGCCAATGTGTAATACACAGCTGAAGAAACACAAGCGCCTTAAAGGGAAATTCCCATACACCTCATTGGGACTCATGTATCATAAATAATTATTTTATACAGAAACTAGCAAAAGTGTGCCCATTCCAAAAGCAGGCAAGGTTTGGAATGGGGACAACTGTGGTAGAGAAGGAAGCTAGTTATAGGGGGAAATAGATGCTAGTAGAATGGTGAGTGTGTGGGGCAGTGTTACCAACCATCAGTATTTTTACTGGCAGCCGGTAAAAAACTGGCATTTTTCTCCTGCCAGTAAATTTCAGTAATGCCGCGTACACATGAGCGGAATGTCCGACAGAAAAAGTCAGACGGGAGCTTTTCATCGTATATTGTATGTGTGCCCTATCAGACTTTTTGCGTCAAAAATTCTGACGGACCTAGAAATAGAGCTTGTTCTAAATATTTCCAAAGGAACCAAAACCGCTCGTCTGTATGCTGTTCCGATTGACCAAAAACGGCACATGCTCTGAAGCAAGTAAGAGATGGAAGCTATTGGCTACTGGCTATTGAACTTCCTTTTTCTAGTCCCGTCGTACGTTTTGTACGTCACTGCGTTCTTGACTGTCGGACTTTGGTGTGATCGTGACAGTTTCATCAGAATTCTGTCGGAAAAACCTTCAGAGTTTAATTCCGACGGGAAAACCGGTCGTGTGTACAGGGCGTAAGAGGAAAAGGTTGCCAATAAAAAACAAAAATGGCTGTGGTGCTTGGCTCGGAACTGCGCATGCACAGCTTGGGTCCGGAGACGGCCGAGACCATCTGAGTGCCTGCTACAGTGTGTTTCAGTGTCCTATCATATACTGTCCCCCATCGGATAGTATCCGTTGTGTACTGCGCATGCGCAGTACACACAGATTCCGAAAATACCCGAAGATGAACGGCGCCAGCGCCGTGAGTCCAGGTTCTATCCCCACCCTCCAAGTGGACATAGAGTTAGAATATAAAAGAGCGGAGTGCAGCAAGGCCGAGCCCGAAGCGTGGCAAGTGAAGCGAGCCCGCGAGGGGCCCTCTAAGTTTCCCAACCCTATGTCCGCTTGGATGGTGGAGCTACCACCTCCACTCACGGCGCAGGCGCTGCTCATCTTCGGAGATTTTACCAAGCTTCATCTGCTCCGTACTGCGCATGTGCAGTACGGGGCGGACACTATATGATGGCAGGACACTATCTGCCAGAACACCCGCGGTACCGGCGGGGGGGGGGCGCATCTGGTGGAGGTGGTGCCTGAGGTTGTCGTGTGATGTCATGATGCAAGGGAGCGCAGCGGCCAGAGCCATATCTGCAGTTCTGCGGGATGGGAGCAAGGCAAGCCAGGAGTGGGACTGTCAGTGCTGTTTGGACTGGAGTGGACTGAAGAGACGAAGAAACCACCCGGCATGGAGAGAGACTGTCATTGTGATTCAGGAGGGGACGTGTTGGTGATCTGTGCTGCTGCACAGTGCTCAATTTCATGTGTGTGTGCCTGTCGATTCTAATTTCCCCCCCCACCTGAGTCCTGTCCCTGAGCCACTTACTTACTATATTGAAAATAAAATAAGAAATTTGCTGTAGTATCTACCTTAAATCATATTGCTAATTGCATACTGTACTGATTTGTAGCCTAAATACTGAAATTTGCACTTAAAGCTGTAATTTTGTAACTTTTGGAAATGTCAGTAAAAACGTGGCTGCGCCAGTACATTTTGGGTGTTGTGTCAGTAAATTTCAATCTGGTAGGTTGGCAACACTGGTGTGGGGTCTTTGGAATGGTGAGACTGTTGGGGCTATATATATAGAGTTGTGAGTGGGGCAGAGAAGAGCGGTGACAGTAAGGTGCAGAGAGAAAGGGGTGGAGGCAGAGTGCTGAGGAAGCGGGGCAGAGTGGTGATAGCGATGGTTTTGCAGTGGTAAACAAAGGGGACAGGGTCAAGTGGTGATAGGGACAGTGTGTGTGTATGCCAGAAATGTCAAGAATGGGGCCCAGGGTGGCTTGAAGAGAGAGGGAGGTGGCAGAGCATTGGGAGCAGGAGGGATGGCACACTGGTGAGGGAGGCAAGAAAAAATGGTGACAGCAAAAATGGGTAGGTTGGCAGTTGGTGATGTCTTTGGCATAAACCTGGTGCATGTGCATTTGGCATATTCCCCAGATATCATAATTTCTGAACATGGACGCATACAGCAATTCACTTCTATGCACCACCTGCAACTCCGCAACTATGGAAAAATTTTATGCAAGGCATAGTTTATTTTTCAAATCTTTTATTTATTCAGAAGACAAGACTTACAGAATTAACGCTATGAGGATACACAAACATATAATATAACACATATATATCATTAGATAACATCATGTAAAAAAAATGAGAAAATGTTTCATAGAAGTCCAGGCTGCAAGGCATATTTTTATGTTTAAATATGCCCGGGTACATTTAGCTCTGAGCTATATTTTCAATAGGAACATTACATCTTTACTTTAACACAGGACTAATGCCTCGGGAGAAGATCCTGTACTAACAATCCAATATTGGAACAGCTATTCCCCCCCCCCCCCCCCGCTGAGCTATTATGTTCTGACAGGGGGACGCCCGGGAGATGCCCAGGGGACGACCCCCAAACACCCCCGCCCGACAGAACACATCATTGGCTGAGAGCGCTGATTGGATGCCGATCATCGGACCTTTTTTGGTCGAACCCTTTCAACAGAAGCTGGTCATTCAGTTGGCTTCTATCAGACCGGCTGCCGTACAAATGGGTCAAATGTTGGCCAGTTTCTATTGAACCCGCCAATATCGCCCAATATTTGTTCTGTGTGTACGGGGCTTAAAGCTGGCCATAGATGGGTCAATTTGTTTTCATTCAGGTGGGTTGAATGAAAAAAAACTGACCCAATCCCCTCATCCACACATTCCAATTGGATGAGGGAATCTCTCCCCCTAAACTATTGTGTATTGACAGGGAGACTTCCCTGATTGGATAATAAATATAATCAAGTGACAATGAATTGCCTTATGTTTTTTTTATTTGTCTGAAAGTGAACCTAGGCTATATTATTTCCTCCACTTGATTGATAATAATAGTAAAAACCCTATTAACAATAACCGTAACTACTTTATTACTATTAATAATAATAATTTAAAAAAAATGGACATTAACCACTTGCCGCCCGCCCTATAGCAAATAGACGGCGGCAAAGTGGTTGCATAATCCTGACCGGACGTCATATGACGTGATCAGGATTATGAGCCGCTGTGCGCCCCCGGGGACGCGCATCGCGGCGATCGTTGTTGCGGGGTGTCAGTCTGACACCCGGCAACTACGATCTCGGTAAAGAGTCTCCGACGGAGACTCTTTACCACGTGATCAGCCGTGTCCAATCACGGCTGATCACAGTGTAAATAGGAAAAGCCAGTGATCGGCTTTTCCTCACTCGCGTCTGTCAGACGCGAGTAGAGGAGAGCCGATCGGCTGCTCCTCTGACAGGGGGGGTCTGTGCTGATCGATTATCAGCACAGCCCCCCCGAGGATGCCCACACTGGACCACCAGGGATGCCACCAGACCATCAGGGATGCCAAGGACAAGGTATGCCACCCTAGACCACCAGGGATTCTAGTCAGTGCCACAATGGATGCCAATCAGTGCCCATAATGGATGCCAATCAGTGCCCACAATGGGCATCACTGATTGGCATGCATTATTGATTGGCACTGATTGGCATCCATTAGTGCAATATATTATAATACAATGCCGCCTATCAGTTCCCATCTGTGCCGCCTATCAGTGCCTACCCATGCCCACCTGTGCTGCCTACCCATGCCCACCTGTGCCGTCCTACCATTGCCCACCTGTGCCACCTACCCATGCCCACCTGTGCCACCTACCCATGCCCACCTGTGCCGCCTAACCCATGCCCACCTGTGCCACTTATCCATGCCCATCCATGCCAATCCATGCCAATTTGTGCCACCTATCAGTGCCCATCCGTGTCGCCCATCAGTGCCACCCATCAGTGCCGCCTATCAGTGCCACATATCGGTGTCCATCAATGCCACTTCATCAGTGCCACTTCATTGGTGCCACCTCATCGGTGCCCATCAGTGCCGCCTTATCATTGCCCATCAGTGTAACCCCATCAGTGCCCATCAGTGAAGGAGAAAACACACTTATTTGCAAAGTTTTGAAACTGAAACAAAAAAAAAACATTTTTTTTTTCAAAATTTTCGGTATTTTTTTATTTGTTTAGCAAAAAATAAAAACCGTAGAGGTGATCAAATACCACCAAAAGAAAGCTCTATTTGTGGGAAAAAATGATAAAAATTTCATTTGGGTACAGTGTAGCACGACCGCGCAATTGTCATTCAAAGTGCGACAGCGCTGAAAGCTCAAAATTGGTCTGGGCAGGAAGGTGTTTAAGTGCCCGGTATTGAAGTGGTTAAAGTAAAACTGTGCCGTTCTGTATGTAGCTTCTGATAGGCTGCACAAGAAGCCCTGTATCTCTGGAACTATAAGTGGTAGGAGCCCCATATTTTGACCAGTGGTGGGGTAGGACTTCAGGTTCCCATGCTATGACCCTCAAAGCTTGATCGTTTTTTTTTTTTTTTGTATGTGCTTTTTTTTTGTATTTTTATTTTTTTTATGTTCATAGCAGATGAGGCTCTGCCTCACCTGCCTCCCCTGAGTACATGAGCCAACTAATGATAATGAATGATAATGAATGTTTTACTTCCTACCTCCATCAAAGTTTTCCAAGCACATGTGCAATTACAAAAGTTTTGATTTTTCAAGTATGAATTTCTACATAGTAAGCTCAATTACAGAAGTCAAGGGCTTTTTTTTTAACGTTTTTTGATTTGAGAATTCATTTGTATACAGTATGTGCAACTACAGAAGAGGGTTTTTTTTTTTGTTTTCTTATACATTAGTACTGCATGTTGGGAATTTGCAAATATTTGAAAGTTCATAGCTTGCCCTGAGTTCTACTTTAGGAAGGCAGGTTAAAGTGGGGTGCCCCATAAAAAAATAAATGTAAAAGTCAGCAGATACAAATACTGCAGCTTCTGACTTTTAATAATCGGGCACTTACCTGTCCCAGGGTCCAGCGATGCGGGGGAACAAAGCCCCCTCCCTCGTTCCCCGCTCCGCTCGCAGCGCCGGCATTCTTACTGTGGGCACCCGGCTGTGGCTTCACAGCCGGGCACCCACTGCGAATGCGCGAGCAGCGCCGCAATACGCCGCACAGTCATCTGGGACACGTGACAGGTCCCAGATGACTGTGCGGCGCCGAGGGGCAGTGATGTCACCAGCCCGGGCACTGAAGGCGGCAGACTACGAGGGCCCCCCCTAGCAACAGGCATTTAGAGGTGAGTAAAAAAATATTTTTTTTTTACAATTATTTATTTTTTTTTATTTTTTTTATGAATTTTAAGCTATTTTTTTTTGGTGGCAGCACCACTTTAAGGGTAGTCATGCCAATTCATTTTACTACTCCAAACCTGCTCACTTTATACCTGGGAAACTTCACAGTTAGATTCAGTTTAAATCTTTAGCTTTTATTTGAATCTAAACACAGATAGAAAAATCAAGAGGTTCATTAAAAATGCATTTAACAAGATCAAGGTGTAGCTTTAGGTGCAATAAACAAATAGGGTCTAAAATTCTGTTTTAAAAAGATCCGTTACACTTCAAAGACTGTTAGTTAAATATTAATCTAAGCTCAGAATATTTTGTCAACTATGCACAGGCTTTTAGAATTTATACCTTCCTAATTTTTTTCATGAATACCTGGCTATGGGGGAGAGGGGATCTAAATGAAACTAAGGCAGAGTCTAAAAACAGGAGCAAGACCTTCTAGAATAAAGAAGTTTTATACATGGTGATTGATATTTTCTAAAGGATACATGTACTTGTAAAATGTGTTTGTTTATTTAAAATGATATTAATGGCTTTTTTCTTTTTTTTTATAACAAGCATGTCATAATTACCTGCTCAGTGTAATGGTTTTGCACAGAGCAGCCCTGATCCTACTCTTCTTGGGTCCCCAGCTGGCGCTTGTGGCCCCTCCCTCCTGCTGAGTGCCCCCATAGCAAGCAGCTTGCACTGAACTTTATTTGGGTTTAAAGCGGTTGTAAACCCGCTGATGTGTTTTTGGTTTTTTTTCCACCTGCAAAGGAAAAGGCATAATGCGGTGCATACTAGCTCATTATGAAATAATTACCTTAGAACGAGGCCCCAACATCTGGTCTGATCCACGCCGAGGGAGCTGACATGTTCCCTCAGCGTTTCTTCTGGGTATCGCGGCTCCGGCGCTGTGAGTGGCTGGAGCCGTGGTATCGTCACTCCCGCGCTTGCGCACGGGAGATTTCTTCCCGGCAGGGTCCGGCGTCTGCCGGGCTTTCAGCCGAGAATCCCCTGTGCGCATGCGCCGCTGACTGCATTGCGAGGGGAATATCTCCTAAACGTACAGGTTTAGGAGATATTTTTTTTACCTACAGGTAAGCCTTATTATAGGCTTTCCTGTAGGTAAAAGTCCCAAAAATGACTATATAACCACTTTAAAAGATGGCAGGTGTGTACTGACTCCAATTTCATAGTTAGTAAGGTTGAATAAAGACACCAGTCCATCCAGTTCAACCTGAGTGAGTGTCTACCCCCATCCCTGTACATTGCACACTCACAAGCTCCCAATTACAGGGAGCGGTGATCAGTGTCAGTGCCACTGGGCAGAATGGGGAGATGCTTTTTTACATCGGCATTTCCCCGTTCTTCCTCTCTGAGAGAGGATCGCGGGTATCCCCGTGGACATCGAGCCTGCGGGACCCACGCTCATGGTCACTGAGTCCCGGTGGGCGTGCTCGCAAGCTGCCTCTTAAAGGGCAACATTCATGTACATTAATTAATGTGCGTGAGGCAGTGTGAGGAGGTCGGTAAGCGGTTAAAGAGGCGCAGTGCCGAATCGCAATGCTGAAGAAGGTCAGGAGGGGGTAAAATCTTCCGGGGCTGAAGCAGTTAATGTCGTGTGTGTTGATATTTTAGTAATAGTTGGGTATCGGAGGGTGAAGAAAAGAATGTTCCCGGTCTACAATACAAAGCATTGTTTTTACCCAGTTACTTATTAAAAGTCCTGGAAACAAAGAATGCGCAAATGTTCTGCCTGCCTGTTCCCTCTCGTTTTCATCATATTTAGTAGCTGCCACTATTTTCTTTCTGTACCAGTTTGCTTTTCAGTTGCCGTTGCCATGGAAACCCAAGGTAATTGTGAATAACCTGCAAGTCAGCGCACTGTACTTTGTATTGCAGGCACTGACACCGCGGCCTGGGACACAATGCCTTGTCAAACTTCCAGATTCGTGTTTTATCAATATTTGGCCTTCCATTTAGACATGAGTGGCATATTTTCTCTGCAATCCGGCTGTCTATCATTCCAAACAAGAGAAATGGACAGCCATCAAAAATCAATAAATAATGGTGTATTGATCACTGATTCATCAGAGCAATGTTGAACTTCAAAACCTGAACGCCCGTATATATTTGGCCAATAAAGCCGATTCTCATAACTCACATTGGTAATGTATTGAAATAATCTACATTTCAAGTTAGGACAATTGTGGGAAAATTTGTGCCCTTTTACCTGTGGGCAGCAGGGTTGCCAACCTCCCGCAGCATTTTTAACATGGAAAATTTACTGGCGGAGCACATTTTTTTTTACTGGTAACCTAAAAAGAAATTACAGAACTGTATTTTTATTATTCTTTTTTTATTTTTTACTAGTAATAATGGCGATCTGCGATTTTTATCTGGAGTGCGACATTATGGCGGACACGTCGGACACTTTTGACACATTTTTGGGACCATTGGCATTTATACAGCGATCAGTGCTCTAAAAATGCACTGATTACTGTAAAAATATCACTGGCAGGGAAGGGGTTAACACTAGGGGGCGATCAAGGGGTTAACTGTGTTCCCTAGTGTGTGTTCTAACTGAAGGGGGGAGGGGACTGTGCAGGGGAGATGACAGATTGTTATTCATACTCTGTATGAACAGACGATCTGTCTGCTCTCCCTTCAGAGAACCGGAAACTGTTTGTTTACACACACAGATCCTGGTTCTCCTTGTGTCAGCGGCGATCCCATGACAGTGATTGTGACCGCCGGGCACTCGCATCGGCTCGGGGGGGGGAAGGCGTGAGGATGGTGCACGCGAGCCCCTAGTGGCCAAAGGGGGAAACACAGTTACATAACGTCGTTTCGCCCAGTCGTGCCATTCTGCCACAGTAAAACTGCGGCGGCTGGTCGGCAAGTGGTTAAACAGTATAAACATCATATGGAAACAGTGACAATACCTATAAGAAAGTAATCTGCTTGATTTACACTTAAAGGTAGTTGTAAAAAAAAAAATCACAGATTTTTACAAACTGTCAGTAAATTTACTAGCGGTTGGCAACCCTGGTGGGCAGCCACAAGTTCAAGTGCAGATGAAAATTGTATGAAGTTTGTTCTGTTTTAAATTCTATTTCATTCTACTGATAGACGAATGGCAGGGCAAACAAGGACTCTTTAAGGAGGGGAGGGGGGAGATTTAAGGGCTACAGCTTGTCCAACACCCAACAAAAATACACTTTCAACTTCTAATAAACACTTCAATTCGGGGCACTGCCACCCTCTTCCTGCCCAGGCAAATTTTCAACTTTCAGCGCTGTCACACTTTGAATGACAACTACACGATCATGCAACGCTGTATCTATCTATTTTTTATCATTTTTTTTTAGACATATGTAACTTTTTAGGTGCCATTTAATAACTACTGTTTTTTATTTTTTATTTTTTTGATAAACTAAAAAAAAAAAAAAAAAATACTGAAAAAAAAAAAAAGTTTTTTCTTAGATTCTGTTAAAAAAAATTGCAAATAACAAATTTTTCTTCTTCACTAATGAAGCTGCACTGATGGACACCGATAGGCTGTACTGATGGGCACTGATATGGTGACACTGAAGGGCACTGATAAGGGCACACTGATGGGCACTGATAGGCAGTGCTGATAGGCACTAATGAGGAGGCACTGACAGGTGGCACTGATAAGCACTGATAGGCTGCACTGATGGGGCTGCAATTATAATCAGGACAATAAAGAATATAGATGCAGCGCTAATTAGTGATAAGTACTTATCACTAATTAGCACTGCATCTATATTCTTTATTGTTGTATTTGGAGTTTGGTATCAGGCTTTATGGTGCTGGCAGCTTTTTACTACCTGATTGTTCTCTCTAGCGCAGCGTTTACCTTTTTGGTTTTAAATTATAATCAGGACACTGATGATCGTGGCACGTAAGTGCCGTTGCTTCAGTGAGTGCTCTGTTACCAGCGTCTCCCGTGCGCCTCGTACACCGATCTGGCCAGCGGCATCAATCCCGGAGTCACCTCTGGGTATCATGGGCTCCGGCGCTGTGATTGGCCAGAGCCCGCGATACCCAGAAGTAACTCCGGGAGCGATGTTGCCGGCCGGAGCGGTGTACGAGGGTGGCTGCAGGGGCTTCGATCTCAGGTAAATAATTCATAATGAGCTAGTATGCTTTGCATGCTAGCACATTATGCCTTTGTCTTGCAGGGGGTTTTTTTTTTTTGTCCTAGGGTTTACAACCACTTTAAAACGTGGTCTCCTCTGTACCAGTAAAGTCTGATCAGCACTTTTTTTGCTTTATCTACTTGTAAAAGTTCAGAATGGTCTTTATTAGATGTGGCGGTCAACAAAAAAAGTCAATGTGCTTTGGGGGCTGCAAAAGATCCTTTTCATCAGAGCTGAAAAGTGTTATGCCCCGTACACACGAGCGGAATTTCCAACAGAAAAAGTCAGACAGGAGCTTTTCATCGTATATTCCGATCGTGTGTATGCCCCATCGGACTTTTTACATCGAAAATTCTGACGGACCTAGAAAGAGAACATGTTCTACATTTTTCAGACGGAACCAATTCCTATCGGAAAAAAAGCTCGTCTGTATGCTGTTCCGATGTACCAAAAACGGAGCATGCTCTGAAGCAAGTACGAGACAGCTACTGGCTACTGGCTATTGAACTTCCTTTTTCTAGTCCCGTCTTACGTGTTGTATGTCACCGCGTTCTTGGCGGTCGGACTTTGGTGTGATCGTATGTATGCAAGACAGCTTGAGCGGAATTCCATCGGAATTCCATCAGAGAAACCTTCAGAGTTTATTCTGACAGAAAAAACGCTCGTGCGTACAGGGCATAAGTTCTAAACACTGGACTGCTATCAGTGAGGGGACGTTTCTAGTTCTCATATAAGCCAGCTGAACCACTGTTTTATATGTAGCCCTCAAAGTACATTGGGTTTCTTTTGCTGACCGCCACATTTAATGGGACCATTCAGGGCTAATACTAGTGGCTTGGACCGCCCCTCATTTCTTATCTTTGACGATTTCTACAAGGACCACTTGTAAGGCCTCTGTTTGGATTGAGAGTTACCAATAAAACTTACAAACTAAACCCACAAACGAATACTACCATAGATCCCCACCAAGCACTAGGATACATCCTCACAAAACACTCAAAGGTCAAGTGCTCCTCCTTTATACTATTACATAGGAAAATAAATCTCATTGGGCGGCACAGTGGTGTAGTGGTTAGCACTCTCATCTAGCAGTAAAAAGGGTCGCTAGTTTTAATCCCAACCACGACACTACCTGCCTGGAGTTTGCATGTTCTCCCTGTGCCTGCGTGGGTTTCCTCTGGCAGGCAGGCTGGCAGGTTAATTGACTTCTATCCCAAATTGGCCCTAGTATATGAATAGGGGACCTTGGATTGTGGGCTCCTTGAGAGTAGGGACTGATGTGAGTGTGCAATGTACAGGAATAGGGACAATTGTAGACACTCACTCAGGTTGAACTGGATGGACTGGTGTCTTTATTCAACCTTCCTAACTATGTATCTATGTAATGGGTGTTCTAGCTTTCTCCTTCTTCTAAAGCATTTTTATTTCTGTCAGTGTTAGTGAGTCCCCCTCACTTCCTGTCTGATTAAATATTCTCAGCAGAACAAGAAGTGAGAATAAATCTCTGTTACATAAGGTAAAAAAAAAACTGAGAGTGGCTCTTTAACATCGCCCCAACTCTTCCCCATTCCACTCAGAACTAAAAATAAAAAAAGGTTTTGGGCTAGGCATAACTTTTAACTTTCAACCCTAGCTCAGATAGCGAGGATAATTCGCCACAAATTTGTGGCAGCGTTGAATTGTAAGTCTGTTAACTTGCTGCACATTTTCACTGGCAAGTTGTACACTTGCAGAGCAATTGAAGCACAAGTTTTGGTTGACACTTTTCCTATTTGTAGCAAATTTGTGTGGCAAGTCTCTAGCAAGAGCAAAGTTGCTGTGATGAGTCTACAGCAAGAGCTCTGCGAGTCTGCAGCATGCAAATTCAGCCACAGTGACCCCCTGTGGTGGGATGACTATTGCACCACATAACTGAAACAGAATTTGCAGCAGACTTGCAGAATGTTTGCAAAGAAAGTTGATCTATAGCCATGCAATGCGGACTTGCTGCAATTGTGCAACAAACTTGTGAAGCCGGGCAAGTCTAGCAATAGCTTACAAGTCATTTTCAAACCTGCAGCACAATTACTTTCTACCTGGGAGGTGGCGCCCACCACCAGAACAAGATAAATCTGAACATAGCTATATTCAGCAATACATTGTAGAACATGGCTACTGTCCAATGTTCTAATCCTTCCTTATTCCATCCAAGACTAAAGCAAGGTTTGGTTAGACTTCTACTTTAAAGAGGAAGTAATCACTTATGGATTTTACTTCCTCTGTAGTTCCCTGCAAAGTAAAAGCATAATGGGCTAGTATTGTGAGGCACTTACCTGCAATCAAAGCCCACGTTGTCCCGGCTGGTGCAAGCATCCATCTTTTGCCCTCTTCCTTCCAGGGCCACAGAGTCTGCCTCTGTGACTGGCCAGAACCGCGTGACGTCACTCCCACGCATGCGTGCTGGAGCCATCATTCACAGCACATTTGAGTGAAGGAATGGGACGGAGGTCCGTTTCTTCAGAGTTCACGTGCTGATGGCATCATCAGCGCACTACAAGGTAAATATCTTCTAAAGTTTAGGAGATATTTCCACTACCAATAGGTAAGCCTTATTCTAGGCTTACCTATAGGTAAAAGTGATGCAGGAGGGTTTACAACCACTTTAAATATCAAAAGTTGATATTGTTTTAATGCAGACCTACACTCAAAGTTTAGGTACATTTTAGGCAATGAGGCAAGCATTGTAAAGGATTGGTAGAGGGTGCAGAAAGCACGTGGCCTGCCAATCTGGTTCCAAGTTCCATGACTTAAAGCGGCAGCACATGATATAGGGGATATGACATCCACAGTCCTAAGTCAATGTAAATGGAGACTCTTTTGAACGTAGAGTTGCTCCAGTCTATATGAGCTAAGGAAGATTGCAGATCACATGACCAAAGTGACCTGGAACCTGTTTATGTACAGCCAACAGGTTCAGTCACTTTGCTACAATTCCACTGCCCCTCCAATACCATCCCTAATGCCCCTCTTTTTTTAAGTAAACCTATACTCTATTTTAATATTTCTGCTGAAGAGCGGACATCACAAGATGCTCACTTTTACCTTTAACCACTACAATACAGGGCACTTTCACCCCCTTCCTTCCCAGCCCAATTTTCAGATTTCATCACTCTCGCACTTTCAATGGCAATTGTGCGGTCATGCTACGCTGTACCCAAATGAAATTTGTATTATTGTGTTTGCACAAATAGAGCTTTATTTTGGTGATATTTATTCACGACTCCGTTTTTTATTTTTTGCGATATAAGCGAAAAAAGAGCAGAAATTTGGAAAAAAAACAATATTTTCTTCTTTCTATTTTAAAAGAAATCCAATAAAATCGAATTTTGGCATAAATTTAAGCCAAAATGTATTCTGCTACATGTCTTTGGTAAAAAAAAATTGGTTAAGTGTATAATAATTGGTTTGTGTGATCACGGACATATGTACGCAAATGATCATGTACATATGTGTGCAGGTGATCACGGACATATGGGTGCAGATAATCATTGGGACATGTGATTTTAGTGGGCATATGTGGGGGACATGTGTGTTTTGGGGACATGTGTGGGGACATTGTGTTTACACTGTGTGGTGACATGTGTGTTTTCACTAGACTGGTGATCAGTGAGTAAAACGCTGTAAAAAACAGCTCATACTCACTGATCACCAGCTGGCTGCAGCGATCCGCTCTCCTCTCCTCAGCGACGACTTCCGTGTGAGGAGAGGAGAGCCAATTGCCTAGTAACCGGCTGTTTGTTTACATCACATGGCGGCCGTGATTGGACACGGGCATCATGTGATCAGGAGGGCCAATCGCAGAGCCCTCCTGTCGATCCGAGATGCGCCGTGTCCGGGTGACACAAGCACATCGGGATCGCACCACTGCACAGGCACGCGTGCACGCGATCCCCCTGCTTCTGGAGGACGTTCAGGAACATCCACTCAGAAGTACATTGTACATTGGCCGGGTGGGAAGTAGTTAATGGCCAGGAAAAGCTTTTGTTTGACTTCAATCTGATATTTCACCATTTAAAGCAACTGCCTCAGTAGAGAGTAAGGGCTCAATGCCATGGCTGGTTTGGCTAAGCCATGAAGTCAGGGCAAGTTAGACACAGAATAAGCCCTTATGGCAAGATAAGCAAATTGTGAGTGCCAGGTAAGGCTCCTTTGTGCCTTTTTCTGATTTAGTTTCACTTGATTACTGAGGAGTAACTCTCTTTGAATTCAGGGCCGTCTTTAAGGCAGGACAAAAGGGGCAGGCCCTGTCATTGTTGTGAGGCCCAAAGCAGCTGCCTCATACTTGCACCCTACCCTGGTTTAAATACCCTTGTCCCTTAAACATTTAGTCCCGTGCTGTGTCCCGATATCTCAGTGTGAAGTGCAGCTACTAAGGCTGCCCAGCACAGTAAATGCACATTCTTATATAATGAGATACTCTACAGTAGCGGTCTCCAAATTATGGTCCTCCAGTTGTTTAGAAACTACAATTCCCATCATGCCTAGTTATGTTTGTGAATGTCGGAGTTTTACAATGCCTCATGGGATGTGTAGTTCCACAACAGCTGGAGGGCCGTAGTTTGGAGATCCCTGCTCTACAATTAAAGAGGAGCTTCAATCCACCCCCCAAAAATTTTTTTAAAGTCAGCAGCTACAAATACTGTAGGAACCCAGCAATGTCCTCACCCAAGCTGATTCTTCAATCAGCTACAGGTCCAGGGGCCGGCATCTTAACCAAGGAATACCGGCAGTGAAGTCTTGCTGCTTCAAAGACGGTTTCCTACTGTGCAAGCAAGTGGCTTGCAATGGGGGCACTCAGAGAAGAGGAGGAGCCAAGACCGCCAGCAGGGGACCCCCAGAGGAGGAGGACTGGGGCTTACACAGAGCTGGTAAGTATAACATGTTTGGTATTTAAAAAAATATATATAGATATATATGTATATATAGATATATAGAGATGTAGATATATATCTATAGAGATATATATATATAATATATATATATATATATATATATATATATATATATATATATATATATATATATAAACTATATATATATATATATATAGATCTGACCGAAATGAGGGACAAATGAGGCGGAATAAGGGACAGAGGGACTTTGCTCCAATTTAGGGACAATCCCTCCAAATCAGGGACAGTTAGGAGCTATGCTTTAGCGTCACTTAAAAAATGTAAACACTGTCGTGTGCATGTTTTGTATTTTTGCAGTCATTTTTTATTTCCAGTTTTTGTATCACACTTGATAGAAGCATCAGATGAGGTGTAGAATGGTGCGTCTTGTATTTCTATCTCACAAAGTTGGTAGGTAGGATGTGCTTGGCTCAGAAAGAACTTCAGCCAGTGGAACTCTTGGGACTAGCTCATTGATTTACATAAATTGTTGTATTCTAGATCTAACAGCATGCTGTCACACTATATTCACACAAAACATGTATTAAATACAAGGATAAAGATATAAAGAGACAGATTTACACACAGTCTGAGAATAGCTGCCATCGCTCCCTCTGAAAGGTACTTTTAATAGCAAATTTACTGTCAATCCATACCATCAAAAGCACAGATTTTAGAAAAAAACAAACACTCTGATGAGCTCATCTAATGTGTTGTGACTGTAATAGCAAAACTATACGTCTTAACAATAATTCCAGTGCAAGCCTCGGCTCACACTACACCGCATGTGAATCGCACAGGAACCGTACTGCATTCCTGTTCAAGTCACATGTTCAGTGCCAAGTGATTTGAACCTATTCATTGAATGGGTTGTAATCGCACCGCATCGCATCATTGTCATTGTGCATCAACTTTGGAACCGCACTGCAGCTGGATTGATCGGCACGTTTGTACCATCCAGGGAAATCCGGAGCTGGAAAACACACTGCGTCTGCAACCTGCGTTTTGGGGTGTTGTTAAGATTGCGCTGACACCGGCTGCAGATTGCAAGGACAGCGCTGTTTGATTGTGGTGCAGGGAAACGTGCACAGATCACGCACCACATTAACCACTTTAGCCCCGGACCATTTGGCTGGCCAGAGACCAGAGCTCTTTTTGCGATTCGGCACTGTGTCGCTTTAACTGACAATTGCGCAGTCGTGCCACGTAGCTTCCAAACACAATTGATGTCCTTTTTTTCCCACAAACAGAGCTTTCTTTTGGTGGTATTTGATCACCTCGGCGGTTTTTATTTTTTGCGCTACAAACAAAAAAAGAACAACAATTTTGAAAAAAAAATGCATTTTTACTTCTTGCTACAATAAATATCGAAACGACAGAATAAGCAGCACTGAATATAACGTATGGACTATGATTTCACTGTGTTACGTTATATTATGTTCTCAGGAAGTTTCACAGTGGTGATTGTAACAATTTTTTTAGGAAGTGGACACTGTCTGTTAGAACTTGAAACAATTCACTTGATTCTCGTTCTCTATTTATTTTCAGTGTTGAACAATATTTAGTCACAGGGTGATTTGTTTCAATAGACTGTATGTATTTGCCATCACTATCTGGTGACATGCACTATATAATAATTTGTGTTAATTGATTTTGATACAAGTTATTTTTTTATTTTATTTTTTCTATTTTTGTATGCACAGGGCAGGGTTTGCACAGTATAGTAACATTTAGTAATTCATGTTCACTGGAGTGGATCTATAGTATTTAATATTTTTTAATTCACTGGTGTGGATTTACAGTGCCTTGCGAAAGTATTCGGCCCCCTTGAACTTTTCAACCTTTTGCTACATTTCAGGCTTCAAACATAAAGATAAAAAATTTTTATTTTTTGTGAAGAATCACCAACAAGTGGGACACAATTGTGAAGTGGAACGAAATCTATTGGATAATTTAAACTTTTTTAGCAAATAAAAAACTGAAAAGTGGTGCGTGCAAAATTATTCAGCCCCTTTACTTTCAGTGCAGCAAACTCACTCCAGAAGTTCAGCGAGGATCTCTGAATGATCCAATGTTGTCCTAAATGACTGATGGTGATAAATAGAATCCACCTGTGTGTAATCAAGTCTCTGTATAAATGCACCTGCTCTGTGATAGTCTCAGGGTTCTGTTGAAAGCGCAGAGAGCATCATGAAGACCAAGGAACACACCAGGCAGGTCCGTAATACTGTTGTGGAGAAGTTTAAAGCCGGATTTGGATACAATAAGATTTCCCAAGCTTTAAACATCCCAAGGAGCACTGTGCAAGCGATCATTTTGAAATGGTAGGAGTATCAGACCACTGCAAATCTACCAAGACCTGGCCGTTCCTCTAAACTGTCAGCTCAGACAAGGAGAAGACTGATCAGAGATGCAGCCAAGAGGCCCATGATCACTCTGGATGAACTGCAGAGAACTACAGCTGAGGTGGGAGAGTCTGTCCATAGGACAACAATCAGTCGTACACTGCACAAATCTGGCCTTTATGGAAGAGTGGCAAGAAGAAAGCCATTTCTCAAAGATATTCATAAAAAGTCTCGTCTAAAGTTTGCCACAAGCCACCTGGGAGACACCAAACATGTGGAAGAAGGTGCTCTGGTCAGATGAAACCAAAATCGAACTTTTTGCCCACAATGCAAAATGATATGTTTGGCGTAAAAGCAACACAGCTCATCACCCTCAACACACCATCCCCACTGTCAAACATGGTGGTGGCAGCATCATGGTTTGGGCCTGCTTTTCTTCAGCAGGGACAGGGAAGATGGTTAAAATTGAGGGGAAGATGGATGCAGCCAAATACAGGACCATTCTGGATGAAAACCTGTTGGAGTCTGCAAAAGACCTGAAACTGGGACAGAGATTTATCTTCCAACAAGACAATGATCCCAAACATACAGCAAAATCTACAAAGGAATGGTTCACAAATAAACGTATCCAGGTGTTAGAATGGCCAAGTCAAAGTCCAGACCTGAATACAATCGAGAATCTGTGGAAAGAGCTGAAAACTGCTGTTCACAAATGCTCTCCATCCAACCTCACTGAGCTTGAGCTGTTTTGCAAGGAAGAATGGGCAAGAATTTCAGTCTCTCGATGTGCAAAACTGATAGAGACATACCCCAAGCGACTTGCAGCTGTAATCGCAGCAAAAGGTCGCTCTACAAAGTATTAACGCAAAGGGGGCCGAATAATTTTGCACGCCCCAATAGATTTTGTTCCATTTCACAATTGTGTCCCACTTGTTGGTAATTCTTCACAAAAAATAAAATTTTTATATCTTTATGTTTGAAGCCTGAAATGTGGCAAAAGGTTGAAAAGTTCAAGGGGGCCGAATACTTTCGCAAGGCACTGTATATTATATTCAGCGCTGCTTATTCTATCATTTAGATAAGAAGGATTATTGTACACATTTTGTTTTTATAAAGTGGTGGCTTAGTTTAAAGTTTGTGCTCAGCGCAGTGGTGATACACAGCAGATGGGGAAAGAGTGAGTGTATCTTAGTTTTATATAATAAATATCCCCAAAAAATATATAAAAAAAATTATTTTTCCTCAGTTTAGGCCGATACGTACTCTTCTACATATTTTTGGTAAAAAAAAATTGCAATAAGCATATATTGATTGGTTTGCGCAAAAGTTATAGTTTCTACAAAATAGGGGATAGATTTATAGCATTTTTATTAATCATTTTCTTTTACTAGTAATGGCGGCAATCAGAGATTTTTATCATGACTGCAACATTATGGCGGACAGATCGGAAAATGTTGGCGCTATTTTGCCATCATTCACATTTATACAGCGATCATCGTGATTAAAAATGCAGTGATTACTGTGTAAATATGACTGGCAGTGAAGGGGTTAACCAGTAGGGGGGCGCTGCAGGGGTTAAGTGTGTCCTAGGGATGTGTTCTAACTGTGGGGGGGATGGGCTACGTGTGACACGACACTGATCACCACTCCCGATTACAGAATTGAGCGATAGTGATTTCTGGGGAAATTCGTCATCAAACCCTAAATCTAATGACAGAGACAATTCTGCAATTTCAGTGTTTTTGATTGGATTACATTATTGAATATTTTTTATTATTATTATATTATTATTTGTTATAATTATTTATAGTTATTTATTATATTATAATTTATGATTTTGTGTTTCAAACTACTATCATACCCGGGATGAGTTATTCCTAAGAATTACAGGCCTACAATATAAAACGCCAAATTTCCATGCAAAATAATGGTACCGCTTTCAGCACCTAAAATCAGAAATAATCATGCCGCTAGGGAGGTTAAAGCAGAGTTCCGGTTGTTTTTGTGTTTAGTAAAAATCAGCAGCTACAAAAAAAGCAGCGCCTCCTTAAAGTGGTTGTAAACCCATTACAACCACTTTAACCTACAGGTAAGCCTAGATTAAGGCTTATCTGTAACTGCAAGAAATATCTCCCAAACCTAAAAGGTTTAGGAGATATTTGTAGAAATAGTGGCACCGATGTCTACGAGCATGCCCGTGGGAGGCTCCTGCCGTGTGACGCTTCTTCGCTGTGACAGCTCTTATATAACTGAGGGCGGGGCCACCTGGACAAGGTTCCCCTTAATATTCATACCAGACCCAAAGGGCCTGGTAATGGATGGGGGGGGGGGGGGTCCCATGCTCTTTTTTTCAATGAGTTTTATCTACAATTCCCGAGACCCAACAATTCATTACAGCCAAGATCAGTTTTAAATGACAATTTTTCCTTTAGAAATGTCATTTTGCTCTGGTACTGTTCTAAACACTGGAAAAATGTGCCACTTTACAGGCATACTATAAACACCCCCCATGCACAATATTTAAAGGAATATTTCATTTTTATTGTTCCACTTTAAGCATTAAAAAAATCACTGCTCCCAAAAAAAACATCTGTTTTAAAAAAAAATGTTGCATGGATACATATACCGGGTCCCCAAACACTTTTTACGACAATAGCTTGCATATAAGTGGTTGCAAAGTAAACTTTTTTAGTTTTTTAAAATAAACATGTTATACTTACCTCCACTGTGCAGCTCGTTTTGCACAGAGTGGCCCCGAACCTGCTCTTCTGGGGTCCCTCTGCGGCTGTCTCGGCTTCCCCCCGCAAGTACTTCTCACGTTCATGCGAGCTCCCTCGCATGGTCAGAAGCACTTGCGGGCACACTCCTGTGACACAGCCGGCAACTATGGCCGCTAGCTGTATCACTCAGTCCTGCCCCCGGCGCGCTGCGTCATTGGATGTGATTGACAGCAGCGCGAGCCAATGGCTGCGCTGCTTTCAATCCATCCACTCCAGCCAATCAGCGACCAGGCTGAGCGGCGAAGAGGACGTCGGGGGCAAGCGAGGGACTTTCGAGGGGTCAGGTAAGTAAAACGGGGGGGGGGGGGGGGGGCTGGGGGCACAGGCAGTGTCAGATGTTTTTTTTAAAGCGGGAGTAAACCCGCTGACATTTTTTTTTTCAGACCTGTAAGGCAAAAGGCATAATGAGCCTGTATGTACCGCATACTAGCTCATTATGAAATACTTACCTTAGAATGAGGCCCCGACATCTCACCCGATCCACGCCGAGGGAGCTGACATGTTCCCTCAGCGTGTCTTCTGGGTATCGTGGCTCCGGCGCTGTGAATGGCCGAAGACACGATATTGTCATGCGCACTGGAGATCTCATCCCGGCAGGGTACAGCGTCTGCCGGGCTTTCAGCCGAGAATCCCCTGGGCACATGCGCCGCTGCAGTCAGCGGCTCATTGCGAGGGGAATATCTCCTAAACCATACAGGTTTAGGAGATATTGTTTTTACCTAGAAGTAAGCCTTATTATAGGCTTACCTGTAGGTAAAAGTAAAAAAAAAGGACTATACAACCACTTTAACCTGGATAATGCCTATCAAAAAAAATAGTGTGCTGCGAGACAAACAATCATTGTTTGAAAAGCTCTGGATTCCTTAGATTTCATATTTACAACTCCAGTCTGGATGAGAGCAGATATGTGGAGAAGAAGATTGTAGGACAGGCACTCTTCTCCTTTTCTTCTTCCCTAGCCCTCTCATTATCTTCCTTCCTATTCCATGTTTTCTCGCTCTTCTCTATACGCTGAGTCCCGTGCTCACACTCCTAGGCCAATGGGAGGTTCTATATGCAATTTCTGTTTGAAGAGATGTTTATGTGCATTCTGCCACTATCAAGAGGGGGCTAGATCTGAAATGAGGGGAAGCTCTGCTGATTTTATTATCCAATCATGTGCAAGCTAAAATGCTGTTTTTTATTTTCCTTGTTATATCTAATGGTGCGCTCAAGTCAACTTTCTATTTCATTGACTGCTCCAAAAAACTATAAGTGCTTCACATAAGCCCGCACTGGCTGGGGCTCCCTTACCAATATGTATCAAACTATTATCACCCCTGTGCAAATATACAATATAATGTGCAAAACTTGTGCAAACAAATCAAAAGTGCAAGGTGCTGTTCAAATACTGCAATATTAAGTATGTGCAAACACTAGTATATACTAGGAAATGTTTAAATGCCAAATACTCAATCTATTAAAGTGCAAATATGCTGTTTCCCATCATCATGCCTACTAATCAGCGTAAGATTGCAGATAAATCATATAAAATAAAAACAATTGTGCAAATAGCAAAAATAAATATATATCTGTGCAGACAACTATAGCAGTGTAATATGCCAAAAAACACTTGAAATCAATTAATGACCACAGACTAGCATATACGATAGTCGCTTAGTCCATATCCATATGCAGCTTCAAATGCAGTTGTATCACAAAAAAATAAAATAAAAAGGAGACCGTGCCACTAATATCTTCACAATAGCTCTCCAAATAATGTTACTTGCGATCGCATTATTCAAATGTATGAACACTTTTCCAAATGATATCAATCACGGTCATATTATTCCAGGTCTGAGCAGATCATATTATCCCAGGTCTGAGCACTAAATAAAGAAAGCTTTCATTGCGCAATGATTACCATTCCTGCGTGCTACACACACGACCATTTCACTCACATAACCATGACCGTCAAGTAGCGCATTCAAACAATCAGCTGGAAGGAGGCTTTCCCCACACAAGCTTATCTGCTATCTGTGTTCACGAAGGCTCGTCACTGGCTCCACCCGACGCGTTGCATCATATGTCACATGACTTTATCAAGGGAAATTTTCCTTGCATGTGCACCTCGGATCTACCACTACTTTACTTCCATGTGGACTTTCAGTGCAATTTCAAGTGCCCTTTGAACTTGTAGTTT
The DNA here is from genome assembly GCF_037356315.1 of Lithobates pipiens. Taxonomy (NCBI): domain Eukaryota; kingdom Metazoa; phylum Chordata; class Amphibia; order Anura; family Ranidae; genus Lithobates; species Lithobates pipiens. Next base: position 218,528,094 of record NW_027507787.1, read on the forward strand.
GCCTTTCGTAAATAACCCCCTATGTATACTAATGTAATCTTCAGCACACTCTCAGGTATCTTTTCTCCTTCTATAATTTGCACCATTGGTATATAGTTTTTGTAAAAATTCAATAAACACTTTTGAAATAGAAAACAGAACATGAGCATCACCTGCATGGGGGTAAGCAACTATGTGGACTTGTTCCTTTGCTCTCCATGGGCACTTTTCACAAATCTTTTCACCTCTACACCAGCAGCACGGGACATCACGGTCACTATGGGGGTTATTTATGACAGGCAAAACCACTACGCACTGCAAGTGCACTTGGACGTGCAGTCGCTCTAAATCTGAGGGGTAGATCTGAAATGAGTGGAAGCTCTGCTGATTTTCCTTGTCAAAATATTTTATTATGTATTCAAAGGTAAATTATACAAGTGTACAATATAATCTGTTATCAATCAAATTAATGAAGCTCAGTTATATAAATGCAAAGAATAGTATAGATTGATATTATATATTATTAAATAAAAGTAATAAAGTTATAAGCAACTGTTGATCTGTTTTTGAATGAAATATCTTAATTTATAAAGTTACAATTATAACTGTAAAAATTTGATATGCTTATAGGTAGTATATGTGGGAGCTTCCAAATTCAAAAAGTAAATACGGATATAAATAAAGATAAGGGAAGAAGGGTAGAAGGAAAGAGAGGGATGTATAGAGAAAGGGTAATGAGTTCCGCAGGGTTCGCTCGGGAGCAACCATATTTGAAACGAAACCTATCAAATTTACCACCATGGTAATAGTATAGTATTCGTATTTAGGGATTTGGTCCACTTCAAGAGCTAACGTTTTCGCTTGTATCATTGTATTATACATTCTATTCACAGTCTCATTGACTTCTAAAGTCGGGGATCTCCGCGCTTTCGCCAGCGTTTGTTTTGCCGCCGTAAAAAGCTGTATCAACAATTTAAAGCGGAAATGCGATAAGAATTCTGGTTTTAAATTGAGTAGGGCCATTGTAGGGTCCAGATGTAATTTCATTTTGAGTAATTTAGATGCAATGTTAAAAATTTCCTTCCAGAAGGCTTGTGCAATAGGGAAATCCTACCAAATATGAAAATAAGTACCCAAACCTGTACAACCACGATAACATTGAGCCAAATAATTTTGGGTATATCTAGCTACCCTGTCTGGTACAAGGTACCATCTTGTTAGTACCTTGTAGTTGGCCTCCATTGCCATTACATTAGGAGAGGCTGATTTGATTACTGACCAAATTGGGTTCCAGTCTACATTTTCAAGAGTTTTTTTCTAGGTCAACCTCCCATTTCTGAACGTATGAAGGATTTTCTGAGTTGGGTTGAGTTAATATTTGAGGATATAGAAGGGATATTATTCCTTTAGCATTTGGTTCATCCTTACAGATAGTTTCCAAATTGGTTAGTTTGTTTAGGGGAGTGTTCGTGTTTAAGAAAGGAGCTCTGCTGATTTTATCATCCAATCATGTGCAAGCTAAAATTCTGTTTTTTATTGTCCTTGCATGTCCCCCCTCGGATCTATAGCGACTTTACTTTCAAGTGCACTTGCAGTATAAAGTGGATTTTCCCTTAGGAAATAACTCCCTATGTGTATCAGGGTCGGGAGGGGTGGCCAGAATATTCAGATTTACTTCACCTTCTACTTTCCCTTTAGGTTACTTTTTATTATTTTACAACTTTACAACTTTAATATTTACCAAAATGTTTAACTTTTACAGCAAACAAACTGCCTAGTTTTAGTTATTTAAAAAAAAAAAAATCCACTTCCCGCAGCTGTGTGCAAACCCTGGGGCACATATCCATATTCTTGATTTGTTGCTGACCCAGAAAAATCTGCAGGTTAGGAGCTCTGCCATCCCTTCAAGCAAGCTACTAAAGGTCAACAGCACACTAAGTAGTGAAGGAAGGATGAAAACGATATCTCCGAAGAACCTTCAATATTAGCTACCAAACTTCTATTTTAGAGGTTCCCTTTTACGTCTCCTGCTTACTTCCACAGAAAAACACAAAGCATAAACAGAATGTCTAAGGATGTCTATTATTTAATAAAATGTTATTAAGCCATTCCCCAACATACCAATACCAAAAGGAATTTATTGCATAAAAAGAAGTAATAAGGTTCAATTGAACAAAAACAATCTACAACTCGTGAAACCTTATGAAACTCTTGAAAACCCTGCCTAGCGTAGAACAAAAGGTTTACAATGTGGTGTTTGATACATACTGAGCTCAAAGGAGATGAGAAGTTTTTGAACATCGTGCATCCTTGGTTGCTATAGAAGTGAATGAGTGAGATTTGTTCCACTGTACTTATGAGTCATGCTGTAGATAGACAGTGAATGTTGCATAATACAATGCAGTGAAAGCACCATAACAGAAGAATGCAGAAATATCACCCAGCCCTGCCAGTGGAAAAATCCAGAGACCCCCTCTTTGAAAAGTTGGTTCAGTAAAATCAATAAAATTCATAATTTGGAGTATTTAAAGCATAGTGGAGAACCAAGAGAAATGGGATTTGTAAAGAGATGGAAAGTTTGGGAAAAATACCAAACACCAAGATATGTTGAAAGGATGGCAGAAGTATTGCTGAACGATTCCGGGCGGGATGGGTAGGTTATTCGATACAGAGGAGAATCACCCAGGCATGGAACTTGAGGGCCAAATTACTTGTTTAGGTCAAATTTCTTACCACCAGAATACCTACAATATGCAAAACCAAAAGACTAATTCTACTAAGTGGAAATAGGCTTTAGCATAGAGAGAGAGACTGAGAGATAAATAAGAAGATGAGATCCAAAAATGGTCAACCTGAAGAATGTGGTCATTGAAAACTGTCGCTCTACTGCTAAAACGTGATTTGTAATATTGGCACTTGGAGTTATAAGTTAGGAGCATTTGGGAACAATTCACCACACATCCTTTTATTTCTCTACATGGGAGCAGCGAGTATGGAGCTTGATGTTGACGTCTGTTTATTTAAGTTTGCTAACAAGTGTAATGCGGTGTACACGTGGTCGGATTTTCCGATGGGAAATGTTAAATGTGAGCTTGTTGTCAAAGTCCGACCGTGTGTATGCTCCATCAAACATTTGCTGTCTGACTTTCCGCCAACAAATGTTGACTAGCAGGTTCTCAAATTTTCCGCCAACAAAACATTGTTGTCGGAAAGTCCGATCGTGTTTACATAAGTCCGTCGCACAAAAGTCCACGCATGCTCGGAATCAAGCAGAAGGAGCCGAACCTGCTATGGAACTTCCTTTTTCTCGGCTCGTCGTACATCTTGTACGTCACCGCGTTCCAGCGATCAGAATTGTTGGCCAATGTTTGTGTGACCGTGTGTATGCAAGACAAGTTTGAGCCAACAACCTTTGAACAAAACACACGGTTTTGTTGGCGGAAAGCCTGATCGTGTGCACGAGGCATAACTCATCCACAAATAAATATACAGTACATATATATTCATATATCTCTAATCTATCCATGTGCGTGGTGGCATTAATCCAGTACCACATCCACATATGGATAGAAAGTCTAATGCCGCGTACACACGTATCAGACTATCCTGCAGGCTCGCTTTGATAAGTGAGTGCTTTGGATTACAAGCATTCTCCTGGAACGAATTATGCTCGAAATCCAAGGTTCCACTGTAATGCATTCTGTATGCAGGTCAACTAATCGGCTGACCAACTTATACGATTATGAAAATAGTTGACAGCTATTTTCATAATCTATTAGTTGTTTTCGGCCCTGGATGCGGGTCATTTCGGAGAATAAATATGAGTTCAGTCCCCAAAATGGTTCTTCCTGTTGTTTCCGTTAAGACAGCTTTGTCATTATATTACAAATACTATCTTAGTTCTGTTCAATTAGAAATTTGATCTTCCCAGTGGTCAACGTTTTTTTTATTTATTTTTTTCAAACCAGATATATATTTACATGACCTTGTAGTATGCATGTCATTTATCGTTATGCTATACTAAGAAACATCATCTGGATTAATACAGAAAATCGATATCACGTACAGAGTAATATATTTCCTCCAGAGATGCAGATCTTGAGCACTGATTGTAGTTGGAGATCAACTGGAATAAAAAGACAACTAGTAGATGCTTGAGGCTGCATTCACACCTGAGTGTTTTCAGCTCATAAAATGTTCTTAAAACACCCGAAAAAACACCTCAAAAACCCAACAAGCAAAATCCCATTCATTTCATTGGCACCTGTTCACATCTGAGCATTTTGTCACCTGAATCAAAACGCCTGAAAAACACCTTAAACATGAGAACATGAGTTTCTTTTGGGCAGATTACAGGCGTTTTTCAGCTTTTTACATTGGTGACCTGTACAAAATCGAGGCAAAATCACAGTAAAAACACACAACTTTGAAACGCCCAGGTGTGAATGCAGCCTGAAGGCCAGTTGCCCACATCGTCTATATATCTGCAATTTTTGTGCACTTTACCCATGGTTTTAGCTGCGGTCCCATAGACTTTGTATTGGGTTGCGCATATCTGCCGTGTTTTCTGAAAGCGCACTTAAAGTCCTAGGAGCTGTATCTTTAGTTCTCTTTCAGAAACTGAAATCGTAAATTCACCTGCACTGCTGCCAAACTGCAGCACACCAGTGCGAATCCAGCTTTACACATCTGTATGCCTTAAAAAAGCAGTATGGGAATTTTTTATTTTTTTCAGAATCATACTTACCTAGGTGGATGTAGCCTCGGACCGATGCTGCATCTGTCCCCTGCCAGCTCTAAGGCCCCTTTCACACTTGTGTGACTTTTCCTGCGACTTTGGACATAAGAGTCGCATGACAAGTTGTACCCCATGGTTCCCACTGATAACCATTCATATCTGTGCGACTTCAAGTCACACCGTCACTGCACTATTTTGGTCCAACTTTAACGCGAGTTGAGGTCCTTAGACCTCAAGTTTACACAGGCATTCCCTGAAGTCATGTCAAAATCACGGCCGCAAAATCGCGGTAAAATGGCAGTGTGAAAGGGGCCTAAGACTGAGAACCAAGTGATCAAGCACAGCCAATCGCTCGTGTTCTCAGTGCTCCTGCCCCCTCCCCTACACTCAGTGGAGCGCTGGGCTATGGAGGGGGAGGGATCGGTCGGCTCAGGCTCTCAGCGGCTCGCTGAGAGTCTGGGCCGGGTGCCTGTCCAGGCACGTGGGTTGATCCTGCCCACATGATCGCAATTTTTCCCAAGCCTGGACTGGCTCTGTGACATCAGCTGACAGCAGAACTGCACTCCTGTGATCCCCAGAAGTACAGCCAAACTTTCACTGTACTACTTTAAACGCTTGCTGACCAGCCGCCGTCATTATACTGCAGCAGGTCGACTCGTTCCCACAAATCGCCGTAGCTATACATTGGTCCCTTTAACAGCTATAGCAGGCCAGCTGCACGGCGGGGGGAACTGACGCACGTGGTCAGTGCCGCGATGTCTGCTGGCCACCCTGGATTGCTCCACAGAGATCAGAAACGGGGACCTGTCAATGTAAACAAACAGATCCCCGTTCTGTCAGGAAAATAGAAAGAGAAAGACTGTCTGCTCCTAGTGAATCCTAGTGGTCCTAGCTCTCCCAGAGAGCCCCCCACTTACATCAGGGTTCCCAGAGAGCCCCCCACTTACATCAGGGTCCTCAGAGAGCCCCCCGCTTACATTAATGTCCTCAGAGTCTCCCCCTTAACATCAGGGTCCTCAGAGAGCCTCCCCTCCCCTTGGGGACCCCTGCAGAGACTCTGGGCTATGGGCCCCAGATTCGGGGCTATAGCCCCAAAAAACACCCCCTAGCAACACCACTGCTATATATATGCAGCCTGGCTGCATTACAGCGGTATGTATTGAGAATTTATTTGGGCTTTCATGGGAAAGAACAACTGGGTAGCATTAACACATCTGACATTTTAATTTGGCATTGAAGGCAAAACGTGTTATCATTTTGGATACAGCATGGGAGGGGTGTAACCCCTGTCATTGTTTTAACCCCTTCCCTGCTATGTCATTGGCACAGTGACAGTGCATATTTTTTTAGCAATTTGTCCGCCGCAATGTTGCCGTATCGCAAAAAATGGCCTGGTCATGAAGGGGGGTAAACCTTCCCCGGGCTGAAGGGGTTAAGGGAATTCCTTGGGGACCCCCAGATCATCATAAATAATGTCCCGCCTTTACTACTTTTTTGGGACAGTCCAAAAATGTGTGATTTTCTTTTACTTTCACTCTCAGTGATAATGGTAAACAGGTCCAATAGGGTGAATCTCCTTAACGGGAGCCACAGAAAGCAATACAAACTGACAGGCATTCTAATCTCTCTCTACCAAAACAAAAAGAAAAAGTACAACTTCGGTAAAAAAATTAAAAACAAAAAAATCCAACCCGCACTCCCTAATTTATTCTACGTTATAAACCCTTCCCCCCCCCCATAGACTTAAATGAGGCCATACTCATAATACCCCTTGCCTCACGTCTAGCCCAGTGTGTCAGCTTTGCTTACATCATTTCTGATACCTTACAAAGAACACACACCTCTCACCTTCTCCACCCACTTCATCTACATAACCCCTCATTTTGCACAAGCAGAGAGCATAAGCTATACAGGCATACCCCGCTTTACGTACACTCATGAGTACGGACACACATGTCATCTATGGGAAATCTTGGTCAGCTTGACATGGCACTGCTCCCGCTTTTTAACATTGGCATCTATGGAAATTCTTGGTCAGCTTGACATGGCACTGCTCCCGCTTTTTAACATTGGCATCTATGGAAATTCTTGGTCAGCTTGACATGGCACTGCTCCCGCTTTTTAACATTGGCATCTATGGAAATTCTTGGTCAGCTTGACATGGCACTGCTCCCGCTTTCTAACATTTAACATTGGTATTTATGGGAAATCTTGGTCAGCTTGACATGGCACTGCTCCCGCTTTCTAACATTTAACATTGGCATTTGTGGGAAATCTTGGTCAGCTTGACATGGCACTGCTCCCGCTTTTTAACACTGGCGTCTATGGGAAATCTTGGTCAGCTTGATATGGCACTGCTCCCGCTTTTTAACATTTAACACTGGCGTCTATGGGAAATCTTGGTCAGCTTGACATGGCACTGCTCCCGCTTTTTAACATTTAACATTGGGGTTTATGGGAAATCTTGGTCAGCTTGACATGGCACTGCTCCCGCTTTTTAACATTGGCGTTATGGGAAATCTTGGTCAGCTTGACATGGCACTGCTCCCAAACCATAAGTGACAGGGACACCAAACTTGGGGAGCACTGAGAGGGCACTGGGAGGGGACCCAAAACTACAACATATCCAATTTTGGGCTTGGCCAGCTTACCTAGGTAATCAGTTATGCCTGTAAATGAATATTGCAATACAGTACATGCATTGAGAAGTGAAAAAAAGGTATTACTTCATTTTAAGTACATTTTAGTTTTACATGCATGCTCTGGTCCCATTGTGTACTTAAAAGTGGGGTATGCCTGTATACATCATAGTGATGACTTCACTGCTACATTTACAATGTAATAATAGGGTCTGCAAACCCATTTGGGCACAAAAAATAGCTTTATATCCTTTATGGCTATTGAGGACTGTATGGAGTTTTTGAGCGTGGAGTTAAGGTTTAATTCCATTTTAAAGAAAAAAACGCGCTAAACAAAATGTGGCATTGATACTATAAACATAAAAGTGGAAAAAAAAACTAAAACCTAGTAGTCAATTCACATGCTGTGCGACCTTTGTCAAAAAGTTGCAGGAAAAGCCACCAAACAGGACATGAAATAGGTTGATGGAAGTGTGTTAACAATCTTTATTTTGTTTAATTTTGTATGGTGCTTGAAAGCTAAACCGTGGTGTTCATTCATCTTCCCAGCAGTTCAAGGCATAATAGGCTAAAAATATCTTCAATGCTGGAACCAAGGGCAGGTTGTAGAACAGAGCAACGTCAGGCTGCAAGCTCTGGGAATAGGGCATGACAAGGATCTGGAGGTTACCCACTATCATTAAAAAAATAACCCTTTCACATCTGCAGGCAAGAAAATACCTGCCTGTGGATGTGAGCCAACTAATGTCTTAATGGGTTGGTGGTCCAACTGTGCTGATGGCTCCATGCTGGGCACAAAATGTTACTATATTTGGCATAATAATGTGCCCTCAGTCAGCCTCAAAGTGTTCCATAGAATTGTCTTCCCTTATTGGATTCTCTATTTTTAATCTGCATTCAAATAATAAAAGTTGGCTGTTCATATGAGCAGTACTGACCATCCTTATTTCAAAGACAAATGAAGAAACCAATTTAGGTTGGGTTGAGGTTAGGGCTGCACAAAGCCCCGACCTCAACCCTACCGAACACCTTTGGGATGAATTGCACTGCTGATTGCAAGCCAGGTCTTCTCATCCAAGATCAGACATTGACCTCACAAAAGCTTTTCTGGATGCACAAATTCACAAAATCTTGAGGAAATTCTTCCTAGTAATATGGAGACTGATATACTTGCAAAAGATAGGGGGTGCATGCAACTCGATATTAAAGTATAACTAAAAGCCTTTTTTTTAAGGTTTTGGATGGAATGAAGATGGATTAGAACATCTGTCAATTTTTATTGCTGTCTGTGCCCTCCTCCCCCCTTTCCTGGTCACCCCCTCCCTCTATTTGTCCTGTTTACCATTATCATTGAAGGTGAAAGTAAAAGAAAATCCCAAATTTTGGGTTGTTCCCAGAAAAATATTAGAGGGGAAAACTTCCCATGGGTACACTAGTTCTGGTGACCTGGGGGTCCCCAAGGAATTCCCTTAATTTTCAGGATTTTCCTCCTACTTCCTGTTTGATGGCACACCTCCCAACTTTTTGAGATGGGAATGAGGAACATCTACTAGCAAAAGTATGTAGGCATAGGACACGCCCCCCTACCACACCCACTTAAAGGAGAATTAACCAAAAATGAAAGATTAGTTACCTCTACTATTCCTTATTGGCTTTTGAAATGTAGAAATACAGCAATTCAGAAATTGGATGAAAGGTTTAACACTGGGAAACACATTTTGAAAGATAAATAGTGCAATTTATATACTATATAGATCAGACCAAAATGAGGGACAAATGAGGAGGAAAGAGGGACATTGCTTCAAATCAGGGACAGTTGGGAGCTATGCTATGGGACAGGAAGTTAGAGGAAACCTCTGCAAAGGGACACAAGTGGTGAAAAAAAAAAATCTGACAGCCTGCCAACTGGCTTATAGTAAAAATACTTCATTACATTGATGTTTAATATTGGTATTATTATATTAATATTATTAATATATTATTATATTTAATATTATTATATTCATATTCATTATTATTATTATTAATTTTTATATTTTTATTATATTATTATTATATTATTATTATATTTGTATTTTTATTTATTATTTATAATATAATATATATATATATATATATATATATATATATATATATATATATATATATATATAGTTATTATATTTAATATTGGTGTTATTGGTATAATCTTTTACTATGGCTGGCTCTGCGTCAGATAAAAGTGGTCTCGCGGGAGGATTCAGCGCAGGATGACTTTTAGAAATAATTTCCGGGCTTACTGGACCCATCGGTAAAGCCCAGGAGTGAATCCAATGTGGCCGTTTGCTGGGCAGGAAGTCGAGTGAGACCAGGATGACCGCCACTTATCTCTATGCCCTTGGAGGACAGGAGCAACATCTGACGTCACTTCCGGTTCTCAGGCTAAAACTAAAATTATTACTTTTTTAAGTCAAAATGCAATAAATAAATAAATAATGTCTTTTGATTTAAAGATAAATGAGAGATCTTTTTGAGAAAAAAAAATAGAATTTTAAGAGCTCCATCCCTCAGTGCTCGCGCGCAGAAGCGAACGCATACGTAAGTCATGCAAGTCTATGTAAACGGTGTTCAATCCACACATGTGAGGTATTGCCACGATCAATGGAGCAAGAGCAATAATTCTAATGCAATTCCTCCTCTAACTCCAAACAGGTCAACTGTAAAATGTTTAAAGCGTCGCCTATGGAGATTTTTAAGTACCCTCGTTTGGCGCCATTCCATGAGTGTGCGCAATTTTAAAGCATGACATCTTAGGTATCTATTTACTTGGTGTAACATTATTGTGTAACTATTGTGTTTTGTTGTTTTTTTAATTCATTAAAGTGTCTTTTTTTTCCCAAAAAATTGCGTTTGAAAGACAGCTGAACAAATACTGTGTGACATAAAATTTTGCAACAATAGCCATTTTATTTTCTGGGGGTCTCTGCTAAAAAATATACGTTTGGGGGTTCTAAATAATATTTCTAGCAAAAAATAGTAATTTAAACTTGTAAACAAAAAGTTCCATAAAAGGGCTGGTCCTCAAGTGGTTAATGGCCAAGGTTTTAGAACTGGTCACTGCTGTTCGTGAGGAAGAGGGATCACCCTTTTCCAGAAAATGTTAGGCTGCTTTTTGTTTCATAGTTTGGTAAATATTCGGGACACACATAATTTATGAAGGGCAAACCATTGAACCTTTACAAGGATCTGTATGGCCAATAGTAGAACAAAATGAAAACCAGTATATACAAAAAGAGACAATAAAATATTGGGACTTTATAGGTACTGAAACCTCCTCCTAGAATGATGAATCTTACAACATGATATTTAAAATGTAATTTTATTATAAATTATTAAAATTGTGTCTATACCAAATAATAGACATATTGAAAAAACAAAAGTTATACAGCATAACTAATGAATTGAACAAACTTCCCCCTCTATAAAGTACAGTATTTCCTCTATAGACAAGTGTGTATCCAGTCATGGATGACCATGGCAACCAATATTTCACATATATGAGGAGATGCACAACCCAACGCATTTTGCCTTGTCGGCTTCTTCAGGAGTTTTCCTTTGGAGGGGAATGAATGTGAGTCAGTTTTGGAGGTACAACTGGTGGCGGTTGTATCCAGCTCAGATTAGGTGAAGAGTGTGGACAGCTTAGCTGTGACATCCTTTCTGTGGGAAATAAGATCTGAAACTGTGTGCTATATCTCCGCCATTGGAACCTGCTTACCTTTCTGTTCATATATTTGGTTAAACATAAGATTGAACAGCCTGAATTGCCACTCCCTGTGTATTGGACCCTTTCTTGGCTTTTGGGATGAGCCCTTCTATTCAACCCCAGGTCCGCCTGTGTCAGACTTTCAGGTACCTGGCTGATGAGCCCAATGGTCTCCCTTGCGTATCCGACTCACGGCCCCTGGTAGAGAAAACAGGAGGCATGGGAGTACAGAGTGGTATGAGAGCCAGGCAGGTTAGTTGCAGGAAGGGCGGCTCTTGGATCCCAGATACAGGGGGGATGATCACCAATTGAACAGCAGATGCACAGGCAGATGATGCTGGAGGAGGTACAGGGAAAAACAGGTCAGGTCACAGGCCAGGTCGACAACAGGTGGGCAACGAGGTACCAGAGGAGCAGACGAGTTCATAATCAAAGGCGTGCCAAGGTCAGGTGCAGGCAGACAGAAGGCAAGGAGAATCCAAAATTATATCAGCATGGACTTGATATTGTCTTAGATGTGGGACGTTTTTTTTTTCCATATATTTTATAATGGCTTCTCTATGCATTGGTGATTTTACATACCAGTATATGATTTAACATCATTTGATCACCCAGTCTAAGGACCTTACGGTGTAGTAGACCTATTTTCTACTTGAAGTAGGGTCATTAGATAATTGAACAATATCTCTGCACATTTTTTTATATTTACGTGCTATCTCACCTTTTATAAAACTTTTTAGTCTAGGTGATTGTTTGCGTTATTTTGGTTATTCATACGTCCATGCTTTCATTTTTGGTCACTATACATGATATGTAAGTTTGGCTTTCACTCATCAGATTAGTGCACTGGTCACTTTATACACACTATTTATTTAGATTTTTTTTGTTTATAGTAATAATTTGAGTATGTTTTTTCTCTAATGGTCACTGGGATCGGATGACCATTTCACGATTCGTTCACTCTCTCATGTGATCGATAGAGTGCCAGTATATTATATTTGCAGCACGTGTTGCTTCCAGACTTATATTCTGGGTAGCGTATGTGTAGCACATACATCACTAGCTCTGCACTATTATTTGTATAGCTCAAACGTACAAGACAGGTAAACAGGAGCAAGGGTCACAGGGAGTTGCATATAAGAGCTGCATATAAGACAGCACCGATCGGGAGTGCACTTCCAGTTTAAATAGGCTGATTGTGCATGTGCACACACACTAGCACGCACAGGCGTACGCACCCGCGCACGTACCATAACATGCACAGGCGCACGCATAACAACGCGCACCAGCGCACACAGTCCAGCACCAGAGCAGCCAGCACTGCGTCTTCCATTGGTACTTTCCTGACAGCCTGACATAGACAGACACCTGGTCAACATTATAGTGATCTGGCAGGAATGTGTAAGCCCTTGTACACACGGTCGGACATTCCGACGGAAAATGTCTGATCGGACTGTGTTGTTGGATAATCCGATCGTGTGTGGGCTCCATCGGACTGTTTCCGTCGGAATATCCGACCGACAAAGTTTTAGAGCTGGGCTATAAAATTTTCCGACAACAAGATCCGACCGGACTTTGTCCGATCGTTTGTAGAGAATTCCGATCGGACAAAGTGCCACGCATGCTCAGATCAAATTCCTAGACCAAAGCTTTTGGCTACTAGCCTGAATGTAGTCCCGTCGTAACTAAAGAACGTCATCACGTTCTGAACGATCGGATTTTCCGACAACTTTGTCCGACCGTGTGTATGCAACACCAGTTTCGGACAAAATCCGTCGGACAAAATCCGTCGGACAAAATCCGACGGATTTGGTTGTCGGAATGTCCGACCGTGTGTACAAGGGCTTATAAATTTAGGGGGCCTCCAAACGTCCATACATTATAGATCAACTCTACTACATTCATTCCCCTCCAGGAAAATCCCTGAAGAAGCCAACAAGGCAAAATGCGTTGGGTTGTGCATCTCCTCATATATGTGAAATATTGATTGCCATGGTCATCTATCACTGCATAGACGATTGTCTATAGAGAAAATACTATACTTTGGAGAGGGAGAAGTTTGTCCAATTCATTAAAGTTATGCTGTATAACTTTTGTTTTTTCAGTATGTCTATTATTTGGTATAGACACAATTTTAATAATTTATAATAAAATAAAATAATAATAAATAAAAAAATAAAATACATTTGAAATAACACGTTGTAAGATTCATTATTGTAGGAGGAGGTTTCAGCACCTAGTCCCAATATTTTGTTGTCTTTGTATATATTTTTTTTCAAATATACATTTTATTCAACTCCAAAAAAAGGGGGGGTGAGGCTCCCACATTACAGATAAGGGTGTCGAAAAAAAATTTGGTGTGGGGGTATTGGGGTAGCCGTTCACGCTAACCTCCTACAACCAACCCAAACCAAGAACATGCTATTTGGACTATACCGGTACTATTTATAGATAAAAGAAGAAAAAAATTATTAAAATTTTATAATGTTTAATAAATACAGAAAAAAGAAAAGGACAATACATAGAACATCATTATTAAAATCATGGTACACCCCAGGATATTTAACATTTACAGATATTTAAAAGAGAGTTCAGTTCTGGTGGCATACAAAGGTCTCCTCTACTAGTTTCGCGGAACATCCGCTTCTTCAGGAGGATATCTATATGAAGTATAATAAACAACGTATAGATCACTAGCAAACAGCCAAGTAGTATATTAAAGAAATCGAAACATCATTTAAACAATAAATATATATGATCACATAAGGGAAGAATAAGGTAGTATTGTATGTAGGTATGTAGTATATAGGAGGAGGTTTCAGTACCGATAAAGTCCCAATATTTTGTTGTCTTTGTATATACATTTTTTCAAATATACGTTTTATTCAACTCCAAAAAAAAGGGGGGGTGAGGTCCCCACATTACAGATAAGGGTGTGTACAGTCCCGGGGGCCACATAATCTATGTACATCATCAATGTTACAACACATATGCTGACCGTCACCTGAGCACAATAGAAAATGAAAACCAGTCCTGGCCATACTTCAGGGTCTCCTATCAGCTGAGATACTTCCTCTACTGCTGTTGACCCTGCTTATGGGAGACATTTATAACCTATTTTATAATCGTAACGTATTCACTCTAGGTACTTTACACCTGACATTATTCACACAAATCTGACATTCTCATATGCTGGCAAAATATTAAACGCAAACACATTGAAACAGTGAAAAACGAATATGCCAGTAAGATTGTCTTGAGTGCGGCCAAGAGCACCATTAACTCATTATGTTATTATGAACGGCCCATTACTGGGTAAACTCCACTAAATCACTACGTCCAGCACAATTTACTGAGTGTTTGCTCACCTCTTTGTACCCTCCTGATGCATTATTTACCTGCAGCGATGAAGGTTTCATAATGTGCTTTAATTATGTATGCTGCATTGAACCGAATATGTGATTTAGGCTTGGCAGCTGAAGAAGTGCTTTGCGAAGCACTGACTCGACAGAAAGTGTCGTTTATCTACCTTGTGTAAAAAAAAAAAAAAAAAAAAAAATTGATAGATCACTCAGTTTTGCTTTTTATTATTTCAGAGTAACAACAAACCACAAGTAAACCTGTGCTAGAAGTAAACAGTAAAAGCCGAAACCAGAGATAAAAATTGGCCTTCAAGAAGTACCTCCTTGAAGGCCAATTCTTTTTCATAGAGCCTCCAATGAGCCAAACCTCAATCTCTAGCATCTCCTTCCCTGAGTTTATTTAACCACTTAAAGGGATTGTAAAGTAAAAAAAAAAAAAAAAAAAAAAATAACAAACATGTTAGTTATACTTACCTCCACTGTGCAGCTCGTTTTGCACAGAGTGGCCCCGAACCTGCTCTTCTGCGGTCCCTCGGCGGCTGTCTCGGCTTCCCCCCGCAAGTACTTCTCACGTTCATGTGAGCTCCCTCACATGGTGAGAAGCACCTGCGGGCACGCTCCTGTGATACAGTATCACACGGCCGCTGTATCACATGGCCTTCCCCCCCGGCGCACCGCGTCATTGGATGTGATTGACAGCAGCGCGAGCCAATGGCTGCGCTGCTTTCAATCCATCCACTCCAGCCAATCAGCGGCCAAGCCGATCGGCGAAGAGGATTCAGGGGGCGAGAGAGGGACTTTCGAGGGGTCAGGTAAGTAAAATGGGGGGACTGGGGGTGCCGGCAGTGTGAGATGTTGTTTTTTTCTATGCATTAAGGTGAAAAACATTTACCTTTACAACCTCTTTATGCCCCGGACCATTTTGCAGCTAAAGGACAAGGCCCCTTTTTTCGATTCGGCACTGCGTCGTTTTAACTGACAATTGCGCGGTCGTGCGACGTGGCTCCCAAACAAAATCGACGTAGTGTTTTTTACCACAAATAGAGCTTTCTTTTGGTGGTATTTGATCACCTCTGCGGTTTTTATTTTTTGCGCTATAAACAAAAATAGAGCGATTTTTTACTTTTTGCTATAATAAATATCCCCCAAAAATATATAAAAAAACATTTTTTTTCCTCAGTCTAGGCCGATATGTATTCTTCTACATATTTTTGGAAAAAAAAAATGCAAAAAGAGTTTATTGATTGGTTTGCGCAAAAGTTATAGCGTTTACAAAATAGGGGATAGTTTTATGGCATTTTTATCAATAATTTTTTTTTTACTAGTAATGGCAGAGATCTGCGGTTTTTATTGTGACTGCGACAATGACTGGTGGACACATCAGACAATTTTGACACATTTGTGGGACCATTGGCATTAATACAGCAATCGGTGCGATTAAAAATGCACTGATTACTGTAAAAATGTCACTGACAGTGAAGGGGTTAACTACTAGGGGGCAGTGTAGGGGTTAAGTATGTGTGTGTGCGAGCATAATCCATTCCAGGAGAATGCCTGTAATTCAAAGCACTCGCATCTCAAAGCAAGTTCCCCCATAGAAGTCAATGGAACCGAAGATAATTCGTTCCACATTGACTTCTATTGTATGCAGTATCGCTTGTGGCCAGAGGTGGAGAGACTCGTAAATACTTGGAGACCGCTTGGATGCACTCGGAAACCCTCCAGAATGGAGTATTTCCGACCAGTGTTAATTTTGGCAGCAAATTTCGATTTAGTTTTAGTCTTATGCCCCATAAACACGGTCAGATTTTCCGACGGAAAATGTGCGATCGGATCATGTTGTCGGTAAATCCGACCGTGTGTGGGCTCCATCTGACTTTTTCCGTCGGATTTTCCGACGCAAAAAGTTTGAGAGCAGGATCTAAAATTTTACGACAACAAAATCCGATCGTGTGTAGACAATTCCGACGGACAAAGTGCCACGCATGCTCAGAATAAACTAAGAGTTGAACGCTATTGGCTACTGGCCCATTTATAGTGCGTGTTTGACGTCACCTCGTTCAGAACGATCAATTTTTCCGACAACTTTGTGCGACCGTGTGTATGCAACACAAGTTTCAGGCCAAAATCCGACGGATTTTGTGGTCGGAATGTCCGACCGCGTGTATGGGGCATTAGTCTTAGGACTAAAATGGCATTTTAGTTTTAGTCCCATTTTAGTCTTCTGCAATTGTTTTAGCTTTATTCGTATTTAGTCGACTAAATCTCTAGTACATTTTAGTCGACTATAATGTCCTACTCATTTTAGTTGTCTAAAGTCGAATGAGTGTAATTCAATTGTAATGCGTTAGTTAGCAATTCTCTACAATTTGCAAACTCATTATATACTGCTGGAGTGAAAAGTCGAATATGTTATTTATTACGTTGAGGTATGAACATGCACGAAAAGACCAGTGGTTAATTTTGAAGTCAAATTTCAATTTAGTTTTAGTCTTAGACTTTTGACTAAAATGGCATTTTAGTTTTAGTCGTATTTTAGTCATTTCAGTTGTTTTAGTCGTATTTTAGTCGACTAAAATAATATTAATTTAGTCGACTAAAATGTTTTAGTCGTTTTAGTCGACAAAATTAACACTGTTTCCGACACACCACATCTCCAATTGTGGTAAAGATACAATGGCGTAGGTTCTTGCCCACGTGATCATCTGTGATTGATCACAGCGGTAACCAGGAAGTACCGGTAATCATCTTTCCTCAGTTCGCACTGAAAAGGAGAGCCGGTCGTCGCCTCTCCTGACAGAGCGGGGGTCTATGCTGATAATCAGCACATTGATTATCAGCGCAGCCCCCATCAGAGGAGCCACCACAGATGCAAATCAGTGCCCATCAAAATGCCAATCAGTGCCCTTCAAAATGCAATTTAGTTCCTATTAGTAACCCCTGTCAGTGCTCATGACAGATGCCAATTAGTGCCCATCAGTAATAATCATCAGTGCTGTCTATCAGTGCCGCCTATCAGTGCCCCTCATTGTCGCCTATTAGTGCCCATCAGTGCCACCTATCAGTGCTTCATATCAGTGCCACCTATCAGTGCTCTATATTAGTACCTCCTCATCAGTGCCCACCAGTGTCACCTCATTTGTGCCCATAAGTGCCACCTTATCAGTGCCCGTCAGTGAAGGAATAAACAAAATTTTATAACAGAAATGAAGAAAAACAATGTCGGTATTTTTTCATTTGATTAGCAAAAAATAAAAACCCCAGAGGTGATCAAATACCACCAAAAGAAATCTCTATTTGTGGGAAGAACATTTTAAAAATGTAGTTTGGGAACAGTGTTGTATGACTGCGGATTTGTCATTCAAAGTGAGACAGTGCTGAAAACTGAAAATTGGCCTGGGCAGGAGGGGGTTTGAGTGCCCGGTATTGAAGTGGTAAAAAGAGAAGTATGGGCTTCTGTTTGGGTTTTTTCTTACTTACCAAGGTGGATGCAGCATCGGTCCCATGCTGCATCTGTCCCCCCGGTGCCTCTACGCTGAGAGACACCGATCCATTGGTTCTCCCCGCTCCATGGGCAGAGAGCTGTAGACTCCCCGGCTGTCTGCTCTGCTCCCTCCTCGCTCACTGTAGCGCTGGGCCATGGAGGGGGTGGGAGTGGCCAGCTCATACTCTCAGCAGCTCATTGAGAGGCTGAGCCGGGTGTTGGTCCAGGGATCTGGCGGATCTGGACTCCGTGGTCGTGATGATGTGGAGCCTGGACCAAATCTGTGACATCAGCAGAGAGCGGATTTCAGCTCGCTGTCAGCTGAAAACGGATCACAGAAGTGCAAAATGAACTGCACTCCTGCGATCCATAGGAGAAGTACAACCAAATAAGCTCAGGCTGGACTTCTCCTTTAAGATTTGTATTCAGCATT
The DNA here is from genome assembly GCF_037356315.1 of Lithobates pipiens. Taxonomy (NCBI): domain Eukaryota; kingdom Metazoa; phylum Chordata; class Amphibia; order Anura; family Ranidae; genus Lithobates; species Lithobates pipiens. The sequence goes on from NW_027507787.1 coordinate 218,546,474, forward strand.
CCCTAAGTGGAGAAAAATTGCTTTGAGGGCTTCAAGAAAACTGCTGACTGCTTTTTGAAAGGCTTTGTAAATCTTTGTTGAATGTTACAGTCCTCAGCCTAATTAGATACTAAAATGAAAAAGTAATTGTGTGTACTGAACCTAACACCTAATAAGATGCGGGTCTGTAAATGCCAACTGACAACGTGAGAGAAATGAGAGCAAATGTCGGGGAATGCAAATGAGGACTTTTAGATTAAAGTGTACCTGTGGTCAGACAATGGACGTTAAACTATTTACAAATTCTGAATGTTTTGGGAAGTAAACTCTCCCACTCTGATGCTTCTTTTCATTTAGTCCATTATAATAAGTCATTATCAGACTATAGCCACTGTAATCCAGCCCAAATCTCATATTACTTACTGTTTAAAGAAACTTTAAAGTGGTTGTAAACCCTTACAAACCACTTTGACCTACAGGTAAGCCTAGATTAAGGCTTACCTGTAGGTCCAAGAAATATCTCCCAAACCTATACGGTTTAGGAGATATTTACCCGAAGACAGCCACCGCTATCTACGGCGCATGTGCCATAGACAGCGGCGCACCGGCGCACAGGCGCACTGGGCAGGTCGCAGATCGCGGCGATATGCCACGAGTGTCGGTTCCCGTGCACATGCGCGGGAGTGACGTAATTGCGGCTCTGGCGAATCACAGCGCCGGAGCCGCGAGACCCGGAAGGCGCTCCGAGATCCATGGCAGCGGCGAAGAGGAACACGGAGGACCGCTTTGGGGGCTTCGTTCTCAGGTAAGTTATTCATAATGAGCTAGTATGCTATGCATACTAGCTCATTATGCCTTTGCCTTGCAGGGTGTTTTTTATTTTTATTTTTTTCTCCCTTTACTTCCTCTTTAAAAAACTTGTTTCCAGGGGTTAGGCAGCACCATCTTAAAGTGGGGTACCCCCTAAAAAAAAAAAATTAAAAGTCAGCAGCTACAAATACTGCAGCTGCTGGCTTTTAATAATCGGACACTTACCTGCCCCAGGGTCCAGCGATGCGGGGGAATGAAGCCCCCCCCTCGCTCCCCGCTCCGCTCGCGGCGCCGTCATGCATACTGTGGGCACCCGGCTGTGGCTTCACAGCCGGGCACCCACTGCGCATGCGCGAGCGGCGCAGGGCGCCGTGATACGCCGTACAGTCACCTGGGACACATGACAGGTCCCAGGTGAATGTGCGGCGTGAGGGGAAGTGATGTCACCAGCCCGGGCAATGAGGAAGGCAGATTACGAGGGACCCCCCTAGCAACCGGTATTTAGAGGTGAGTAAAAAAATTTTTTTTTGACAATTATTTTTTTTTACGAATTTTAAGCAGTTTTAATTTTTTGGTGGCAACACCACTTTAAGTATTGTTTTCAGTTGAGTGTATTTCCGCCCTTACATTGAGCACTTCCTGTAATGTTAACCAAGCCTCCTTCTCAATCCAACGTTTCTATGGCAACCCTGCTTCCCTGTTCATATCTTACTTGTTTATTTCATAGTATTTACTTGTGCCGATGTCTAATGTTTCCCTTTGTCAGAATTATCAGCTTCAGCTGATAAGACTGCAGTAATGGCCAAGTTTAGACTGTATGTGGGGTCACATGGTCACATGGTGTGTAGGAGGAAGCTCTGAGTGATTAGCAGCCTCAGTGCTGTGCCGTAGGAAGTCCTGATAACAGATAGTTAAGCACATAGAGAGTGTGCCTTAAATCAGGGGAGATCTGGGCATGCTCAGTGACTTCATTCTACAGAACAACAAGGATTACAACAATACTAAGCAAGTAAGGAGATATCTACAAGCAGTGTTCATTGGGGTTTTTTATGCTGATTTACCTGGGACAAAGTTGTGGGGGAGGGTTTACAACCACTTTAAATGCCGATTTATGCATTGACATACTTTTCTTAGACCCAATCTGTCTGAACAGCGTGGTCACCTGCTGACTTGGCACCATCCACACGCAGCTTAACTCTTTCAGATGTGTTTCTAGTCTTTTGAAGCGTAAGAAGACAATGACTTTTCCTAAGCACCGTCTCTGAAAATGACTAACATGGACTGAAGGAGCATGGAAGAAACAGGGAGGGTCTTGCTAGGACTAAACTAACTAGCACTAAACAAGAGGAGAGGGCTGAGGCAGAACCCTAATCACAGCCAAAAATGACCCCTAGATGTCAGCATACTTCTAAACAATAATAACTTGATGCAGTTCAACACAACACAGAAAAATTACATAAAAGGTGGGACAGAACACTGAAAAAGCTCTAAAAGATCTTGAAAATAAACAATCCTTTCTAGACACTTTGAATGCAGAGTTATTCATTCTGGAAGATCATAAGTACTGGAAAGTCAGGTTTCAGCTTAGAAACATCAGCTGTGTGTCTGGACGCTGCTTGCAGGACTTTTTCTAACATTCTGCAGTTGTACTGCCCCAGTGGGAAAGCACTCAGGCTTTCCCACTGGGGTGTCAGGAGAGGACATTTTCAGGTGCTTTAGGCTGGGTTCACACCGGAGCGATGCGGGAACGCCGCGAATCCGCGGCGTTTTCCCGCATCGCATGCCTCCCGCCGGCAGTTCACACTGCCCTATGCGGACTGCTGGGAGTGTCAGTGAAATGTTAATGACACCGCCAGATCAGTTCGCATATCGCAGTGCGATCTGCAAACTCGGACAGGAATCGGATCGCATGGTGTGAACACCCATGCGATCCGATTCTGCTGCGGACCAAAAAAAGGGTCCCGTGCGAGTTTGCGGCGGGTGCGATGCGAATTCAGCCATACTATCTGTATGGCTGAACTCGCATCGCACAGAGATCGGATGTGATTTGCACTGCAGTGCGGTGCGAATCACATCCAGTTCTTGCTGCCGCAGCGGTGTGAACCCAGCCTTACAGGCACTATTTCTAGCGCTATAATGCCTGAAAACTGCCCCGGTGTGAAAGGGGTCTTATGCACATGACCGGATTTTTCAAGGGACTAGGTACTACGGTCTTTCCGACAGACTTTCGGCGGAGTTCCGACGGACTTTCCGAATGAACGGACTTGGCCACACACAATCACACCAAAGTCTGACGGATTTGAACGTGATGACGTACGACCGGACTAGAATAAGGAAGTTCATAGCCAGTAGCCAATAGCTGCCCTAGCGTCGGTTTTTGTCCGTCGGAATAGCATACACACGAACGGATTTCTCGGTCCGGTGGAGTTCCTGTGGAAAAATTTAAAACATGTTCTATTTCTAAAGTCCGCCGGATTTTTGGCAAGCAAAGGTCCGATGGAGCCCACACAAGATCGAATTGTCCGTCGGACCTTTGCTGTCAAAAAGTCCGGTCATGTGTACGCGGCATTGGAGTGTTGTCAAGGTCTTCTCTCATAGGAAAAAAATCTAAAATTCCACTGCCTGTGTTGTGAAAACTAAAGCTGAACTCCAGGGTGGCCCGCGGGTCCTCTGACCCTACAAGGCCCATAGCATTGGATGTGAGCATAGCTGCTGACTGTCCCTGATTTTGCGGGACTGTCCCTGATTTGGAACAAAGTCCCTCCGTCCCTCTTTCCTCCTCATTTGTCCCTTATTTTGGTCTGATCTATATAGTTGTATATAAAACTATCAAGAAGTGTTTCCCAGTGCTAAAGCTTTCATCTAATTTCAACATATTTTCATTTGTAATTTTTAAAAGCTAATATAAGGAAATAATAATGGTAAAAAAATAAATACATTTGGGGGCATAACTTTTTTTTTTTTTTTTGGAATTTTCCGTTAAGGGGGCGTGGCCAGGGGTAGGCCCTATGCCAACAAACATTTACTACTAGATGTCCCTCGTTCCCATCTCAAAAAGTTGGGAGGTATGGATGTGAGGAAGTAGCGGGAAGCAAAAGCATCAGCTGGCTAGGAAAAAACATTTTTTTTTCACAGCCCCATAGATATAGCATTTAACCCGCACGGAGCAGCCCCACTGCAAGGGATCATTTTTGTTCTACCCAGAAATAATATGTGATATGAAATTTCCTAGCAATGCTTAAAGCAGTATTCACCCACAGCCATCGGCAAAACACCCCCCCCCCCCGGTTGGTCAGTCACCAGCCCCACACTTACCCCATCCAGGTCACGGGCAGCACTTCTTCCGGGCGGCGGCTTTACCTGCGTCTCCTTCTCCTCACCTTCCACCGTGCATCTCCTCACTCCTCCTCCTAGACGGCCAATAGGATCGCTTCTCCTCTCTACCAATCGGGTGATTGGCCTTGAGGAGAACCAGGAAGACAATAGCAAATATTTGCTGTTGTCACACAACTGGGTGGGCTTGGGGCACAGTGTTATGATGCCTGGTTTAAACTTCAGCAAGTCATCTTCACCACGTCTAGATGCCCAAATTTATTGAGTTGCTGCCATGTGATCGGCTGATTAGCAATTTGTGTTACCAAGCAACTGAGCAGGTGTACCTAATAAAGTAAGTGTATATCTAGCTAAAGACTAGCAGTCAGATGCCAAGTGCCTTAAAAAATCTCCTCCTGCAGATGTGTGTATAGCGCCGGTACTCCTGAAGAGTACCCGCTATGTCTGTAAAAAAAATTTTTTTCCAAGACTATAGTTGAGTCCCTGGGGCTAATTGCTCTAAATTGTGGTTTTGGCATCAGTTTGGCTGGGCTGTATTAATGTTCTGCCTGGTCATGGGTACAGTTAACACCTTTGACAGGCATTAGAACCCAGCCTGGTTGGACACATTGGGTACCAATCTCTCTCTTGGAGCCAATCAGTGGGTGCGTTGTCTCACTGTGTATTCCAGGAGAGAGTATTTAAGGTGCTGAAGTCACTTGGTTCTGGGTTCCGGTCCAGAAGTATGTTCTGACTCCATGGTCTTGGTCCTCCTGACCAGCCCCCAGAGGCCCTCATGGCCTGGGGTGCGGATCCATCCATTTCCGAGTCTCGTAATAGGCTAGTCCGAGGCACAGTAACTGGAAGGAGGATTCTAAAGTGGTCCGGTGCCTTCTTGGGTTTTGGAGAGGCCCAGCAACTCGTCATGCAACCAGGGGATGACTCTTCGGAAGAGGGCCATGCACGAGGCTGGCTGCTCGGTAAGAGCCTGGATGTTGAGCTGTATAGACACTAATGGAATCCACATTTCTTATGGTATCACCGGACTGGCTGCAAGATACTGGTACCGCAAGAAAGTTCAGATTTCTATCCTTTTGTTACAATTAAGTTCCTGTGAGAGACTTTTTTGTGTTCATCTACAAGTTTGCAACCAAGTCTGTGGCAGAGACTTTGCTAATTTTGATTCATGTGTCGGCTGCTAAGTCCCTAAAACCAGGATTTATCCGACGGTGGAAATATCCAGTTGTGAGTGGCTACTCTCTGGATTACCTAGAGAGAGACATTTATTAAGTGTCAGCAGTTTCCATACCTATACCTTCTATTCCCAACTGAGAGACTGTGTTAGCCCCTGTACACACGGTTGGAGATTCTGACAACCAAATCCGTTGGATTTTGTCCGTCGGATTTTGTTCGAAACTGTTGCATACACACGGTTGGACAAAGTTGTCGGAAAATCCAACGTGATGACGTTATTTCGTTACGACGGGACTACGTTCACGCTAGTAGCCAATAGCTTTGGTGTAGGAATTTGATCTGAGCATGCGTGGCACTTTGTCCGATCGGAATTCTCTACACATAATCGGAGTATGTCCGATCGGAGCATTTTGTCGGAAAATTTTACCAACAAGTTGGAAAACTTGGTCCGTCGGATACTCCGACGGAAACAGTCCGATGTAGACCACACACAGTCGGAATATGCGACAAAAAGGTAAAATCGGACACATTCCGTTGGAATCTCTGACCGTGTGTACAAGGGCTTAACGTTTTAAGCAAATAAAAATTCCAAAAGGAATTTAAGTGTCGGTCTCTGTGGTTATTGGGCTATCAACCTCGGGAACCCCTAGACAAGAACGTTGAGTTACAATGCGAAAGAGGTGAACGGTAAGCCCAAGAAAACCAGCCGCTCCTTCGGGGGTCAGTGCTACACGTGCCTAGGCATTTAATACAAAAAATGAAACATTGGAGGACACAATTAACATTTCTCCATGTTTCCTATAAGAAAGCAAGTCTTCACTTTTTCATTTGTAGTCTACATCCACTAAAGACTTTTAAAATATTCTATGTAACGGTCTTGGAAAGTGATGCTTTCAGATGCTTTGAGATTAACAGCATTTCTGCAGGTTTTTATGTTGTCCTATAAATGCTCATTAGCACAGATGCTTGGGTGGAAAAAACAGATAAGGCTGAAGGTGGTAAACATAGCCAAGAACAAAATGAAAATAAGGGGCGTTAGAGCATTTTGCCACACATAGCACAAAAGAAAATGTAATTTAAAAGTACTTTGAGCCTTGTGCCAGTATGAAAATTAGAAAGGAAAGAAGACATTACGCAGATGGCAGCAGTACTATAGGCATACCTCCCAACTTTTGAACTTCAGAATGAGGGACCCTGGAGGAGGGATAAGACCTGAGTCGTGTGGTAAAATTTAGGCATGGCCAAGCGTGTAGCAGTGGGAGAGGTTTAAGGTCTGGGGTTAAACAAAACCCAGGTTTCCTTGTACCTATAAAACATGCTTTGATTGCTTTGTCTGAGCCTACCTTAAGAGCTTCATTAAAATAGTTATGCAGCGTACACACAATCGAATTGGACCACAGTATACTGGACAATTCGATCGTGTGTGGGCTCCAGCTGACTTTTTCATCATGAAGTCAGGTGGACTTAGAAAGTAGTTTTGACTCAAAATTTGTCCGCCGGACTTGGCTTTCAGCGGACAATCCATTCGTCAGTGTGCTAGTCCGGCGGACTAAGAATGACGCATGCTCTGAAGCAAGTACGAGAAGGAAGCTATTGGCTACTGGCTATTGAACTTCCTTTTTCTAGTCCCATCGTACGTGCTGCAAGTCATCGCATTAGAAATCGCCCGACTTTCGGAGCGTCCGGGTGTGCCCAAGTCCGTTTGTTATAAAGTCCGGCGGATTGTTTGCTGAATTGTTTGCCGGACCAATTCCGCCGGACAATTTGATCATGTGTAGGCGGCATTAGGGACTGCAAAGCAACCAGAAACTGGTTGTCTGTCAGAAGCAGCCGGGGAGAGATGCCAGCTGCCATGTGAAGTGTTGCTCGCAGCATGCGGGTACCAAGATGACTCGTACATGCCGGGGGCGTTCTGGGACTCAGCCCTGATTTGCCGGGCCCCCGGGACAGGGACCAATCTCCGGGACAGTCCCGTTGAGGAGGTGTAGATTGAGAATAAGACAGGTCCAAGAACAGAACCTTGGGGGATCCCGAAGGAGAAAGGAAGAGGTAGGTAGGTAGGTAGGTAGGTAGATAGGCGAGCCAGAGAAGAGCACAGTCACAGAGACAAAAGGAGTAATATTTTTTTAAGAGGAGGGGGTGGTCAATTGTATCAAAGGCAGCCGAAAGGTCCAGAAGTAAGAGTACAGAATAGTGTGCATTGGTTTTTGCTGTTAGTAATCTGTTTGTGAGTTTTAGGAGAGCAGTTTCTGTGGAGTGTTGAGGGCGAAATCCAGACTGAAGGGGAACAAGAAGGTTATTTTTAATGAGGTTGTCCAGACATTTAAGAGGTTTGGAGGAAAAGGACCTGGAAGATTGCCGCTAACACTGCAGTACAGTAAAACCTTGGTTTGAGAGTAACTTGAGAGAGTTTTGCAAGACAAGCAACATTTTTTAATAAATTTGGACTTGATATACAAGCGATGTCTTGATATATATACAAGTAGCGTCATGTCACAACTGAGTATAAAAGAGAAGAGAGGCGCCTCTAAGTGTAGCAATACAGTTACATTTAATGATGGTACAACATTTAGAAACTCACATGGTTGATGATTAAAAGAGGCACATCTAAGTATGCAGGCTTCTGGAAAGCTGTCCACATAGACCATCCTCCGCACCGCCATCAATGTCATCCCATCCACACTGCGCTCCATGAGATTCAAGTCAAGTTGTTAGATCGTTCAACTGCAGGGTAGTCTTTCCGGTCACAATTGCAGACACATCGGTGAGAGCCGGCGGTGCAGGGGATGGTCTATGTATACAGCTTTACCCCCTATTCCTGCATACTTAGATGTGCCTCTTTTAATCATCAACCATGTGAGTTGCTAAATGTTGTACCTTCATTAAATGTAACCATATTGCTACACTTAGAGGCGCCTCTCTTCTCTTTAATACTTTGTAGCTCTTGTTGGATTTTGCTTTTATTCCCTTTGTGGAGACTGCCATTTGTGGATGGACATTTTATGGTTACAGAGCCATCACATTGCTATAATATTTTTATATGTACTATAGACTGAAGGACTTATGAATATAACAAATTATAAATGGTTGTGGAATGAATCATTGGAGTTTCCATTACCGTATTTATCAGTGTATAACATGCACTTTTTTCTCCTGAAAATCAGGGCAAAAATCGCAAGTGCGTGATATACGCCAATCCCCGCTGTCTGTGGAGGCAACAGGAGCGCCGCCGACATTGGCTGAGCCAAGCCAAGTGTACTGTGTACTCGACTAGACTCGGTTCCACTCGCAATGATGCCCAGTCCCGCCTCCTAGCCTTTATGTCTCGCCATTGGCCCGGTGTTGTGTCCATTATAGGAGCCGGGCCAGGGGCAGGACGGGGGCGAGACTGCGAGTAGGGCCGAGTAGCCGAGTACACAATACACTCAGCATGGCTCAGTCTATGTTGGCGGCGAGTGGAGCCGAATAGCTTGGCGGTGGCAAATTCAAAACCCAAACATGCTGCAATTTTGACCAAGACTGCAGACAGACACTGGGGAAGGCTACAGATGGACACTGCAAGGCTGCAGACGGACACTGGGGAAGCCTACAGATGGTCACTGCAAGGCTGCAGATGGACACTGGGGAAAGCTGCAGATGGACACTGGGGAAAGCTGCAGATGGACACTGGGGAATGCTGCAGATGGTCACTGCAAGGCTGCAGATGGACACTGGGGAAGGCTACAGATGGTCACTGCAAGGCTGCATATGGACACTGGGAAGGCTGCAGATGGACACTGGGAAGGCTGCAGATGGACACTGGGAAGGCTGCAGATGGACACTGGGGATGGCTGCAGATGGACAGTGTGCAAGGCTGCAGATGGATGCTAATAAGGCTGCATTGATGGGCATTTAAAATGTAAGTTTTTTCCTTAAACTTCCCTCCTAAACTTGGAGTGCATGTTATATACGCCGGTGTGTGTTATACGCCGATAAATACGGTATATGGGGAAATTTGCTTTGATATACAAGTGTTTTGGATTACAAGTATGTTTCAGGAACAAATTATGCTCGCAATCCACGGTTTTACTGTAGTTAGCACTACTACAGTGATGGCGGAAATCTTCTGTGTGTAGTACCAACTACTACAGTGATGGTATGCTTCCATAGCAGTCCCTCAGATATAAGATATGCACATTTACATTGATCCAAGCTTGGCCATGGTAGGTATGCAATAAAAATCGTTCTTGGAGTTTAGCTTTAAGGTCAGGACAATGTTTTCTGCAGCCTACAACAAGGGATATTGGGTATATTATGAAGACATGATCTGGTATGCTTGCTCACAAATACTATTAGAGCAATCTCATTATAATGCTATTTCCCTTCTCTTTCCAATCTCCTGCTGGCTGCCTCTTGTTGTTCTGCTAATCAGTCACTGACAAGCCGTTACAAACTGCAAAATCATTAACAATACGCACATACTCCGAATTCTGACTTTTATAAATGGCAATCACGGATCGCCAATGGGATTCAAATTTTACATTTAAACATCTGCAGGGATATCAGCCTAACCTATTCCATCTGTGAGATATCTGTCTATTGTCTGAGGCTTTCATTGCATGGAACTAGGCACAGGTTATAATTGATGGTGAAAGTTAATTATGCTCCGTCTGGTTCAAATAAAGTCAGCGCTAAGATTCGGAAGCAGCCATATATCACCCTGACAAAACGAGTCCTGGTGTTGCTGCATCTTCAGTATAAACCTTCCAACATTTATTATTTAACGTTAGGAAAATTTTAAAGTTAGTTTGTCGCATGTGAAACAAAACTGTGTAGTTGTTGAGCCGACTGAATCCATATAAAAAAAGGTTTTACATTTTAAAGTGAAAGTTAATACTTACAAAACAATTGAACACTGAACAATCTCCCCAACTTCCTCTGCGGTCCCCAAAGTACTTACCTCCAGGGATGCGGAGCTGTCAGAGCCAATGCAGCCGGTCCAGCCCAACTTTTTTGAGACATGTTGCTGCCATCAATTTCAAAAATCACCTTATTTTTTTCTTAAAATTATACATTTTCTCACTTTAATCACTTGCAGCGGTGGGCAAATGGGCGTACCTGTACATCCCCTGTAATCAGCGGGGTTAGCGTGCGCTCACTGCATACAGAGTGACCGTGCCTGCAGGTCCCACAGACTCAATGTCCACCAGTGTCCCGCTATCGTGTCACAGAGCTTCAGAACAGGGAGATGCCTATGTAAGCAAGGCATTTCCCCATTCTGCCTAGTGACATGAGAGATCACTGCTCCCTGTCATTGGGAGCAGTGATCGCCGTCATGTCAGTGGTAGCCCACCCCCCCCCCACAGTTAGAATCACTTCCTAAGACCCACTTAACCCCTTCATCGCCCCCTAATGTTTAACCCCTTCCCTGCTAGTGTCATTTACACAGTAATCAGTGCATTTTTATAGCACTGATCACTGTATAAATCTCAATGGTCGCCAAAATAGTGTCAAAAGTGTCTGGTGTGTCCGCCATAATGTCGCAAATCGCCGCCATTACTAATAAAAAAAAATAATAATAAAAAATGCCATAAAAATATCCCCTATTTTGCACACGCTATAACTTTTGCGCAAAACCAATCAATATACACTTATTTAATTAAAAAGAAAAGCTGCTCTGCAAATTTGAACAATTCATATAGTGCATATGAAACATATGATAAGAAACTGCTCCAAAAAAACGTGAATTAAAACAGTATTGTGCTGAGTACATATATATATATATACAGAATATAAATAAATATATCTAATATCCAAAATAAAATCATTGTAACCGTATATGAACCAAAGTCCAGAAATTAGAAATTGAATAGTCCACACTGTAAGTCAAATGATGGTTCTTCAGCCCTCCAAGGTGATATCACACACGACATCCATGAAAATGTGCCAGAGTACAGCAAAAAAGATCCTCCACCAATGAAAATACTGCCGCTTACCAGCTAGTTAGATCTCTTGTTTAGGGAGATCTAATATGACTGTGGCTTATCCCCCCAGCCAGGGTTTCTGTATCACAAAAACGTTTCCCAATGCTCCGCTCAGATTGAAATTAGATGTTCTCCAATATCCCCACAGTAACCATTAAAAGCTCATCTCCCATATAAAGACAGAAAAGCTACCATAGCGTAATACTGTAAAATCTTTAATAAATATAACATATTGCCGTATATAAAAAGCGTGTTCAATACAATGTTCAACCCAGCCGGCTTTCCAGCTCCAAAAATATGTAGAATACATATCGGCCTAAACTGAGGAGAAAGTTTGGTTTTTTATATATTTTTTGGGGATATTTATTATAGCAAAAAGTAAAAAATATTGTTTGTTTTTTTAAAAATTGTTGCTCTTTTTTTGTTTATAGCACTAAAAAAAAAAAACGCAGAAGTGATAAAATACCACCAAAAGAAAGCTCTATTTGTGGGGGGAAAAAGGACGTCAATTTTGTTTAGGTGTAAAGTTGCACAGCCTTGCAAATGTCAGTTAAATTGACGGAGTGCCGAATCGCAAAAAGTGCTCTGGTCAGGAAGGGAGTAAAATCCTCCGGGGCTGAAGCGGTTAAACTTTTGATATGTTTTCTATTTTCTTATGTGAACAAAATGAGTTTGCGAGATTTGAAAATCATTGCATTCTGTTTTTTATGTAGATTTTACACAGCATCTCAACTTTGTGGAATGGTGATTGTACTAGGCCAGTGATGGTGAACCTTGGCACCCCAGATGTTTTGGAACTACATTTCCCATGATGCCCATCCATTCTGCAGTGTAGATGAGCATCATGGGAAATGTAGTTCCAAAACATCTGGGGTGCCAAGGTTCGCCATCACTGTACTAGGCAAAGCACAGACTGCACCCAAACTAAAGCGATTGTAAAGTCTCATTTTTTCTTTTAAATAACAAACATGTTATACTTACCTTTTCTGTGCAGTGGATTTGCACAGGGAAGGCTGGATCCTCCTCTTCTCGAGTCCCCTTTCACTGCTCCTAGCCCCTCCCTCCTGTCCCTCCTGTCGAATTGCTATGGGGGCACCCGAGCCGAGCTGCAGCTCCTTGTGTCCATTCAGACACCGAGCTGCCGATCGTCCCCGTCCCCTCTCTCTCCTAAATGGCTAACTGACTTTGATTGAAAGCCGTGGGAGCCAATGGAGCCACTGCTGTCCGGGACAGGAGGAGAGTCCGAGGGACTCGTAGACATCGCTTGACAGAGATGGGGCTCAGGTAAGAATTAGGGGGTGCTCGGGAGGCTTCTACACACAGAAGACTTTTTAACTTAATGCATAGAATGCCTTCTGCCTTTACAACTTCTTTAACCGCTTCAGCCCCAGGAAGATTTTACCCCCTTCCTGACCTGAGCACTTTTTGCGATTTGGCACTGCGTCGCTTTAATTGACAATTGCGCGGTTGTGCAATGTCACACCCAAACAAAATTGATGTCCTTTTTTCCCACAAATAGAACTTTCTTTTGGTGGTATTTGATTACCCTTGCAGTTTTTATTTTTTGCGGCAGAAACAAAAAAAAGAGCGACATTATTTTTTACATTTTGCTATAATAAATATCCCAAAATATATAAAAAAACATTTTTTTCCCTCAGTTTAGGCCGATACATATTCTACATATTTTTGGTAAAAAAAAAATCGCATAAAGAGTTTATTGATTGGTTTGCGCAAAAGTTATAGCATTTACAAAATAGGAGAAAGTTTTATAGCATTTTTATTAATATTTCTTTTTTTTTTTTACTAGTAATGGCGGCGATCAGCGATTTTTATTGTGACTGCTACATTATGGAGGACACATCGGACATATTCTGACACATTTTTGGGACCATTGTCATTTATACAGCAATCAGTACTATAAAAATGCACTGATTCCTGTGTAAATGACACTGGCAGTGAAGGGGTTAACCCCTAGGTGTCAGTGTAGGGGTTAAGTGTGTCCTGGGGTATGTTTCTAACTGTGGGGGGGTGTGGCTGTGTGTGACACGTCACTGATCTCTGCTCCCGATCACAGGAAGCAGAGATCAGTGACACTGTCACTAGGCAGAACAGGGAGATGCTTGTTCACATTAGTATCTCCCCGTTCTTCTTCTCCGTGAGGCGATCGCGGGTATCCCCACGGCGATTGAGTCCACGGGAACCGCGACCCGAGTTATGGAGGTCCCTACGGTGCGCACGCTATGGCACGCAGAAACACTTTGCTGGTGGTATAGCCGCGCTGCCTGTTGATTTTAATGGGCAGGAGCGGTAGAGGAACGGTATAAACACCGCTCCAAAGATGCTGCTAGCAGGAATTTTTTTAGCTTTCACATTGGAGAGACAGGAGCGGGGCACTTTGCAGGTGCTATTTTTAGCGCTGTATCGCCTTCAAAGTGTGGAAGGGGTCTAAATACAGTACCTTGAAAAAGTATTCACACCCCTTGAAATTTTCCACATTTTGCCATATTACAACCAAAAATGTGAATGTATTTTATTGGGATTTTATATGATAGACCAACACAAAGTGGCACATAATAGTGAAGCGGAAGGAAAATGATAAATGGTTTTCAATTTTATTTACAAATAAATATGTGAAAAGTGTGGCGTGCATTTATAGAGTCAATACTTTGTAGAACCCCCTTTCGCTGCAATTACAGCTGCAAGTCTTTTTGGGGATGTCTCTACCAGCTTTACACATCTAGAGAGTATTTTTTTGCATTTTTGCCCATTCTTCTTTGCAAAATAGCTCAAGCTCTGTCAGATTGGATGGAGAGCATCTGTGAACAGCAATTTTCAAGTCTTGCCACAGATTCTCAATTGGATTTAGGTCTGGACTTTGACTGGGCCATTCTAACACATGAATATGCATTGATCTAAACCATTCCATTGTAGCTCTGGCTGTATGTTTAGGGTCGTTGTCCTGCTGGAAGGTGAACCTCCCCCCCAGTCTCAAATCTTTTTCAGACTCTAATGCTGCGTAGATGCGACCGCTTTTTCCATCACAATAAATTCTGACGGTTTTTCCGACGGGGTTCTGCTGAAACGGTCTTGCCTACACACGATCACACCAAAGTCTGATCGTCTAGAATGCGGTGAGGTACAACACGTACGATGGGACTAGAAAAAGGAAGTTCAATAGCCAGTAGCCAATAGCTGCCCATGCATCCTTTTTGGTCCGTCAGAACAGCATACAGACAAATGGTTTTCCCGATTTGAAACAAGTCAGATGAAGCCCACACAGGATCGGAATATCCGATGAAATTATTCCATCAGACTTTTTCTGACGGAAAGTCCGACCGTGTGTACACGGCATAACAGGTTTTCTTCTAAGATTGCCCTGTATTTGGCTCCATCAATCTTCCCATCAACTTTGACCAGCTTCCCTGTCCATGCTGAAGAAAAGAATCCCCACAACATGATGCTACCACCACCATGTTTCACGGTGGGGATGGTGTATTTAGAGTGATGTGCAGTGTTTGTTTTCTGCCACACATAGTGTTTTGCTTTTAGGCCAAAAGGTTACATTTTGGTCTCATCTGACTAGAGAAATTTCTTCCACATGTTTTCTGTGTCCACATGGCTTCTCCCAAACTGCAAACGGGAATTCCTATGGCTTTCTTTCAACAATTTCTTTCTTCTTGCCACTCTTCCATAAAGGCCAGATTTGTGGAGAGCACGACTAATAGTTGTCCTGTGGACAGATTCTCCCACCTGAGCTGTGGATCTCTGCAGCTCCTCCAGAGTTACCATGGACCTCTTGGCTGCTTCTCTGATGAATGCTCTCCTTGCCCGGCCTGTCAGTTTAGGTGGACGGCCATGTCTTGGTAGGTCTGCAGTTGTGCCATACTCTTTCCATTTTCAGATGATGGATTGAACAGTGCTCTGAGAGATGTTTAAAGCTTGGGATTTTTCTTTATAACTTAAAGCGGGAGTCCGCCGGGACTCCGCGTTTTTTTTTTTTTTTTAAAAGCCAGCAGCTACAAATACTGCAGCTGCTGACTTTTAAAATAGTGACACTTACCTGTCCAGCGCGCCCGCGATGTCGGCACCCGAAGCCGATCTCTAGATCGTCTCTGGGGTCCTGCCGCCGCCATCTTGGGTATGGGAATCAGGAAATGGAGCCTTTCGGCTTCATTTCCCGGTTCCCTACTGCGCATGCGCGAGTTGCGCTGCGCAATAAGGACGGTCCCCGCTGCCTCTGGGATCTGTGTGTTTCCCAGCAGGCAGCGGGGCACTTGCGGAAAGGGGCAGGCACTTGCGGAAAGGGGCGTAATCTACGCCCCTTTCTGCAGAGAGCTATCCCGGAAGTGGGTGCAGATACCTGTACTGTACAGGTATCTGCACCCCCCTCCCCCCTGAAAGGTGCCAATTGTGGCGCCGGAGGGGGGGAGGGTTCCGATGAGCAGAAGGTCCACTTTAGGGTGGACCTCCGCTTTAACCCTGCTTTAAACTTCTCCACCACTTTATCCCTGACCTGTCTGGTGTGTTCCTTGGCCTTCATGGTGCTGTTAGTTCATTAAGGTTCTCTAACAAACTGCTGAGGGCTTCACAGAACAGCTGTATTTATACTGAGATGAAATTACACACAGGGGAACTCTATTTACTAATTAAGTGACTTCTGGAGGCAATTGGTTCCACTAGATTTTAGTTGGGGGTACCAGAGTAAAGGGGGCTGAATGAATGTATGCCACGCTTTTCACATATTTATTTGTAAAAAAAAATTGAAAACCATTTATCCTTTTCCTTCCACTTCACAATTATGTGGCACTTTGTCTATCACATAAAATCCCAATAAAATACATTTATGTTTTTTGTTATAACATGACAAAATGGGGAAAATGTCAAGGGGTGTGAATACTTTTTCAAAGCACTGTATATGTTTTAGTTTTAGCGTTTTTTCTGTGGACTGCTCAATATTTTTGAGCATAATCAGAAGTGTTTATTCTCAGACTCCCACGGTATGACTCTGCTTAATCAACAGCTTCTGATTTTAACAAATGTATATGTATGTTTCTAGGAATCGAGAAACGCATCTATCCATCCATAAAACAAACAGAAATCATTACAGAAAAATATCTAACGGGCTTACCTAACAAAACTGTGCTAAAAGGAGAGACAAAGTGTAAAGTGCAGGAACCTACAGCAACCAAGCCAATTACAGTCTATTGTGGTCAGGGCAGTAAAACTTCAAGTTCTGATTAGTTGCTGTTAGGGCTGTGGAAATTAAAGATTAATTCCTTGATTAATCGATTCATTTTTGTTGGTCGGTACTCATCTCTTCCGGGTCTTCAGGGAGTTCCGTCGGATATCCGGTGACGTCACTGACATCGATGTCACTGGACTCCTCCCCCCTTCCCCAAGTGCCTCCGTCTGCTAATGAAGGGAAGGGGGGAGGAGTCCGGTGACGTCAAAGTACGCATTACGTCACCCGCCATTCCCCCTACGAAACTAACACGATTGTCGGCTTTACATGCTGTGTTTTTATCATCTTTATGTGAGTAGTTTGTGTTTGAACACAAAAATGAAATCTTATACTTAAGCGGTGAGCACTTAGATCTTTTCTTTCTACCCATGACCTGGCGTCCTTGCTGAGATCTAAGGAGACGTAAGAGAAGTTTATGGTCCATGTTAACCCTTTTGATACCCACTTACATGACCACCTGTTTGCACAGGGGTCAGGGCTGGATTAACGTAGGGGCTATTGGAGCTGCAGCTCCAGGCCCCTACCTTAATATAGGCCCAGCCACCCAAAAAGAACACACTGCTCATGAAAAGCAATGGGCCAACAGTGTTCTCCCCTGACGGGCCCTGCATTCCACATGCACCACCTGGGCAGGGTGGTGGGATTGATGATGGGCACCACAAGAGCAGTCCTAACAGAAGCCTGGGGCACGCCAGTGCAGGGCTCTTGCAGAATTCTGGGGCTTCCATAGCGTTAGGCCTATCTGGCTGCACTCTTTCAGCGCAGAGTGCACGCCAATGCACAGTCCTTACAGCAACCTGGCAAGTCAAATGCCAGGCTTCCCTAGTTGGCATGCACCCTTTGGAGTTTGAGCGCATGCCAACACAGGCTCTTCGAAACACAGAAGGGTGCCCAGTAAAAAGTCCACCAAAATCCTCATTCACCAAGCATATGATGCTCTTAATCCGGCCCTGGCAGGGGTCCATGCCATAAGGTGAGAGTGATTAGTTAGACCGGAGGTGGAGGGATTGTCATTGACAGAAAAATGACTTACCTCAGTGCTACAGTTTGAATTTAAAACTTATTTGTGTGAACTGTGAAGTTAAGTCATGGATTGTAGAAACGAACTAGTGTCGGGTGATTGTATATAGTGTATATCACATTTACCACTGACTAATGCAGAGTTGCAATGCAAGGAGATCAGCTAAAAGTAGTTGGATCTGTATGTGCGTTATAATTAATCGAAATTAGTCGATGAATCGATTTTAAAAAAACGATTAATCGAACGCGAACATTTTAATCAGTAACAGCCCTAGTTGCTGTGGGTTACTCTCTTCTGGTCTTTGCTTTAGTAAATGAATATAGTGACTATTGAAAGCAAACTCAATGGCTTGTTGTGGATTAAACTTGCCATACAGAATTTGGCTTTGATAATGAAAGGTCAAGACTATGCTATCAACAACCTTTTAGATACAGAGTGGCTACAAGGGAAGATCTGGAGCATAGATTACTAGAGGGCTATGTAGATACCCATTGCAGAGAACCTTGCTTTATATTCGGTAAGTTTCCATGTACAGTGGTCTGCAGTCACACAGACTAATATTAGGAATCTCATTAAAGCCGAACTCCAGGTATGGTCTTTATCGCATACTTACATTGAGCCCACTTGGCACAATTGAGGGAATTAACAAAGAGTGTTGCGTGCATAAGGCTTGCATCATCCTTCTAAATGACAAAAAAAGGAGCAGATGCTGCTCCTAAATTACCAAAAAACAGAGCAAGCAAGACACAGCACAGAGGACAGGCTTGCTCCAAACTATCTGCCTGTCCCTGCCTCCCACTCAGCTCAGAGCGGGAGGGAGGCGGAGGGTTTCTAACTCTGCCTGCTCTGCTCGTGTAGTGTAATCACTGCATGGGCAGAGAGATGTAAGGTGTCTGCTGAGTCACACAAGGTCACACCTGGTGGGGATCTGCAGCAGTTTCTATATGGAAAACTATATAGTCCGCAGTCCAGTGATATATGGCATATATTACTGTAAGCCCCTGTACACACGGTCGGACATTCCGACAACAAAATCCGTCGGATTTTGTCCAACGGATTTTGTCCGAAACTGGTGTTGCATACACACGGTGGGACCAAGTTGTTGGAAAATCCAATCGTTCGTAACGTGATGACGTAATTTAGTTACGACGGGACTATGTTCAGGCTAGTAGCCAATAGCTTTGGTCTCGGAATTTGATCTGAGCATGTGTGGCACTTTGTCCGATCGGAATTCTCTACAAACGATCGGACAAAGTCCGATCGGATCATGTTGTCGGAAAATTTTATAGCCCAGCTCCCAAACTTTGTCCATCGGATATTCTGATGGAAACAGTCCGATGGAGCCCACACACAGTCGAATTATCCGACAACGCGGTCCGATCATTTCCCGTCAGAATATCCGACCGTGTGTACAAGGGCTTATATGTGGACCACCACCCGCAGTAACATATGGCTCAGAATGCTATGTTTTTAATTTGAACATTTTTAAGCTTTTTATTGTGCATCAATAACGTTGTGTATTTTATTTAGAATTTCTGTGGTTGTGCTCATAAAGTCTATAAGGTATTTTTTTCAGTCACTATATAGAATTTTTGGATGTTGCACC
The DNA here is from genome assembly GCF_037356315.1 of Lithobates pipiens. Lineage (NCBI taxonomy): Eukaryota > Metazoa > Chordata > Amphibia > Anura > Ranidae > Lithobates > Lithobates pipiens. The sequence continues at coordinate 218,565,601 of NW_027507787.1, forward strand.
GATATACTAGTAGGGTTAACAAGGACCCATTGTGCCCTCCCATGGTTTCCTCTATTTGCTTTTAAAACAAAATTTTGACAATGACAATTTTGAAAAAAACTATATTTTTTACTTTTTGCTATACTAAATATCCCTTAAAAATATGTAAAAAAACTATTTTTTTTCCTCAGTTTAGGCCGATATGTATTCTTCTACATATTTTTGGTAAAAAAAATCGCAATAAGCATTTATTGATTGGCTTGTGCAAAATTTTTAGCGTCTACAAAATAGGGGATAGTTTTATGGCATTTAATTATTATTATTATTTTTTATTAGTAATGGCGGCGATCTGCGATTTTTATTGGGACTGCAACATTATGGTGGACACATCAGACATTTTGACACTATTTTGGGACCATTGTCATTTATACAGCAATCAGTGCTATAAAAATGCATTGATTACTGTATAGATGACAATGGCAGTGAAGGGGTTAACCACTAGGGGGCGATGAAGGGGTTAAGTGTGTCCTAGGGAGTGATTTTAACTGTGAGGGGGCTGGACTTCAATACACAAGACAGTGTTCACTGCTCTCAATGACAGAGCAGTGATCTCTGTCCTGTCACTAGGCAGAACGGGGAAATGCTTTGTTTACAAAAACATCTCCCCGTTCTTCCTCTCCATGACACGATCACGGGCACCCGGCGGACATCGAGTTCACGGGACCGTGGTCACGGAGAGCGCGGGCGAGGGCTCTCCTCAGACACACTGATCTCCCTCAGGAGGGTGGGACCCTGAGCTCTAACTCTGGCTCTATTATCAAACCAGCACAAACCTGAGCCATCAGTGTGCTTGCTTCTCCAAAAATCTGGCGCAAACCACCAATTTACCGAATAGCACCGGGTCACACTGCTACAATACGTACAGTGCCTTGAAAAAGTATTCACACCCCCTTGAAATTTTCCACATTTTGCCAAAAACTTAAATGTATTTTATTGGAATTTTATGTGATAGACCAACACAACGTGTCACACAATTGTGAAGTGGAAGGAAAATGATAAATGGTTTTCAAATTGTTTTGCAAATAAATATCTGAAAAGTGTGGCGTGCATTTGTATTCAGCCTCCTTTACTCCGATATCCCTAACTAACATCTAGTGGAACCAATTGCCTTCAGAAATCACTTACCGTATTTATCGGCGTACACACGTGCCGGCGTATAACACGCACCCCAAGTTTAGGAGGGAATTTAAAAGCAAAACACTTTTAGGAGGGAAGTTTAAGGAAAAAAAACCTACATTTAAATGCCCATCAATGCAGCCTTGTCAGTGTCATTTGCAGCCTTCCATTGCAGCCTTGTCAGTGTCACTTGCAGCCTTGTCAGTCATTTGTAGTCTTGTCTGTGGCTTTGTCATTTAAAAATGGCACCGCCGAGATAGAGAGCGGGTGGGCTGTGTATCTCGGCGGCGCTCGGTTGTTCTCGGCCACTCTCAGCGGCTTTCGGCTATTTTCGGCCGCACTCGGCCATTCTCGGCTATTTTCGGCCACACTCGGCCAATTCTCGGTGGCTTTCGGCTTATGAATATAGCCGAGAACGGCCGAAAATAGCCGAGAACGGCCGAGTGCGGCCGAAAATACCCCGAAGCTGCAGGGAGCGGCAGAAAGGGTTAAAAATAGTGGGGGATCGGCGTATAACACGCACCCCCAATTTCCCCCTGATTTTAGGGGGGAAAAAGTGCGTGTTATATGCCGATAAATACAGTAATTAGTAACAGAGTCCACCTGTGTATAATTTAATCTCAGTAGAAATACAGCTGTTCTGTGAAGCCCTCCGTGGTTTGTTAGAGAACCTTAGTGAACAAACAGCATCATAAAGGCCAAGGAACACACAGGTCAGGGATAACGTTGTGGAGAAGTTTAAAGCAGGGTTAGGTTATAAAAAAATATCCCAAGCTTTGAACATCTCACGGATCACTGTTCAATACATCATCCTAAAATGTAAAGAGTATGGCACAACTGCAACCTACCAAGACACGGCCGTCCACCTAAACCGACAAGGAGAGCATTCATCAGAGAAGCAGCCAAGAGGCCCATGGTAACTCTGGAGGAGCTGCAGAGATCCACAGCTCAGGTGGGAGAATCTGTCCACAGGACAACTATTAGTCATGGAATCCACATATATGACCTTTATGGAAGAGTGGCAAGAAGAAAGCCATTGTTGAAAGAAAGCCATAAGAAGTTCAGTTTGCAATTTGTGAGAAGCCATTATGGGGAATACAGCAAACATGTGGAAGAAGGTGCTCTGGACAGATGAGACCAAAATTTAACTCTTTGGCCTTCCTGGGGAAAAACAAACACTGCACATCAACCTGAACACACCATCCCCACTGTGAAACATAGCGATGGCAGCATCATGTTGTGGGCATGCTTTTCTTCAGCAGGGACAGGGAACCTGGTTAGAGTTGATGGGAAGATGGATGGAGCCAAATACAAGGCAATCTTAGAAGAAGACCTGTTAGCGTCTGCAAAAGACTTGAGACTGGGGCAGAGATTCACCTTCCAGCAGGACGACTCTAAGCAAACAGCCAGAGCTACAATGGAATGATTTAGATCAAAGCATATTCATGTGTTAGAATGGCCCAGTCAAAGTCCAGACCTAAATCCAATTGAGAATCTGTGGCAAGACTTAAAAATTTATGTTCGCAGATTCTCTCCATCCAATCTGACAGAGCTTGAGCTGTTTTGCAAAGAAGAATGGGCAAAAATATCACTCTCTAGATGTGCAAAGCTGGTAGAGACATCCTCAAAAAGACGTGTTGCTGTAATTGCAGTGAAAGGCGGTTCTACAAAGTATTGACTCAGGGGGGCCCCATACAAATGCACACCACACTTTTCACATATTTACCTGTAAAAAATGTTGAAAACGATTTGTCATTTTCCTTCCACGTCACAATTATGTGCCACTTTGTGTTGGTCTATCGCATAAAATCCCAATAAAATACATTTATGTTTTTGGTTGTAACATGACAAAATGTGGAAAATTTCAAGGAGTATGAATACCTGTACATTGGTCCAATCTGAACCCATGTAAGTATCCAATAAAGATCATACCTGGAGTTCAGTTAAAGTTGTAAAGCCTTAAGTTTCTTCACCTTAATGCATTCTATGAAAAACCTTCTGTGCTGCAGCTACCCCCCCCCCCCTTTTTTTTTCTCTTACCTGTGCCTGATTCGATCCAGCGATCTGCGCGATGGCTCCAGCCGCTGTCGCTTTCCTCATTGGACAGATGGCTGTCTATGTCAATGGATGCAGCAGCGGGACTCGGGAGTGAGCCCATATGGGTGCCCCCATGGAAAGCTGCTTTCCGTGGGGGCCCCCGATGAAGAACTGGGGCCTGAAGTGCTGGCAGGGGACCCCAGAAGAAGAGGATCAGGGCTACTTTGTAAAAAACCATTACACAGAGCAGGTATATAGGCATGTTTGTTATTTTTATACAAAAAAAAAGGTTTACAAACACTAAGCACCCAAAACACATTGGCTATAGTTTTTACTCTTGTGATGAATAAAAACTGAACTACTATATATCGATCACCTGGCACTCTCTTCACTCTACTAAAGACTACCAAGCTCTCTTCAATGATGTCAAAATGGGAGCCCCCTATTTAGCTCCATCGGATCTTAGAGAGCAGCCTCTTAACTAAAATATCAATAGACTTAAATACCTACCAAAATCCCGAGCCAACACTCTACGTATCTTGTTTATAAACCTTGTAATAGTAGATTGTAACAATTTGAAAACCCCTTTAAGTATACCAAAATGTTTATTGGATTGTTTGGAATCACATCTATTCTTTGTTTTAATTAGTTTTATTTCTCCTTTTCAATTAGTTTTACTTCCTTTTTTATCAACAAAGAAACAATAAAAAATGCAGCTTCTCGGTTTCTTGGGCACCGCCATAGAATAGCAATGTGTGCTACCCATGATCAAGCTGCATAACTCTACTCTAAAGCCTCGTACACACGATCAGATTTTCCACAGACAAAAACCTCTGACTTTTGTCTAAAGGCGTGTGCCTGGATTTTGTCTTGCATACAAACGGTACACAATTGTCAGCCAACAAACTCGAATGTAGTGATGTACTATGAGCTGAAAAAGAGGAAGTTCAATTGCCAGGCACCACCCTTTGTGCTCCTTCTGCTAATTTCATGTTAGTAGAAGTTTGGTGAGTGTTGATTCACACTTTTCATTTCAAACTTTTTATTTCGCACTTTTCTTTTCACACTTTCCAGTTAGTTTCTGAATGGCTGTTCGTCAACCAGTCATGTTGCGGAAGATAACGTGTTATTTATTATCGGCCTTGGAGTTATTGCTTTGACTCAAGTCCAGTCCAGGAACAGGAGGAGGATTTCTTGAACCAAAAAATGTGGTTGCTTTAATAATGGTGACCAATTATGTCACATGCCTTTGCTGCGGGAGCTCCAGGAGAATAATCCGGATGATTTTAGGAATTATCTCTGGATAACGGACCCCTGCATTCACCAACTAATGGCATTGTTGACCCCCTTCATTAAAAAGCAGGACACATGCATGAGGCTTTTATTTTATTTTTTGGTTGAACAACGATTTGATTTGGTATATTTTCTATATTTTTGGACGCATAGAATGCACTTTTTGGTTAAGTTCTATTGGCAGATATCATGTCTAATTTTATTTGTTTTCTTTTTTTAATGCACAATAAAAAAATTGTGCAGAATAATATTTGGCTATGTGTTTTACTTCAAATGACAGTTTGGGAGTAGGCAGTTACATTTTAGAAAATACAATGTAAAATTGACACCAACATAGTTGTATCGTTGATCTTAAAAACTACAGGATAATGGTGTTGTGGTAACTTGCAGCAAAACATAAATAAATAATAATAATAATATTATTATTTTTGTTATCACTAGAAAAAAAAAAGCCTTTGAAAATGTGTTTGCAATAACTCCATCAGTATCACCAGCAAAGCAGCTTCATTATTATCCCATTAAAGAAGAAGAGAATTGTGCGCTGCATTTCCAGATTTCATCATTTGCCACGTCACAAATGCTAATTCTCCATCACGAACGCTGGTTTACAAGAACTATCAAAAAGTTTACCAAACTCCAACACAGGATGGAACTGTGGGAGTTTTATGATAGACCAGTGCCACGTCTTAAAGCCCGTACACACGAACTGACTTTTTGACAACATGCAAATGAGTTGTTTTAAGGCAACATCCGACTGTGTGTACGCTCCATCGGACAAACTTTTTCGGTTTTCATCTGACTTTTGTTGGCTGTGTGAACGGACAAACTTTTTGACAACATAAGTCCGATGGAGCAATGTCCGATCGTGTGTACAGAAAACCATAGGACTTTACAAACACACATGCTCAGAACCAATGCAAAAGATCAGACAACAATACAGAAGTTGACCAAAGGTGGCGGTAAAGAGAAGAAAAACCACGTGATTTGGTAAAAGTTGGCTGAAAAAGTCTGATCGTGTGTATGCAATACAAGTTCACGGGCAGCGCCCTTTGTCCAGAAATCCACAGGAAAGTTTTACAAAGTCCATTCGTGTGTATGAGGCTTTAAACAGCAATTTTAAATAGAACGGAAACAAAAATGCATTTTATTTTCAATATTTTAAAGTCTGTTTTTGTTCTATGTGTTTAATAAAAACGTATGTGTTTTTTATAAAGTCCATTTCTGTTGCCATTCTATTTATTATAGTTTACAAGACCGACCGCTTCTGGCTCGTCCTTGCTTCCGAGCATGCGTGTTTGTACTTTGGATTTTTGTCCGACGGACTTGTGTACACACGCTCGGAAAATCCGACAACAGACATTTGTCCGCGGAAAATTTTAAAAACCTGCCATCCAACATTTGTCCGCGGAAAATTGGACAATTGTTCGATGGAGCGTACACACGTCCAGATTTACTGCCAACAGCCTGTCATCACCCATTTCCCTGTCGGAAAATCCGATCGTGAGGCTTTAGACAAGACCTTATCATACCTAATAATGGCTCACCTAACATCAATGGCTTGAAACCATCAGCAGCTTAATAAGCCATTTCTCTCCTTACTCAGTGAGATATAAATATGAAAAAGTGAGAAGGATATTTCAGCTCCGCCATTCACACCTCTCATAAATAATTGGCCAGCAGACTAACAGGTGCTGCCACTTAGTACCACATCGGTGACAGTGACATACGAGGACCGTCACACTCCAATTGTGTTCATCTCTGCTGTCCGGAATAAAATTTAAAATGTATATTTGCACACAGCTTATAGTAACCAAAGCCAGTTCTTGGAAACCAATAAAAGAATGGAGCATCGGCAACTAAATCTCCTGACTGTTAAAATGCCTAAATGAAAGATGGATTCTGGCATGCTGCTATGGGCAAGAGCTCCGGAGTTCATAAATCAACCGCCTAATGGAACTTCCCAACAAATAAGTACTTTAAAGTTTAATAAATGTGTAATCCAGCACAGTAAACATACACTATATTGCCAAACGTATTGGGACGCCTGCCTTTACACGCACAGGTACTTAACCGCTTGCCGACCGGCTCACGCCGATAAACATCGGCAGAAGGGCACGTACAGGCATATTAATGTACCTGTATGTTGCCCTTTAAGAAGCGGCCTGCTGGCATGTGCCGCGAGCTCCGTGAGTGTGATGGCTGATCCCGCGGACTCGATGTCCGGCGGGGAGACCCGCAATCGTCTCATGGAGAGGAAGAACAGGGAAATGCTAATGTAAACAAACATTTCCCCATTCTACTTAACCACTTGGCGCCCAAGCTACGTCATATGACGTTGTGGGCTTTGTGGTGTTATATCTGAATGATGCCTGAGGTTACAGACATCATTCAGATATCGGCATTTTCAGCCGGCGATTCCCTGCACCATAAGAATGATCATAGCGGCTGTTCCACCGCTTGATCGTTCTTACGGGCAGCGGGAGGGGACATCCCCCCCTCCTGCCGCCCTCCGTTGCTTCTACTGACTCACCGCTTCCATCGGTGAGTCGTCACAGGATCCGCCGGCCCCCGGATAGTATCATAGAGATTTCCGGCGGACCAGATGGTCCCCGGAGTCTCTATGATCGTTCGGAGGCCGCGCGATGTTATGACGTCAGGCCCTGCCTCTACATTCAAAATAACGGCGCCACCTTGGCTGGGAAGCCGTGATCGTTTTTTTTTTTTTTTCTTATTGACCCCATATCTCACTGTAAATAGGTCCGATCATGCCATATTCCTATTACAAGGGATGTTTACATTCCTTGTAATAGGAATAAAAGTAACTTATTTTTTTTTTTTTTACGTGTCAAACTAAAAAAATAAAAGTAAAATTAACTATAAAAAAATACAATTTAAAGTGCTCCTGTCTGTGAGGTATCGCCACGAACGTTAGAGTGAGAGCAATAATTCGACCTCTGTAACTCAAAACATGTAACCAGTAAAAAAATTGAAAGCGTCGCCTATGGGGATTTTTAAATACCAAAGTTTGGTGGCATTCCACGAGCGCATGCAATTTTGAAGCGTGACATGTTGGGTATCTATTTACTCGGCGTGTCTTCATCTTTCACGTTATGCAAAAAAATTGGGCTAACTTTACTGTTTTTTTTTTTTAAAGCATGAAACTTTTTTCCTGAAAAAAAGTGTTTCGAAAAATTGCTGCGCAAATACCGTGCGAGATAAAAAGTTGCAACGACCGTCATTGTATTCTCTACGGTCTTTGCTAAAAAAAAAACATATATATATAATGTTTGGGGGTTCTATGTCATTTTCTAGCAAAAAAATTATGAATTTTACATGTAGGAGAGAAATGTCAGAATTGGCCTGGATACGAAGTGGTTAACCTCCCTGGTGGTATGATTATTTCTGATTTTAGGTGCTGAAAGCGGTACAATTATTTTGCATAAAAATTTGGCATTTTATATTGTAGTCCTGTAATTCTTAGGAATAACTCACTTAAATCTGTCCAAACCAGAGTCTAGCAGACATCCCGGGTATGATAAAGTTTGAAAGTTGAAGTTTTTATAATAAACAACTACATGCAGGACACTGGGCAGACCACTAGGGACAAAGGAGATGTGAAATAATTACATACAGCAATGTAATCTGTAAGATTACATTATACTGTATGTAATGTGTGTGTTTTACTTTTTGAATTTGGCGCCGTTCTCCGTCCCCGTGCGTCGCAACGCTCGCAGGGAACGGAGCCCGGCAATGTGATAGATCGATTGAAGGACGGCTCGCTCGTACAGCGGGGGGGGGGGGGGGGCATCGCTGGATCCAGGGGACAAGGTAAGTAAGCTCTTCCTGGATCCAGCGATGCGGTCCCAAGTCTGGCTCGGGGTTACCGCTAATGGTACAAAATGTTCATCCCGAGCCAGACTCGGGAATACCGCCAGGGGGGTTAAAGACACTGATCACCGCTCTCTGTAATTGGGAGCGGTGATCAGTGATGTGTCACATATAGCCCCTCCCCCCTACAGTTAGTATCACTCCCTAGGACACACTGAAACCCCTACAGCGTCCCCCTAGTGGTTAACCCCATTCACTGTCAGTCACATTTACACAGTAATCAATGCATGTTTAATTGCACTGATCGCTGTATAAATGTGAATTGTCCCAAAATAGCGCCAAAAGTGTCCGAGGTGTCCGCCATAATGTCGAAGTCACGATAAAAATCGCTGATCGCCACCATTACTAGTAAAAATAAAAACTTATTAATAAAAATGCCATAAAACTATCCCCTATTTTGTAGACGCTATAACTTTTGGGCAAACCAATCAATAAATGCTTATTGCGATTTTTTTTTTTACCAACAATATGTAGAAGAATACGTATTGGAACTGAGGGAAAACTATTTTTTTATATATTTTTTGGGGATATTTATTATAGCAAAAAGTAAAAAATAATGCTCCTTTTTTCCAAAATTGTCGCTTTTTTTTGTTTATAGCGCAAAAAAAAAAAAAAACGCCAAGGTGATCAAATACCACCAAAAGAAAGCTCTATTTGTGGAAAAAAAGGGAGTAAATTTTGTTTGGGAGCCACGTCGCACGACCGCACAATTGTCAGTTAAAGCAACGCAGTGCCGAATCGCAAAAAGTGCCCTGGTCTTTGGCCAGCCAAATGGTCTGGGGCTTAAGTGGTTAAATGACATCCCAGTCTTGGTCCGTAGGGTTCAGTATTGAGTTGGCCCACCCTTTGCAGCTATAACAGCTTCATCTCTTCTGGGAAGGTTGTCCATAAGGTTTAGGAGTGTGTCTATGGGAATGTTTGACTATTCTTCCAGAAGCGCGATTTGTGAGGTCAGGCACTGATGTTGGATGAGAAGGCCTGGCTCGTACTCTCCACTATAATTCATCTCAAAGGTATTCTATCGGGTTGAGGTCAGGACTCTGTGCAGGTCAGTTCCTCCACCCCAAACTCGCTCATCCATGTCTTTACAGACCTTGCTTTATGCACTGGTCCAAATCATTTGGTGGAGGGGGGATTATGGTGTGGGGGGTTGTTTTTCAAAGGTTGAGTTTGGCCCCTTAGTTCCAGTGAAGGGAACTCTTAAGGCGTCAGCATACCAAGACATTTTGGACAATTTCATGCTCCCAACTTTGTAGAAACAGTTTGGGGATTGATCCTTCCTGTTTCAACATGACTGCGCACCAGTTCACAAAGCAAGTTCCATAAAGACATGGATGAGAAAGTTTTGGGGTGGAGGAACTTAACTGGCCTGCACAGACTCCTGACCTCAACCGAACAGAACACCTTTGGGGTGAATTAAAGCGGAGACTGCAAGCCAGGACTTCTCGTCCAACATCAGTGCCTGACCTCACAAATCCGCTTCTGGAAGTATGGTCAAACAGTCCCATAGACACACTCCTAAACCTTGTGGATAGCCTTCCCAGAAGAGATGAAGCTGTTATAGCTGTAAAGGGTGGGCCAACTCAATATTGAACCCTACAGACTAAGACCGGGATGCCACTAAAGTTCATGTGCATGTAAAGGTGTCCCAATACTTTTGACAATATAATGTATAATAATTGGAATTCAAAGCAGTGCTGAGGCTGATGCATTGCAGTCTTCAAAACAGAAGACCCTTTCAAATGTATCTGAAAATGCTGACAACAATGGGCATGCCAGAAACATGAAACCCTCATAGTATGTCACCGTTCTGACCCAAGATGCATCCCATCTCTGGTAATATAGCATACCCCTTGTTATAAGCATACCCTAATCCCTTGTTACATAGCACACATGATCCCTTGTTATGTACCACACCCATACATGTTATTTAACCACTTCCAGACCACCTGCCCACACTGGACGGCCTGTGCAGGCAGAGCGATGTACTGGTACCTTGCTGCCTGCTTATAGAGGTGCTTTGCAGGGATAAGAAAGAACGAGATATGTCAGCAAAAGCACCACATATTACACACAGTTTACATTTTTAGGCACACATTTAACCCCTTGATCGCCATAGATGTTAACCGCTTCCTAGCCAGTGTCATTAGTACAGTGACAGTGTATATTGTTAGCACTGATCACTGTATTAGTGTCACTAGTGATGTCCACTATTCCTCCCCTAGCATCAGTTAGTGTCAGATTTTTGGCCGCACTATTGCAGTCCCATTATAAGTCGTTGATCACCGCCATTAGTAGTATAAAAAAATAAACAAATACAAATTCCAGTATATATACCATAGTTTGTAGACGCTAACTTTCACGCAAACCAATCAATTTTTTTTTTACCAAAGACTTGTAGTAGAATACATTTTGGCTAAAATTTATTAAGAAATTACATTTTTTATTGGATATATTTTATAGCATAAAGTATAATATATATATATATATATATATATATATATATATATATATATATATTATTTATTTATTTATTTTTTATTTTATTTTTTTAAATGTTCTGTCTTTAATAATTTATATTGCAAATCTCACAGGATTTCGGTATCCAACAGGATTGCCATCCTCCTCAAGATAGACACTACTTGGATGAAGAAAGACGAGCACCCAGTTTCTAAAATAATGCAACTCTTGATTGAAGACTACAATTTTGAAAGTCTAAAAATGTACAAGTTGATCCAACGCGTTTTGGGGGAACTGCGTCCTGCTTCTTCAGGGCTCTGAAGTGGGTCCTAAATTTCAGGCTGTAGTTTGGCAGAGTGCTGGCTTGTACTGATAAAGAGGCAGACTTTTTCCTTGTACTGATGCCGGCAGAAAGCCAGCTTGTACTGATGCAGAAGCAGCCAGGCTGCCTCTGCATTCGCACAAACTGGTGTTCTATCGAATAGCGCATCCCCTTCAGATAATGCCTTTGACAATCTGCGCATATGCAGGATGCAACGTTACTCCAGCTGATGCTGATCAGCTGGAGTGACATCAACACTGAGCATGTGCAGACCATCGAAGGCATTATCCAACGATCTGCAAAGGGTAATTATCCGACGATCCCACATGAGCCTCTCTTGTCATGCGGGAGAGTTGACTGATCACGTGACAGGTGGTTTTTGGCGTGTTGCAAGATTACATTCTTCCTTTGCAGATCGTTGGATAATGCCTCAGATTATCTGCACATGCACAGTGTTGGCATCATGCCAGCTGATCAACATAGCACCTGGAGTGAGGTTGCATGCTGCGCATGCCCAGATCGTCGGAGGCATTATTCGCCATGGATGCATTATTCTATATAACACCGGCACTCTGCCAAACTACAGTCCGAAATTTGGGACCTGCTTTGGAGCCCACCCCATCCACAAATACTTACCAACAGCTCTGATGAAGGGGAGGCGAAATGCGTTTGATCAACCTGTAAGTTTTTAGACTTTCAATAAAACATTGTATTCTTCCATCAAGAGTTGCATTAATTTGGACACCTGGTGCTCCTCATTCCTTATCCAACTGCCGTCTATGCTGATACAATGGCCCCATCACAACACTAAGGTAGCAGCCCAAACCTCCAAAGAGGGACCAGCACCACCGTTTAACTGCGGAACCACCTTTGGCTGCACCTTTAAATATCAACCTTTTTTAAATGGAACTCCTTCCGTTGTTTTAACCAGCATATCAAGTTTATGTAAGCAACATCATTACTTTTCCAACAATGGGTAGAAGTCATTTCCCTGACTGGTGTTTTAATTTAGGGAATGATGACACACAGAGTAACCCCTCTACATGCAGTAGGTATATGCATGTTTCATAATGTGTATCACTGCTAGAGCTACCTGAACCCCTGACCCCACTGCTGCTAATAAAGCCTACCTTAGCATGTACTATAAGAAAGCTAATTATGTTGCTCTGGAGAGAAAGTTGTTAAGTCAGTGTTCATGACTTAAGAGGGGATTGTAATAGAATGTATAAACAACTGACACCATCTAAAGGCTCATACACACGATCAGACTTTTTGACAACAAACATGCAAATTAGCTGTTTTGGAGCAACATCCGACCGTGTGTACGCTCCTTCGGACAAACTTTTTCGGTTTTCATCGGACTTTTGTTGGCTGTGCGAACGAACAAACTTTCTGGCAACAAAAGTCCGATGGAGCAAAGTCCGATCGTGTGTACAGAAAACCATAGGACTTTTGTACAAAGTGCAAACAGGCATGCTCAGAACCAATGCAAAAGATCAGACAACAATTCAGAAGTTGACCAAAGGTGGCGGTAAAGAGCAGAAAAACCATGTGATTTGGTGAAAGTTGGCTGAAAAAGTCCTGCTGTGTGTATGCAATACAAGTTCAGAGCCGACGCCCTTTGTACAAAAATCCAAGGGAAAGTTTGTACAAAGTCCGATTGTGTGTATGAGGCTTTAGATTCTCTTCCATTTTACATGAAGTAGAAGTGAACTTTTCATGTGTGGGAGTTTTGCCATAATCAGCTTAAAAGTTTGCATAGAACCACAACCTAAGAGATATTATGGTTAAGCCAAATCCGTGTCAGCAAGTCAGCAGCTATTTCTGTTATCTAGTCAAGCAGCCTAATGCCCTGTACACACGGTCAGACTTTCCGACGGAAAATGTGCGATCGGACTGTGTTGTCAGAAATTCCGATTGTGTGTGGGCTCCATTGGACTTTTTCAGTCGTAATTTCCAACACACAAAGTTTGAGATCTTGATATAAAATTTTTCGACAACAAAATCCGATTTTGTTGTCGGAATGTCCGACCGTGTGTACGGGGCATAACTCTTGATAAGAAAGTACTGAGTGTAAAGTTTGAATAACCCTTAAGGCCCATACACTACGATCTGACTTTTTGACAACAAACATGCAAATTAGCTGTTTTAAGGCAACATCCGACCGTGTGTACGCTCCATCGGACAAACTTTTTCAGTTTCATCGGACTTTTGTTGGCTGTGCGAACGGACAAACTTTCCGGCAACAAAAGTCCGATGGAGCAAAGTCCGAGCGTGTGTACAGAAAACCATAGGACTTTTGTACAAAGTACAAACATGCATGCTCAGAACCAATGCAAAAGATCAGACAACAATACAGAAGTTGACCAAAGGTGGCGGTAAAGAGAAGAAAAACCATGTGATTTGGTGAAAGTTGGCTGAAAAAGTCCTGCCGTGTGTATGCAATACAAGTTCGCGGCTGACGCCCTTTGTACAAAAATCAAAGGGAAAGTTTGTACAAAGTCCGATCGTTTGTATGAGGCTTTAGACATGTATTTTTATTGGTATATATACTACTGTTGTATTCAATAAAGACAGAGATCTTATGAACACACTCCAGCTTGTTTCCCGTGTCTTATGTGGTCTCTTATGGATCTGAGGATCCTGGTGGTCTGCCTGAATTAACCAAGAATGGTCGTCCAGAACCAGAATTCCTTTCATATATGATCATGTTAACTTATTTAAGCGTCTCCAGCTCAAACTAATCCTCAAGTGGCTGCCTGGAGTCCATAGGAGGGGACATTTAGTCCTCAATGGTATCCTACTAGCCCGATGTAATGGCACAGTGCCACCTTCAGGTTGGTGGATATACTGCAGCCCACACCTGCCTACACTGCCATTTAGCACTGCATAAGGCTCGGTTCACACCAGACGCGGCACGACTTGCGGCGCCGCGACCTGACAAGACGCCCCCGTTCTGTACTACGGAACCGTTCTAGTAGGAGCGACTCGAGTCGCTCCAACTTAGAAAAAAGGTTCCTGTACTACTTTTGCGGCGACCTCGGGCGACTTGCATTGACTTCTATACAGAAGTCATTTTGCAAGTCGCCGCTGAGGTCGCGGCAGCTCGCGGCGCGGCAAGTCGTGCCGCGTCTGGTGTGAACCGAGCCTTATACTTGCTAATTTTGGTAAGAATGGATTATATAAAAACAGACTAAAGTAAATACACTAAACCTTCTAACTTTATAGGATATAGGGTTGTGTATATAGGATTGTATTTTTATCCTTTATTGGTTGAACTAGACAGACTTGTGTGTTTTTTCAAACAGACTAACTATGTAACTTGAGAAAACCCGTACTGTTTCCTTAACAGCATTAGCAGATCTATGATTGATTTAACTGCGATTTACATTTTAATTCTTAAAACATTACTGACGAATTCCGAAAACGTTGCATGCTCTTATTATACTTCATCATATTTTTACTATACAAGCTGACTTATTTCCGGCATTAATATAAAAACCCGTGTCTATTGTGTCTCACATTCATTAGCAATTAAACACAATAAGCAGCGGAATAGAAAATTTATTAAAATCCCAGTAGGCAGTTAATACCTTTTTACAAAACTAATTACGGCAGTTACATGGTATATGTTGATTAGATATATAAATTCTATCGCACCTTTAGGAAGTAGCTTAAGGTCCCACTTCCAATAACAGAAAAAAAAAGTAATAATGAAATATACTTATTTTGTGTGAGCAGCTGTGCTGTGCTCAGTATTATGCGCTATAATACAGTATTTTTGTTTGAAGAGTTTTTTTTTTTTTCCATTTCAGCTTACAAAGAGGGGGAGCTTTTCTATAGTCTGGTTTTATTAAACACTAAATTGTCATTAGTCCCTCGCCTTCAGGCTTAACGGAGAAAACCACATGCTGCTAAGCTTGTACGTTTCTCCCACATGCAATAATATGGAAAAGATATACATTTTAAATGATGCACTAAGAAACACTGTACTAGTATAGTGCAAACACTTAAAATGCACTTGTTGTTTACAAAGACATTAGCAGAGGAGGGCTGGCAAGGACAGCAAGAGTACAAACTCAGCCAGGGCTGCAAACACATCTGCAGTGTTAATTCTAGTAATAGACTGCATCATATACAGTATCTCACAAAAGTGAGTACACCCCTCACATTTTTGTAAATATTTTCTTCTCTTTTCATGTGACAACACTGAAGAAATTACACTTTGCTACAATGTAAAGTAGTGAGTGTACAACTTGTATAACAGTGTAAATTTGCTGTCCCCTCAAAATAATTCAACACACAGCCATTAATGTCTAAACCGCTGGCAACAAAAGTGAGTACACCCCTAAGTGAAAATGTCCAAAATGGGCCCAATTAGCCATTTTCCCTCCCCGGTGTCATGTGACTCGTTAGTGTTACAAGGTCTCAGGTGTGAATGGGGAGCAGGTGTGTTAAATTTGGTGTTATCGCGCTCACTGTCTCATACTGGTCACTGGAAGTTCAACATGGCCTAGGCCAGTGATGGCGAACCTTGGCACCCCAGATGTTTTGGAACTACATTTCCCATGATGCTCCACTACACCGCAGAGTGCATGAGCATCATGGGAAATGTAGTTCCAAAACATCTGGGGTGCCAAGGTTCGCCATCACTGGCCTAGGCTATAAGAAGATTGCCAAGACCATGAAACTGAGCTGCAGCATGGTGGCCAAGACCATACAGCTGTATGTCATTGTATTATTTTGCCCATAGTTTTAAAAGAGAAGTATGGAGTTTTTTTCTGAATCATACTTACCCCATTGAAGTCTATGGGACCCGAATTTGAAAAATCAAAAGCCCCTATTTTGAAGGCTTATATGCAAGTTATTGGGTATACAAATGGTAAGGGGACCCGGATACTGCCCTGGGGGACACGTATCAATGCAATTTTTATTTTTTTTAAAAGACTGTTTTTACGGGAGCAGTAATTTTAATGATGCTTAAAGCGAAACAATAAAAATGAAAAATTCCTTTAAATATAGTGCCTGGGGGTCCCCTTAGTCTGCCTGCAAAGTGGCCCATCTGTACCATGTATAGAACCTGCTGCAGCAAAACTGCCCTTTTCCTATTTAAGAACTGCCAAATGGTAGAGCTGGCATTCAGCAGTTAGCCTTCGTAGGGTGCAGAGCATTTTTTTTTTTTTTTTGTGTCAAGGGGTGTGACGGGCATCATCATTGACAATGGATCTACATCGGGGGATTGCTGATAACTCATCCGTTGTTAAGGACGCAGCGGTTGGCTTCCTGGCCCGCTCCTTAACAACAAGCTATTCACAGCGCCCTGATTAGGCAAAGTTTTGCCCAATATGATCTTAGAACGCACTGTGCAGCGTCAGTGCATTGTGGAGCGTTCAGCAGGCGAACATCCCGCCGAGCGCCCCGCGAGCGGGCTAACAGGCGATGCTCGGGCCAAACTCTTTTTGCTCGGCTTGAACTGTTCGCCCCACTCTATTAGTAAAGAAAGAACCTGCATAATCAGCTGCTGAAAGTGTTTAAAAAAAAAGAAGAATTTAAATGATGAATACTGACGCTACAAATTTTGATTTGAACATCGAGAGCTTCAATGACCTCTCATCTCGAAGGGGTTAAACAGCCCATATCAATAAGAAGACTTTATAAATAGTGAAGGTGCACTTTAAATCGAGCTTGTTCCTTACTGCAGCTCCTTTAGAATGGCATGTACACATAAATACAACAATTTCCCCCAGGAGAAGCATTCACTGACCAGCATCATTAAACTGTCCTTTTATGTGAAGTGTTAGAGAAAACACCCGTCATTGTGTTCCATCTCACACTTGGCAGCCGGAACTCACAACTTGACATTTCAGCTCCCAAGTGAACCGATGGGAGGCAGAGCATTAGTACCATCATACCCAAACAAAGCGCCAGTGTCTTCCATACAAAGCTCGGCACGGCTTGTCCTTTAGGAAATGATACAATCAGAGAGAGAGAGAGTGCTGGCTTTGCAAGTGGTTGAATCACATTAACAGAAAACAAAATCTTGATAGCCATCCCAGAAAAACAGGAGAGACTTTTTTTATGTAAATCGAAATGGCCATTTCCCAATTCAACGCTGTAAGCTGTTCTTTTCCCACTGAAAACAATGTATTATTATTTTTATGATATTTTAGGTACACTCTTCCCTCTTCTCCACCAAAGGTGTACTCACAGAGCATCATTTTTTTTTCTTTTAATCTAGGTATAGCTGGAATGCACCAATCCACCCCAATGATTAAAAAAAACACTAGAACAGCCTTTCCCAAACTTTTCTCCCCAGGGGAACCCTTAAAATTGGACTGTTTCCGTCGGAATATCCGACCGACAAAGTTTTAGAGCTGGGCTATAAAATTTTCCGACAACATGATCCGATCGGACTTTGTCCGATCATTTGTAGAGAATTCCGATCGGAAAAAGTGTCGCGCATGCTCAGATCAAATTCTTAGACCAAAGCTATTGGCTACTAGCCTGAACGTAGTCCCGTTGTAACCAACGAACGTCATCACATTCTGAATGATCTGATTTTCCGACAACTTTGTCCGACCGTGTGTATACAACACCAGTTTCAGACAAAATCCGTTGGACAAAATCCGATGGATTTTGTTGCCAGAATGTCCAGGGAATCAGGTCTCGGGGGAACCCCTGATAAAACCCATTCATTGGGGGTCAGTGGGGACAATGCCCCTTACTTTGGTGGTCAGTAAGTAGAAGAATGCCCTTTTTTACAGTAGTGGTAAGACTAGCCCTCTTAGCCCTTGTACACACGGTCGGACATTCTGACAACAAAATCCGTCGGATTTTGTCAGACAGATTTTGTCCGAAATTGGTGCTGCATACACACGGTCGGACAAAGTTGTCGGAAAATCCAATCGTTCACAACGTGATGACGTTCGTTGGTTACAACGGGACTACGTTCAGGCTAGTAGCCAATAGCTTTGGTCTAGGAATGTGATCAGAGCATGCGTGGCACTTTGTCCGATCAGAATTCTCTACAAACGATTGGACAAAGTCCGATTGGAACCATGTTATTGGAAAATTTTATAGCCCAGCTCTAAAACTTTGTCGGTCGGATATTCAGACGGAAACAGTCCAATGGAGCCCACACACGGTAGGATTATCTGACAACACGGTCCGATCGGACATTTTCCGTTGGAATGTCCGACCGTGTGTACAAGGGCTTACAGAGACCTATAAAGATCATTGATGTCATACCACTGTCTCCTCCAAGTGGTATTGGCTCAGAAGTATGTAGGCACCATCAAACAGGAGGTAAAATCAGCCACAGCTCAGGGAACCCCTAGCCATCTCTGGAGGTACCCTGGTTGAGAATGACTGCACTAGAATGACACAAATGATTGACTAAAGCTGGTCATACAGTGGGAAAATTTTGTTTGAGAACTTTATTTTTTGTAAATTTTACTCGGTTTTCTAATGGTTAACAGGGTCAAATAGACATTTGTTTATCTGATGGCCATTGTTACACCATGAATATCACGGAGCTATGATTTAAATAAGGGAATATTGTAGCACTTGAGGGAAGGGGGACATATATTATAGTCCCTCTATATTCACTATATACTGTATATTTTTTTAGCACCGCGCTATTTAAAAAAAAAATTGTGGCCCTAAAGCAACACTGGTATTTGTGGTGCTGAGAGCCACCCTATCTCCCCCATTGCAACTCATGGCGCTAATCAAGGGCAAACTGGGCCCTATGCTCTCGACACCTTGGGGAAGCCCAAAAAGCACCCCAGGGTGGTGCGGCACCCCTGTTGAGAAACACTGTACTACAACACTGTGCTACAACATACATTAACATACATTAACACATTTGAAAAACTCACACTGACTTCTCTAACATGGCTCTGAAGCCCACAAAGGTACCATATTAATTTCTCTGGTTAATATGGCCCAAACTAGTGCCCTAATGACCAACCTATGGCCCTGGGACCCCATGCAGCCCTATTATACTTTCTGTTTACTACTACTAGACCCCATATCTCTCCATAAAGAGGACCTGTCACGCACCATTCCTATTACAAGGGATGTTCACATTCCTTATAATAGAAATAAAAGTGATCAAACAAAATAAAATTAAAGAGAAAGTGTAAAAAAATAAATAAATAACTACAAAAACCAAAGTAAAATAAACAATAATTAAATTTTTTTAAAATTTAAAGCATCCCCGTCCCCGTGTGCTCGTGCAGAGAAGTGGACGTGCACGTAAGTAAACGCCGTTCAAACCACACGTGAGGTATCGCCATGTGCGTTAGAGCGAGTGCAACAATTCTAGCACTAGACCTCTACTGTAACTCTCAACTGGTAACCTGTAAAAAAATTTAAAGCGTCGCCTATGGAGATTTTTAAGTACCAAAGTTTGACGCCATTCCATAAGTGTGCGCAATTTTAAAGCGTGACATGTTAGGTATCTATTTATTCAGCGTAACATAATTTTTCACATTATACAAAAAAATTGGGGTTACTTTACTGTTTTGTTATTTTTTAATTCATGAAACAGTTTTTTTCTCCAAAAAAAAGCATTTGAAAAATTGTTGCACAATTACTGTGCGACATAAAAAGTTGCAACGACCGCCATTTTTTTTCCCTAGGGTGTCTGCTAAAAAAAAACATTTTGTTTTAAAAAAATTTGGGGGTTCTGAGTAATTTTCGAGCAAAAACAAATGATGATTTTTACATGTAGGAGAGGAGCGCAAAAATAGGCCGGTATGGAAGTAGCTAAGAAAGTGCAATCCGTGCAGAAATATATGGCAGAAGTGATGAAAGTGCTGTGCTCCCCTTCCTCTTGTGCCCTCACTCACCAGCTATCATTTGTTATAGCAGATATTGTTAATTATTGTTGCTTAAAGATCTGTACTGGTGAAATATATAGAGACGCCTCGAAGTGTAGCAATATGGTTACATTTAATGAAGGTACAACATTTAGCAACTCACATGGTTGATGATTAAAAGAGGCACATCTAATGCACTGTCCACACGGTTGGACATTCCGACCACAAAATCCGTCAGATTTTTTCAGACGGATTTTGGGCCAAACTTGTCTTGCATACACACGGTCGCACAAAGTTGTTCCAAAAATCCGATCGTTCAGAGCGAGGTGACATCAAACACGTACGTTGGGAATATAAACGGGCCAGTAGCCAATAGCTTTCGTCTCTTTGTTTATTCTGAGCATGCGCAGCACATTGTCCGTCGGAATTGTGTACACACGATCAGAATTTAAACGATCAGATTTTGTTGTTGGAAAATTTTAGATCCTGCTCTCAAACTTTGTGTGTCGGAAAATCAGACGGAAAAAGTCAGATAGAGCCCACACATGATCGGATTTTCTGACAACATAATCCGATCGGACTTTTTCAGTCGGAATTTCCGACCGTGTGTATGGGGCATAAGTATGCAGGCATCCGGGGTAAATCTGTCCACATAGACCATCCCCTGCTCCGCCGGTTCTCACTGCTGTCAGCCTGCAAACGTGACCGGAAAGACTACCCTGCAGTAGAGTGATCGGAAAGCGAGGCTTGAACCGCTCGTGAAGCACAGAGTGGAAGGCACAACGTCGATGGCGGTGCGGAGGACAGTCTATATGGATGCCTGCATACTTAGATGCACCTGGTTCAATCAACCATGTGAGTTGCTAAATGTTGTACCTTCATTAAATGTAATCATATTGCTACACTTAGAGGCGCCTCTCTTCTCTTTTATACTCTGTTGTGACGTGACGCTACTTGTATATCAAGACATTGCTTGTATATCAAGTCAGAATGTATTAAAAACGTTGCTTGTCTTGCAAAACGCTCTCAAACCAAGTTACTCTCAAACCAAGCTTTTACTATATTTATGAAGGCGGACAGTTGTCACGCTAGGCTTAGGGTTGCCACCTGTCTGGGATTCACCCGGATTTTAGTCCACCTAAAACGCGGACACATTATTCAGACAGTAATGTGCATATTTTAATCGTCAACCATGTGAGTTGCTAAATGTTGTACCTTCATTAAATATAACCATATTGCTACACTTAGAGGCGTCTCTCTTCTCTTTTATACTCAGTTGTGATGTGACGCTACTTGTATATCAAGACATCACTTGTATATCAAGTCAGAATGTATTAAAAATGTTGATTGTCTTGCAAAACTCCCTCAAACCAAGTTACTCTCAAACCAAGGTTTTAATGTATTTATGAAGCACAGTTGTCACTCTAGGCTTAGGGTTACCATCTGTCTGCGATTCTCCCAGACAGTCTGGGTTTTAGTCCACCTGAAACCCGGACACATTATTTAGACAGGAATGTGCATCTTTTAATCATCAACCATGTGAGTTGCTAAATGTTGTACCTTCATTAAATGTAACCATATTGCTACACTTAGAGGCGCCTCTCTTCTCTTTTATACTCTGGAGCTCCTGCTGGACTTTGCTTCTATTCCCCTTGTTGAGGCTTCCATTTGTGGATGGACATTTTGTGGCTACACAACCTATCACATTGCTATAATCTTTTTATATGGACTATAAACTGAAGGACTTATGAATAAATGGTTGTGGAACGAATCATCTGAGTTTCCATTATCTCTTATGGGGAAATTTGCTTTGATATACAAGTGCTTTGGATTACAAGCATGTTTCTGGAATGATTTATGCTCGCAATAAAAAATAATAATAATAATAAATAAATGTCAATCAAAGGTTTTACTGTACAGTGCAATGAGAGTGAGCGTAGACACCTAATGACAGTAAAAGTGTTATGGACAGGATAATGGGAACAAATAAAGAAAAAAAGAAAACTAACGCAGCTACCATAGCTAAGGACTAATGAGCTGCATTATATTACTCTTTTTTTTTTTTTTTAAGAAACAAATGACTGCACTAAAATATTTAAAGATAGAAAGAGGACATTTTTTAACATCAAAACTTTAAACATACAATAAAAAAAAATGTATCTGAATGAATGGGCTCAGTAAGCTGGAACCATAAGACAGATGAGTGGCTGATGGTATTTTAGGTAACACGTTATCCCATTTTTGTTCCTTCAAGGACATTTTAACATATAAATGACATCAGTATTGTTGTATGTTGGCTAAATACAGAGTTTAATATTAATATTACAAGCCTCTCGGCGGTAATTATTTGCAGCAAATGCCATAGGGCAACTCTTCGAATAGCTTAAAAAAACAAAAACTTCTTTAAAATGAGCCCATCGCTTAGAACTAGAACAGTTTTTTTGTTTTTTTTTTCTTTACGTTGATTTTATCTTCTTCACTTTAGGGCACAGCTTCACCCAAATCTAACAGTAAAAACTTCAAGGGATTGGCAAGTATAATAATATCTGTCAGTTTCAATTTCTATGATCTCATGCCGTGTAATCTCTTCAGCCCTACTTGTTATAATGTCTGTTTAAAGGGAATGTATAATGTTTTTATAGATTTTATGGATTTTTAGGTATAAGGTTAAAAGATAAAATGCAAAAAACTTTATTTTGAAGTAGTTCCACATTAAACATTGTATATAAATCATTAGCATTCACTTGCCAGTTCTCATTTCAGGACAATTCATTTTTGGCAGTAAAATTAGAAAATTGGTCAAGGCTTAAGACTTTTACAAGGCACTTTAATAATTCGGTATAGAAAAATCTGCAGAACAACTAATTTTGACCATAGAGAAAACAAAGCATCTCAAAGAAATAGTAGTTCCATTCTTCTTTTATCTACAGAAGAGCATTTATAAAAGAGACCTTTCATTGATGACTGAGAGAGAAATTAATCTGCAAATTCTGGTAATTTTTTGTTGATCATCAAGCAATCTTTTTACATTTATTTTTCTATTTTATTGTAGCTGAATGATGGTATGCAAAATGTACAGTATCTCACAAAAGTGAGTACACCCCTCGCATTTTTGTAAATATTTTATTCTATATTTTCATGTGACAACACTGAAGAAATGACACTTGTCTACAATGTAAAGTAGTGAGTGCACAGCTTGTATAACAGTGTACATTTGCTGTCCCCTCAAAATAACTCAACACACAGACATTAATGTCTAAACCGCTGGCAACAAAAGTGAGTACACCCCTAAGTGAAAATGTCCAAATTGGGCCCAATTAGCCATTTTATCTCCCAGTGTCATGCAACTCGTTAGTATTACAAGGTCTCAGGTGTGAATAGGGAGCAGGTGTGTTAAATTTGGTGTTATCGCGCTCACTGTCTCATACTGGTCACTGGAAGTTCAACATGGCACCTCATGGCAAAGAACTCTCCAAGGATCTGAAAAAAAAGAATTGTTGCTCTACATAAAGATGGCCTAGGCCAGGCATGTCCAAAGTCCGGCCCGCGGGCCAATCGCGGCCCGCGGTCCGGTTTTGAACGGCCCGCCTGGTGTGCTGCGGGATCAGGGCTGTCAAATGAGCCGATCCCCGTCACTGTGAGAAGCTCCGTCGGCTTCAAAAGTGAAAGTAAAGTGCAGAGGAGTGTGCTGTGCTCTCTGCTTCCCCCTACAGTGCAGTACCCGGCTGAATAAGGAAATGGAATGGAAAGGTACTGTACTACAAGCTAGATTCGTTTTAAAAAGGCTTTATTTATGTGTATGTGTGTGTGTGTGCATGTGTGTCTGTATGTATGTATATGTGTGCATGTCTGTCTGTATGTATGTGCATGTGTGTCTGTATGTATATGTGTGCATGTCTGTCTGTATGTATGTGCATGTGTGTCTGTATGTATATGTGTGCATGTCTGTCTGTATGTGCATGTGTGTCTGTATGTATGTGCATGTGTGTCTGTATGTGTATGTGTGCATGTGTGTCTGTATGTGTGTGTGTGCATGTGTGTCTGTATGTGTGTGTGTGTGTGTGTGTGTGTGTGTGTGTGTGTGTGTGTGTGTGCATGTCTGTATGTATGTATGTGTGTGCATGTCTGTCTGTATGCATGTGTGTGCATGTGTGTCTGTATGTATGTATGTGTGCATGTGTGTATGTGTGTGTGTGCATGTGTGTCTGTATGTATGTGTGTGTGTGCATGTGTGTCTGTATGTATGTGTGTCTGTGCATGTGTGTGCATGTCTGTATGTATGTGTGTGCATGTGTGTCTATATGTGTGTGTGTGTGCATGTCTGTCTGTATGTATGTGTGTGTGTGTGTATGTGTGTCTGTATGTGCATGTGTGTCTGTGTGTGTGTGTGTGCATGTGTGTGTGTGTCTGTGCATGTATGATTGCATGTGTGTGTGTGTCCATGTATGTCTGTATGTATGCGTATGTGCATGTGTGTCTGTATGTATGTGCGTGCATGTATGTGTGTCTGTATGTGTGTGCAGCATGTGTGTCTGTATGTATCTGTGTGCATGTATGTGTGTGTGTGTATGTATGTCTGTATGTGCGTGTATGTATGTGCGTGTATGTATGTATGTATGTGCCTGTATGTATGTATGTATGTATGTATGTGTGTGCATGTGTCTGTATGTGTGTGTGTGCATGTGTCTGTATGTATGTAAGTATATGCATGTGTCTGTATGTGTATGCATGTGTCTGTATGTGTGTATGTCTGTGTGTATGTGTATGCATGTGTGTTACTTTTAATCCAGACCTCCCCCCCCCCCATTCTTGTACCATCAGAACTGCTTTTGTGGTGCTTGTGTGTGTGATAGCAGCCAGGATTGCTGCTCCTCTGAAAAGCAATCCATATACAGATCGCTTTTCAGAGGCATTTGAAAGGTGGTAAAGAGGCATTATGTTGCCTCCTCACCACCTGTTTTAAGCCCGTAAATGTAGCATCACTATACCGCAACTGTGCAGTCTACACAGTTGCGGGGTAGTTGCAGTGCAGGCCCATTCACCCTGAGCATACCTCCAGCTGCAGCCACAGCATGTGTACACCCCCAGCTGCTCCCTCTGCAGCTAGAGGGGGAGAAGTTGGGGGTGGTAAAAACAGCTTAACCATGTAGTTTTACTGCCCCTCCAATAAGCCCTTGGTTCACATCTGCATGGCTGCATGCTGTGTGTAGGGCAGCCCATGCATTTCAATGGGCTTCCATACCCACAAAAATGCAGGGAAAGAAGTCCCAGAGCTTTTTTTTTTTTTTTTTATTGCGCTGCACCAAAAGCACCCCATGTTTCCAATGTGTGGGGTACCATTAAGACTTAACGGTACCCCTAAAGAACAGAGCATTCGTCTGTGTGTCGGGCAAACGAGCGCAACAAAGGCACGAGAATTTTTGTTGGGCCAGGTATGAGTGCTCGAATGACCGAATTTTAATGGTTCAAAGAATGTCAGGCAAAATGGTCGGCCCTCACACATGTTCACTTCATTGAATCTGGCCCTCTTTGAAAAAAGTTTGGACACCCCTGGCCTAGGCTATAAGAAGATTGCCAAGACCCTGAAACTAAGCTGCAGCACTTTGGCCAAGACCATACAGTTTAACAGGTTCCACTCAGAACAGGCTTTGCCATGCTCGACCAAAGAAGTTGAGTGCACGTGCTCAGAGTCATATCCAGAGGTTGTCTTTTGGAAATAGACGTATGAGTGCTGCCAGCATTGCTGCAGAGGTTGAAGGGGTGGAGGGTCAGCCTGTCAATGCTCAGACCATACCTCTTCTAAAGGTGATGCACAAGAAAGCCTGCAAACAGTTTGCTGAAGACAAGCAGGCTAAGGACATGGATTACTGGAACCATGTCCTGTGGTCTGATGAGACCAAGATAAACTTATTTGGTTCAGATGGTGTCAAGCGTGTGTGGCGGCAACCAGGTGAGGAGTACAAAGACAAGTGTGTCTTGCCTACAGTCTAGCATGGTGGTGGGAGTGTCATGGTCTGGGGCTGCACGAGTGCTGCCTGCACTGGGAAGCTACAGATCATTGAGGGAACCATGAATGCCAACATGTACTGTGACATACTTTATCAGAGCATGATCCCCTCCCTTTGGAGACTGGGCCACAGGGCAGTATTCCAACATGACAACGACCCCAAACACACCTCCAAGACGACCACTGCCTTGCTAAAGAAGCTGAGAGTAAAGGTTATGGACTGGCCAAGCATGTCTCCAGACCTAAACCCTATTGAGCATCTGTGGGGCATCCTCAAATGGAAGGTGGAGGAGCACAAGGTCTCTAACATCCACCAGCTCTGTGATGTCATCATGGAAGAGGACTCCAGTTGGCAACCTGTGAAGCTCTGGTGAACTCCATGGCCAAAAGGGTTAAGGCAGTGCTGGAAAATAATGGTGACCACACAATATATCACAAGCTGGCGCTCTACAGTGCCAATTGAACGTTCAAACTATAGAAATCACTCCAGAACCTATCACCACCCATAAGAACGCACTAACAGCCCTGAAGAAGGGGGAGTTTATTCCTCTAAAACACTTTGGCGTGATGTACATGTTTTCCCCTTTCAATAAACGATTTGTGACCCCCTAGAGTTGCACCAAGAGACACCAAGACACCAAGAGTTGCATTTTTCTGGACACGGGGCGCTCCTTCTCTCTCACTCCACTCCAATGACATCATGATCCTCACAAAGCTTTATTATTCCAGCACTCGACCACTAAAGAGTCCTCCCAGACTAAGCCCAGTGAACTGAGCCTAGTGTGTTATCAACAGGCCTTTAAAAGGGCAACAACCAGCCATATGAGGCCTCTCAGTTGCCAATAATCAGCTCCTGCTGTCATCCTTAGATAAAATGAGCAAAGCTAAATGATAATTATTTAGGGCCAATTTTTCAGATTCTTGCATAAGCCCATCCGCATTGTAAACAGCTATAATTAAGACTGGTGTAGAGGTAAACCGCACAGTCCAGCTTACGACTCCTTGAAGAAAACACATTCTTCTTCAGAGATGAGCCTGCCATTTACCAATCATTTTCTCTGAAGCAGAAAAGGTGATATAATGATGTTGCACAGAGCCGAAGTCACATTTGACACAATGAAGTCAATTCTCTCCAGAGCTCTCATTAGTTCTACATCAATGAGGTTACACACGACCATTAGAGCACATGGCACAGCAGGTCACAGTCATCCACTAGCCTCGGCTCTTATGTCTCTTTGGTGGGTGGAAAACGCAGAGAGCCTGTTATAGACATTTACTAATATACATATATTCCAGGACTAGTGTAATGTATAAAGGTCATTGGGTTCAATTCACAAAGCTTTAAAGAGCAACTAAAGGCAACATTAAAAACCCATAATCAGCAGTGGTTTATGGGATGCTGCAGTCGGCTGAGTCTCAGGCCGGTTTATATATGGAAGTGGGAGAGAGACCTGCGGCATACATTCACGTTGACCCAACTGGAACACTTGTATAGCCCTACCCACAAGAGCTCTGTGGACTCCAAGATGCAAGAAAATCGCTTTAAGTGGTTGACCAGTTGGTACAGAGTTCCGGCCGCATTGGCTAGAATTTACCAGGCAGTTTATGATGCCTGTTGGAGGGGCTGTGGGTTTCGGGGTACCTACCTACATATATGGTGGGAGTGCCCACGGCTTAGGTCCTTTTGGCAGGATATCAGAGCTCGGGTGAAGGTTATACTGGACATAGATATGAACGACTCCCCATTGGAGTTTCTACTTCATCTGCCATCCATGACTCTATACCGTGAATCGGTTTCTCCACATCTTTTAAATGCCGACAGGCGCTTGATTACAGTACATTGGAAGTCGCCTCATGTTCCTGGAATATCTGACTGGATTCGACTGGTTAATAATATCATGGTAGTGAAAGGAACGGATGGAAAAGTGCAAGGACAGATATGAAAAATGGTATAGTGTATGGGCCACTTGGATACATTACAACTCTTATATGTCATCATCCTCCAGAGCTCACAAATCCTCACAGCTCTCACCTCTTCACAAACTCCCCCCCTCCCCCTGCAGCACTCACCTCTTCACAAACCCTCCCTCTCCCCCACAGCTCTCACCTCTTCACAAACCCTCCCTCTCCCCCACAGCTCTCACCTCTTCACAAACCCTCCCTCTCCCCCACAGCTCTCACCTCTTCACAAACCCTCCCTCTCCCCCACAGCTCTCACCTCTTCACAAACCCTCCCTCTCCCCCACAGCTCTCACCTCTTCACAAATCCCCCCCCCCCAGCTCTCACCTCTTCACAAATCCCCCCCAGCTTTCACCTCTTCACAAACTCCCCCCCCCTCCCCCTGCAGCACTCACCTCTTCACAAATCCCCCCCCCCAGCTCTCACCTCTTCACAAATCCCCCCCCCCAGCTCTCACCTCTTCACAAACTCCCCCCCTCCCCCTGCAGCACTCACCTCTTCACAAACCCTCCCTCTCCCCCACAGCTCTCACCTCTTCACAAACCCTCCCTCTCCCCCACAGCTCTCACCTCTTCACAAATCCCCCCCCCCCAGCTCTCACCTCTTCACAAATCCCCCCCAGCTTTCACCTCTTCACAAACTCCCCCCCCCCCCCTCCCCCTGCAGAACTCACCTCTTCACAAATCCCCCCCCCAGCTCTCACCTCTTCACAAATCCCCCCCCAGCTCTCACCTCTTCACAAACTCCCCCCCTCCCCCTGCAGCACTCACCTCTTCACAAACCCTCCCTCTCCCCCACAGCTCTCACCTCTTCACAAATCCCCCCCCCAGCTCTCACCTCTTCACAAACTCCCCCCCTCCCCCTGCAGCACTCACCTCTTCACAAACCCTCCCTCTCCCCCACAGCTCTCACCTCTTCACATATCCCCCCCCCAGCTCTCACCTCTTCACAAATCCCCCCCCAGCTCTCACCTCTTCACAAACCCCCCCCCCCTCCCCCTGCAGCACTCACCTCTTCACAAACCCTCCCTCTCCCCCACAGCTCTCACCTCTTCACAAATCCCCCCCAGCTCTCACCTCTTCACAAACTCCCCCCCCTCCCCCTGCAGCACTCACCTCTTCACAAACCCTCCCTCTCCCCCACAGCTCTCACCTCTTCACATATCCCCCCCCCCAGCTCTCACCTCTTCACAAATCCCCCCCCCAGCTCTCACCTCTTCACAAACCCCCCCCCCTCCCCCTGCAGCACTCACCTCTTCACAAACCCTCCCTCTCCCCCACAGCTCTCACCTCTTCACAAATCCCCCCCCCCAGCTCTCACCTCTTCACAAATCCCCCCCAGCTCTCACCTCTTCACAAATTCCCCCCCCAGCTCTCACCTCTTTACAAATCCCCTCACAGCTCTCACCTCTTCACAACCCCCCCCCCCCCCACAGCTCTCACCTCTTCACAACCCCCCCCCCCCACAGCTCTCACCTCTTCACAACCCCCCCTCACAGCTCTCACCTCTTCACAATCCCCCCACAGCTCTCACCTCTTCACAATCCCCCCCCCCCAGTTCTCACCTCTTCACAATCCCCCCTCACAGCTCTCACCTCTTCACAAATCCCCCCACAGCTCTCACCTCTTCACAATCCCCCCTCACAGTTCTCACCTCTTCACAATCCCCCCTCACAGCTCTCACCTCTTCACAATCCCCCCTCACAGCTCTCACCTCTTCACAACCCACCCCCCACAGCTCTCACCTCTTCACAACCCCCCCCCAGTTCTCACCTCTTCACAATCCCCCCTCACAGCTCTCACCTCTTCACAAATCCCCTCACAGCTCTCACCTCTTCACAATCCCCCCTCACAGTTCTCACCTCTTCACAGTCCCCCCTCACAGCTCTCACCTCTTCACAATCCCCCCTCACAGCTCTCACCTCTTCACAATTCCCCCTCAGAGCACTCACCTCTTAACAACCCCCCCCCCCCACAGCTCTCACCTCTTCACAAACCCCCTCACAGCTCTCACCTCTTCACAATCCCCCCCCCCCACAGCTCTCACCTCTTCACAATCCCCCCCCCCCAGTTCTCACCTCTTCACAATCCCCCCTCACGGCTCTCACCTCTTCACAAATCCCCCCACAGCTCTCACCTCTTCACAATCCCGCCCCCAGTTCTCACCTCTTCACAATCCCCCCTCACGGCTCTCACCTATTCACAAATCCCCTCACAGCTCTCACCTCTTCACAATCCCCCCTCACAGTTCTCACCTCTTCACAATCCCCCCTCACAGCTCTCACCTCTTCACAATCCCCCCTCACAGCTCTCACCTCTTCACAATCCCCCCCCCAGTTCTCACCTCTTCACAATCCCCCCCCCCCCAGTTCTCACCTCTTCACAATCCCCCCTCACAGCTCTCACCTCTTCACAAATCCCCTCACAGCTCTCACCTCTTCACAATCCCCCCTCACAGTTCTCACCTCTTCACAATCCCCCCTCACAGCTCTCACCTCTTCACAATCCCCCCTCACAGCTCTCACCTCTTCACAATCCCCCCTCACAGCACTCACCTCTTAACAACCCCCCCCCCCCACAGCTCTCACCTCTTCACAACCCCCCCCCCCCAGCTCTCACCTCTTCACAAACCCCCCTTACAGCTCTCACCTCTTCACAATCCCCCCCCCCACAGCTCTCACCTCTTCACAACCCCCCCCCCCCCAGTTCTCACCTCTTCACAATCCCCCCTCACGGCTCTCACCTCTTCACAAATCCCCTCACAGCTCTCACCTCTTCACAATCCCCCCTCACAGCTCTCACCTCTTCACAATCCCCCCTCACAGCTCTCACCTCTTCACAATCCCCCCTCACAGCTCTCACCTCTTCACAATCCCCCCTCACAGTTCTCACCTCTTCACAATCCCCCCTCACAGTTCTCACCTCTTCACAAATCCCCTCACAGCTCTCACCTCTTCACAAATCGGGGGGATTTGTGAAGAGCAACACCTCTTCACAAAGACCCCCACACCCCTCCACAGCTCTCACCCCTCTTGACAAATCCCCCCTTTCCCCCACAGCTCTCACCCCTTCACATATCCCCCCTCCCCACAGCTTTCACCTCTTCACAATCCCCCCCCCCCCCAGTTCTCACCTCTTCACAAATCCCCTCACAGCTCTCACCTCTTCACAATCCCCCCTCACAGCTCTCACCTCTTCACAATCCCCCCTCACAGCTCTCACCTCTTCACAATCCCCCCTCACAGTTCTCACCTCTTCACAAATCCCCTCACAGCTCTCACCTCTTCACAAATCGGGGGGATTTGTGAAGAGCAACACCTCTTCACAAAGACCCCCACACCCCTCCACAGCTCTCACCCCTCTTGACAAATCCCCCCTTTCCCCCACAGCTCTCACCCCTTCACATATCCCCCCTCCCCACAGGTTTCACCTCTTCACAATCCCCCCCCCAGTTCTCACCTCTTCACAAATTCCCTCACAGCTCTCACCTCTTCACAATCCCCCCTCACAGCTCTCACCTCTTCACAATCCCCCCTCACAGCTCTCACCTCTTCACAATCCCCCCTCACAGTTCTCACCTCTTCACAAATCCCCTCACAGCTCTCACCTCTTCACAAATCGGGGGGATTTGTGAAGAGCAACACCTCTTCACAAAGACCCCCACACCCCTCCACAGCTCTCACCCCTCTTGACAAATCCCCCCTTTCCCCCACAGCTCTCACCCCTTCACATACCCCCCCTCCCCACAGCTTTCACCTCTTCACAATCCCCCCCCCCCCCAGTTCTCACCTCTTCACAAATCCCCTCACAGCTCTCACCTCTTCACAATATCCCCTCACAGCTCTCACCTCTTCACAAATCCCCTCACAGCTCTCACCTCTTCACAAATCCCCTCACAGCTCTCACCTCTTCACAAATCGGGGGGATTTGTAAAGAGAAACACCTCTTCACAAAGACCCCCACACCCCTCCACAGCTCTCACCCCTCTTGACAAATCCCCCCTTTCCCCCACAGCTCTCACCCCTTCACATATCCCCCCTCCCCACAGCTTTCACCTCTTCACAAATTCCCCCTCTCTCCCACAGTTCTCACCCCTTCACAAATCCCCCCCCCCCACAGCGCTCACCCCTTCACAAATCCCCCCCCCCCCCACAGCTCTCATGCCTTCCCAAATCCCCCCTACAGCTCTCACCTCTTCTCAAATCCCCCCCCCACAGCTCTTTTAATTGATGTCCTTTTTTTTCCCACAAATAGAGCTTTCTTATGGTGGTATTTGAACACCTCTGCAGTTTTTATTTTTTGCGCTATCAACAAAAAAATAGCAACAATTTTGAAAAAAAAAGTATTCTTTTTTACTTTTTGCTATAATAAATATCCCCCCAAAAATATACAAAAAAATGAATTTCTTTCTCAGTTTAGGCTGATACATATTCTTCTACATATTTTTGGTAAAAAAAATCGTATATTGATTGGTTTGTGCAAAAGTTATAGCGTCTACAATAAGGGATAGACTTATGGCATTTTTATTATTATTATTTTTTTATCAGTAATGGTGGCGATCTGTGATTTTTATTGAGACTGCGACATTATGGTGGACACGTCGGACACTTTTGACCCCATTTTGGGACCATTGTCATTTATACAGCGATCAGTGCTATAAAAATGCACTGATTACTGTATAAATTACACTGGCAGGGAAGGGGTTAAACACCAGGGGGCGATCAAAATCTTCCTGCAATTTAATTTTCACTGAAAATGGTGACCAGGACAAATGGAGAGGGTATATTCCCCCCAGAAGGAGGCACAAACAGCAATAAGAACCCAACAGAGGGCCCAACTCTTCCCCATTCAATTAAAATAAGAAGGGTTTGCCATTAAATACTCTTTTTGAGAATACAATGTTGGGTTTACTACTACTATTTGTAAGAAGAAACAGGAATCTGTAATGACGAAACACACAAGCGGAGGTCCAGGCATGCTGAATATTACACACTACATTTCCTGGTTAATGATGTAGAGTGCATGTGTAAGATTTTACCTAATCCATTAGTACTGCGCATATAAATGACTAATCCAATTACTTCCTACAGCATTAAGGGTTTCCTCCAGCTACATTTAAGTCAAGCCAAATCCACTTGAGATTTATATTTCATATTTCATGTTCTCCCACTGGGAGCCCCACG
The DNA here is from genome assembly GCF_037356315.1 of Lithobates pipiens. Classification (NCBI taxonomy): domain Eukaryota; kingdom Metazoa; phylum Chordata; class Amphibia; order Anura; family Ranidae; genus Lithobates; species Lithobates pipiens. The sequence goes on from NW_027507787.1 coordinate 218,598,730, forward strand.
TGGTGATAAGAGTCTAATGGATGGTGCAAAAGAACCACAACAAGTCCATCATTTGTATATTAAAGAGTACCTGTCATTTACAGGTAGAAAATCTGTGGACTGCAACAATATTCAACCTATGAAATCACATAGAAATAATCACTACAACTGTGATGTCACAAGTTCCCATGACGGTGATTGGATAAGCAATGCAATGGTCCTTACTCCTGTATAAGAGTAAAGGTGACCAAAAATGATACAATCTGATTGTACAATCTCTTGCAACCTCAATGTTATTCACTAAAGATAGAAGAAAAGAGGTTTAACCTTAAACTGCGTAAAGGATTCTTTACTGTAAGAGCGGCAAGGATGTGGAATTTCCTTCCACAGGCGGTGGTCTCAGCGAGGGGCATCGATAGTTTCAAGAAACTATTAGATAAGCACCTGAACGACCGTAACATACAGGGATATACAATGTAATACTGATATATATAATCATACACATAAGTTGGACTTGATGGACTTTTTTCAACCTCACCTACTATGTAACTATGTACTACTGTTTAGTGTGCGAGCATACGTGCCCCCCACCCAGCACCAGCTGTGACTGTACACAGCCAGAGCCTGTCAGCAAGTCCCAGCCAAAGATTCACAGACGGGACCTGCTGATTGTCCGTGTATGCAACCACAGCCTAGAGCTCTGTGTTGTTTACTGTACAGAGGGAGCAATCTGTTAGTTTCTCATCCCTGCTTTGAAACTGAGAGATCTCTTAAGGTATTAAAACATAACTCTTAGCCCTTGTACACGCGGTCGGAAATTCCGATCGGACCGTGTTGTCGGATAATCCGACCGTGTGTGGGCTCCATCTGACTTTTTCCGTCGGAATGTCCGACCAACAAAGTTTGAGAGCTGGATATAAAATTTTTCGACAACATGATCCAATAGGACTTTGTTAGGTTGTTTGTAGAGAATTCAGATCGGACAAAGTGCCACGCATGCTCAGATCAAATTACGAGACCAAAGCTATTGGCTACTAGCCGCAACATAGTCCCGTCGTAACGTACAGACATCATCAAGTTCCGAACGATCGGATTTTCCGACAATGTGTATGCAACACCAGTTTCGGACAAAATCCGTCGGATTTTGTTGTCGGAATGTCCGACCGTGTGTACAAGGGCTTAAAACGTAACTTAAAGCGGACCTTCAGTCATTTTTCTTCCCTTGTTGTTTTAACTTTGAATAGTAAAGAATTATTTTTTTCTGCCAGTAAATAACCTTATACAGCCCACTTCCTGTTTCTTGTCTGATCATTAGCCTAGGCTTATGACATCATGCACAGCTCTCTCTCTCACTCTCCTGAGAGTTTGCCAGGAAGGGAGGGGAGATGAGTCATAAGAGGGCCAATGAAAGCCGCAGTGCTGCAGAGCTGGAGGCCTGCCTCTGTGTGTCTGTGTAAATCTAGGAAGTGAACAGGCAGCAGCTTCAACTGCCCACAGTTAAAATGGCTGCAGCCAGACTCAGTGTAAAGAGATTTCTGCAGCATATTTGGCAAGTACAGAATCACAGTATATATAAAATAATATGCAAAGTGGTTGGAGGGAAGCTTCAGAATGGCAGCAATGTTTTTATTACAAATTATGTGAGCAGACTGCAGTTCCTCTTTAAGCAGGCCATACATGGGCGGCACAGTGGGGTAGTTAGGGTGGCACAGTGGTGTAGTGGTTAGCACTCTTGCCTAGCAGTAAAAAGGGTCGCTGGTTTGAATCCCAACCACAACACTAATGCCTGGAGTTTGCATGTTCTCCCTGTGCCTGTGTGGGTTTCCTCCAAGTACTCCAGTTTCCTCCAACACTCCAAAGACATGCCAGTAGGTTAATTGGCTTCTGTCCAAAAACTGGACCTAGTATATGAATGGCACATTGGATTGTGGGCTCCTTGAGGGTAGAGACTAACATGAGTATGCAATGTACAGGAATAGGGACAATTGTAGACACTAGCTCAGGTTGAACTGGATGGACTGGTGTATTTATGCAACCTTACTAACTATGTAACTATGGTTTGAATTTTGGCCGGTTCAGCGGGGACCGGCTAAGATTCGAACCATGTATGGACAGGCTGAATGTACTAAGTTGATCGATCAACTTGGGTACAAAGAGCCTGTCGGATTTTAGTTGCGACTGTCGCAAGTGGCTGGTAAAGCAGCTAGCAATAATCACTATCTTCTCCCGGTGAGTACGGCCTCCCCTGCCCCCCCCCCCCGCCTGGAATAGACAATGGCTGGGCAGGAGGAATTACCACATCAGCACTGTCTGCGTTGATGGGGGAATCAAGATAATTTCTTTCCTGCAACCCATGATGGTTTTAATCTATTAATGGATATATTTTTAGCAGAAAGTTAAAAATATATATATATATATTTTATTTTATTTTTAATTTTCGGTCTTCTTTAGTTTACATTGCAAAAAATAAAAAACTCAGTGGTGATCAAATATCACAGAAGGAGAGCTCTATTTGTGTGAAAAACGTGATATAAGTTTTGACATGTGTCTGACACAAATCCACCAAACAGTTTACATCATCAAGGTAGGGGCTGCATGATGTACTCGGTAAGTATATAACAAAACTCAGCCTTAAAGAATATTTTGAATGCCATCAAGGACCATATCCGGATCAGTAGGAATGCTTCAGACCACCCAACGTAAGATAACCGCTTCAGACCCGGAAGATTTTACCCCCTTCCTGACCAGAGCACTTTTTGCGATTCGGCACTGCGTCACTTTAACTGACAATTGCGTGGTTGTGTGACGTGGCTCCCAAACACAATTCATGTCCTTTTTTTTCCCCACAAATAGAGCTTTCTTTTGGTAGTATTTGATCACCTCTGCAGTTTTTATTTTTTGCGCTATAAATAAAAAAAGAGCGACAATTTTGAAAAAAATCGCATTATTTTTTACATTTTGCTATAATAAATATCCCCCAAAAATATATAAAAAAACTATTTTTTTCCTCAATTTAGGCCGATACGTATTCTTCTACATATTTTTGGTAAAAAAATATCGTAATAAGCGTTTATTGAGTGGTTTGCGAAAATGTTATAGCGTTTACAAAATACAAGATAGTTTTATGACATTTTTATTAATTTTATAAAAAAAATTTTTTTACTAGTAATGGCGGCGATCAGCGATTTTTATCATGACTGCGACATTATGGCTGACACATCGGACATTTTTGACACTTTTTGGGACCATTGTCATTTATACAGCAATCAGTGCTATAAAAATGCATTGATTCCTGTGTAAATGACACTGGCAGTGAAGGGGTTAACCACTCGGAGGCAGTGTAGGGGTTACGTGTGTCCTGGGGAGTGTTTCTAACGTTGGGGGGGGGGGGGGCTTGGCTACATCACAGGGAGCAGAGATCAGTGACATTGTCACTAGGCAGAACGGGGAGATGATTGTTAACATTAGCATCTCCCCGTTCTTCTCTGTGAGGCGATCGTGGGTATCCCCGCGGTGATTGAATCCACAAGACCCGCGACCCGACTCATGGAGCTTGCTGCGGGCACCTCTTAAATGACCACGTACAGGTACGTTTGTTTGCCTGTACAAGACGTTCTGCCGATGTATATCGGCATGAGGCGGTCGGCAAGTGGATAAGTAGTATGCATCCAACAACAAAGCTGTAACTAACAAATAGCAAATGGTAGTACAAGTCAAAGTCCAGAACTAAATTCAATCGAGAAACTGTGGCAAGATTTGAAAATTTCTGTTCACAGACGCTCTCCATCCAATCTGACAGAGGTTGAGCTATTTTGCAAAGAAGAACGGGCAAAAATATCACTCTCTAGATTTGCAAAGTTGGTAGAGACATCAACCAAAAAGACTTGCAGCTGTAATTGCAGTGAAAGGTGGTTCTACAAAGTATTGACTCAGGGGGGCGCCATACAAATGCACCCCTCACTTTTCACATATTTATTTGTAAAAAGAATTGAAATCCATTAATCATTTTCCTTCCACTTCACAATTATGTGACACTTTGTGTTGGTCTATCACATAAAATCCCAATAAAATACAATAATTTCAAAGGTTATAAATACTTTTTCAAGGCACTGTATATATGTGCTCAAAAAAATGCCTTTTTATGTTTTCTTATGGTAAATTCTGCTCACTAACCATTTGCGGCACATCTAATCCCACGGATGTTAAAAGACCGTTCTATATAATATATTTTAGGCATCATTGGCAATGCATCTGATTCCTTTAGACAGAAAGCTCCCAGCATGATTTTTGCCTAATTACAAGTCTTGCCGTCTTAATTAAGAGGTAGCTTAGTTTCCTATTTCCTTGTCTTACAAAAATCTGGAGGGATAAATTAAGTCATATGACATTGAAGAGCAACAGATCTCTGCCGGAGTAAACTAAAGGGAAAGTTTGACCGCTAAGATTTGTTCATTATTTCCCCCAAAAAATGACTTGGCTCAGACTTGGCACGGCAGCCTTATCATGCATCAGTTCACAGAAAACCCTCCGGTTACATTGACATGTACTGAAATCAATAATCTAACATCTATATTTAATTACAATAGGAACAGCTTCTAATATTTAGCAGGGAATTGTATTATAGCGGCAAAGAAACAGAATTGATACAACGAACATGATACAGTATAACTATTTGTAAACTTGTAATACAAAATAGCTACAAAAAATATAATCACCAATGATCCATGTAGAAATATTTAGGATTTAGGAATTTGCTTTATAAATAAACTGTCATATATTTTCAGTGATGATTACATATTTTGATGTATTCTGTAAAGACTTTAGAATTTTTACATTTTTTTTTGCCATAGTTTGATGTTTATATATATATATATGTATGTGTGTGTGTGTGTGTGTGTGTGTGTGTGTGTGTGTGTGTGTGTGTGTGTGTGTGTGTGTATATATATATATATATATATATATATATAAAAGAAATCAGGTGGATATATACTTTGTGTGTGTATATAATATATATATATATATATATATATATATATCTGTGTATATATATATTATTATTATTAACGATTTATATAGCGCCAACAGTTTATCTCCCCGAAGGGACACAGATGGCAAAAAAAAAGAAAAAAAAATCCCTACTCCATTCAAGATTAAAGTGCGGTTCCCCCCTAAAGTGGAACTTCCGCTCATCGGAACCCTCCCCCCTGCGGTGTCACAGTTGGCACCTTTCGGGGGGAGGGGGGTGCAGATACCAGTCTAAGACAGGTATTTGCAGCCACTTCCGGGCATAGACTCCCACGGGAGTCTATGCTGTTTCCTGTCCCGGCACGCTGTCTGCTGGGATACACATGGGTCCCAGAGACAGCACGGACCATTCCCATTGCGCTGCGTGACTCGCGCATGCGCAGTAGGGAACTGGGAAGTGAAGCCGCAACGCTTCACTTCCTGATTCCCTCACCTAGAATGGCGGCGGCAGCAGCCGAGAGCCGAGTGATCGATCGGCCTCGGCTGCCGATATCGCTGGACCCCGGGACAGGTGAGTGTCCATTTATTAAAAGTCAGCAGCTGCAGTATTTATAGCTGCTGGCTTTTAATATTTTTTTTTTTCAGTGAAATCCCTCTTTAAAATAAAAAAAATGCTTTAATATTAAAATCAGCCCCTCTGACTAGTATAGACAACTCATGCTATAATTATGATGGTGTTTACTCACATCATGTTTGCAGAACCCTATTGAAGTCCTATAGTGGACTGTTTTGACAGGTTTTTTATCTCTGGAATGTCTGTTTTTATTGAGATTTTGTATCTCTTGCACATTGAAAACAAAATAAAGATTTTTCAAATAAATATAGTATTAAAATTAGTCAGTTATTACATACATGTGGGGAATACTATAGACAGCCTAGCTAACAGCCAACCTCAACCAGGGTTCCATGCAGGGCTGGCCCAAGACATTGTGCTGCCTAGGTCCAAGAATGAAATGCCACCCCCCCCCCCCCCCCCCCACAAGAAAAACATCATGCCCAGCCAAAAGGTCCCCACATCCATTATTTTATATCATGACAATTAAAGCTAAAATTGCATTTAAAGAGGAAGTAAACCCTGATGGGTTTACTTCCTCTTTCATTCCCTGCAAAGGTAAAGCATAATGGACTACTATGCATCGCATAGTAGTCCATTATGTGTCACTTACCTGACACAGGAGCCAACGATGTCACCGCTGTCCCCTGTAGTCCGGAGCATCCATCTTCTCGGTGGGTCTCGCTGCTCCGCCTCTGTCATTCGGCGAAGCCGCGATGACGTCACTCCCGCGCATGCGCACGGGAGCCGCCACGCGCTGCATATCGCCGTTGACGGGTGCCGCGCTCAGTGCTCCTGCGCGCATGCGCCGTAGACAGCGGTGCCTGTCTTTCGGCAAATATATTTCTTGGACCTACAGGTAAGCCTTAATCTAGGCTTACCTGTAGGTCAAAGTGCGTTGTAAGGGTTTACAACCACTTTAAGAGAAAGTCACATCTACATGTTTACATGCAACAGCACCTTGTCAATATCCAAAGTTATATGACATATCACCATGTAACCATTCCCCCATCTTGGCACCCTATGACATCCATAGGTGCAGTGTGTGTCAGCACAGGATAGAAAATAGACAGGCTAGGGTAGTATATGAACAGGCTAGTGTAGTATATAGACAGGCTAGGGTAGTATAGGGGAGGGTTAAGGCAGTATATAGACAGGCCAGGGTAGAATATAGACAGGCTAGTGTAGTTTACGGACAGGCTAGTGTAGTATATGGGCAGGCTATAGAAGTATAGGGGTGGGCTAGGGCAGTATATAGACAGGCTAGGGTAGAATATAGACTGGCTAGGGTAGTATATGGCAGGCTTGGTAGTATAGGGCAGTGTTTCTCAACTCCGGTCCCCAAGGCGCCCCAACAGGTCACGTTTTCAGGATTTCCCTCAGATGAAATGGCTGTGGTAATTACTAAGGCAGTGAAACCAATCAAATCACCTGTGCAAAATAATTGGGAGCCTGAAAACATGACCTGTTAGGGCACCTTGAGGACTGGAGTTGAGAAACACTGGTATAGGGGTGGGCTAGGGAAATATATAGACAGGATAGGGTAGAATATAGACAGGCTAGGGTAGTATATGAACAGGCTAGTATAGTATATAGACAGGCTAGGGTAGTAAATAAACAGGCTAGGGTAGTATATAGGCAGGCTAGAGTAGTATATAGACAGGCTAGGATAATATAGGGGTGGGTTAGGGCAGTATATAGACAGGCTAGGGTAGTATAGGGAAGGGTTAGAGCAGTATACACTCAGGCTAGGGTTGAAAATAGACAGGCTAGTGTAGTATATGGGCAGGCTTGGGTAGTGTGGGAGCAGGCTAGGGCAATATATAGACAGGCTAGGGTAGAATATAGACAGTCTAGGGTAGCATATGAACAGGCTAGTGTATTATTTGGACAGGCTAGGGTAGTAAATAAACAGGCTAGGGTAGTATATGGGCAGGCTAATGTAGTATATGGGAGAGCTAGGGTAGTATGGGGTGGGATAGGGTAGTATATAGACAGGCTAGGGTAGAATATACACAAAACAATCTCCTGCGCTCAGGAACGTAGTCAATATGTAAGTGGTGTAGCCAACCCTTTGGATAAAATAAGGAAAGTCAAAGGGCTTGTTGCCCTCCTCAGAACAATGGGTGCCCTTAAACTACCCTACCCTGTCTATATTCTACCCTATAGAAAAACAGGGAGGGCTCACCGACCTTGTGCATTACAAAAGATAAAATTTATTTAAATAGTAAAAGCAAGAGTCATACCCACAAACGTTAAAAGAAAAGCTTAACATTGCTCCGAAAATTCGGAACGTGTCTTCTGGACACCTGCAACCTGGACCGGGTATTATGAGGAACCAGATGGTATTGAAAACGGCTGACGCCTTACGAGGGAACTCCCTCATAACACGTAAGCCGCTTGCGATACCATCTGGTTCCTCATAATACCCGGTCCAGGTTGCAGGTGTCCAGAAGACACGTTCCGAATTTTCGGAGCAATGTTAAGCTTTTCTTTTAACGTTTGTGGGTATGACTCTTGCTTTTACTATTTAAATACATTTTATCTTTGGTACCCTCCCTGTTTTTCTATAGGGTAGACTATAGACAGGGTAGGGTAATTTAAGGGCGGGCTAGGGTAGAATATAGACAGGCTAGGGTAGAATATAGACAGGCTAGGGTAGTATATGGACGGGCTAGAGTAGTATATAGAAAGTCTAGGGTAGTATAGGGGCGGGTTAGGGCAATATATAGACAGGTTAGGGTAGTATAAGGGTGGGTTAGAGCAGTATATAGGCAGGCTAGGGTTGAATATAGACAGGCTAGTGTAGTTTATCGGCAGGCTAGTTTAGTATGTGGGCAGGCTAGGGTAGTATAGGGGTGGGCTAGGACAGTATTTAGACAGGCTAGAGTAGAATATAGACACGCTAGAGTATTATAGGGGTGGGCTATGTCAATATATAGACAGGCTAGGGTAGAATATAGACAGGCTAGGGTAGTATATGGGCAGGCTAGTTTAGTATATGGGCGGGCTAGTTTAGTATATGGATGGGCTAGGGCAGTATATAGACAGGCTAGGGTAGAATATAGACAGGATAGGGTAGAATATAGACAGGCTAGGGTAGCATAGGGGTGGGCTATGGAAATATCTATGGACAGGCTAGGGTAGTATATGGGCAGGCTAGTTTAGTATATGGGCAGGCTAGTGTAGTATAGGGGTGGGCTAGGGCAATATATAGACAGGCTAGGGTAGAATATAGAAAGGCTAAGGTAGTATATGGACAGGCTACAGAAGTAAAGGGGTGGGCTATGGTAATATATAGACAGGCTAGGGTAGAATATAGACAGGCTAGGGTAGTATATGGGCAGGCTAGGGTAGTATAGGGGCAGGCTAGGGTAGTATAGGGGTGGGCTAGCGCAGTATATAGACAGGCTAGGGTAGAATATAGACAGGCTAGAGTTGTATATGGACAGGCTAGAGTAGTGTAGGAGTGGGCTATGTCAATATATAGACAGGCTAGGGTAGAATACAGACAGCCGTGGTACCCTGGGGTTCCTCCAGAAGTTGCTAGGGGTTCTGTGAGCAATAAACTATTTCTTTTCTCTCAGTTAATTTACCAATGATCCTTTTAGCTATCTGTAAGGAGGAGGGGAAGGTGATTGTTCCCAATGGCCACCAATGTATGGGACATTCTTTCTACTGACCACCATGAGCTGGAGATATAGTAACACCTGGGCAGGGATTCCCTGAGACTTGAAAGTTATTCCAAGTGTTCCTCCATGTAAAAGGTTGAGAAACATTGCTATAGAATGAAATTCCACCAAACTACAGGCAGATCACCAACTTTGTGAAGGTTTAAGAAGGAATTCACAGCCATCCATGTGTAGGTGACCATTGGAGGACTATGGGTAAGGTGACACTATGGACTTATGGTGGTACCCAGACTCAATTTATTCTCTGGGATGGATCATTCCTCCTTAATACATCTGATCTCTATAAATAATTGCAAAAGTGAGAAAGATCATAAGAATAAAAAAAAAAAACAACCCTAGATCATTGCTACTTACCGTCCTCCTTCTCATCAAACACGGGTCTTTTGGAGGAGATGTTGGCCCCCATCCTCTTCTTCCACTTGTTCCAGTGAAACATTGATGCAGAGGTGGAGATAGCATTCCCTATCTCCTGGAAATAGAAGAAGAAGATGCCGGGAACCCAACCCCAAGCACACTCATCACCAGCGCTCCATACCCCGGGGCTCCCAGCGATTGCCTGGCGTGCTCTGATCTCTCACATCGCCTTCAGCACCATGGTGAGGGGTGGAGAGGAGAGCGCTGCTCCGCTGCCCGCCGCTCCGCTAATACAACTCGCCGCTTCCCTTCAACTGGAGCGCTGATGATCCACGCCGCCTGCACGCGGCTACTGGGCTTTATCAGCGACCGCATCCGACATCAGGCGAACGGGCGCCACCGCACGGCGAATCTGAGAATCGCACAGGCACTGAAAAAGTGCAGTAAGTCAGGATTTAGCTGAGATCGTAATTTTATCATTTTTTTTTTTTATTACTTAAACTATCCTGATCAGTATACATGAATTAATGCAAGTTTTAAAAATCTCATATTTAATGTAAAATATCTTCCAGAGTGTCACCCAGACCAGTTCTGATATTTTCCTCCTCATACATGTAAAAAAATCAGCATTTTATTTTCCTCCAAGAAAATTTACATAGAACCCCCCCAAACATTATGGGGGGCTATTTACGAAAGGCAAATCCACTTTGCACTGCAAGCGCACTTGGAAGTGCAGTCGCTCTAAATCTAAGGGGTAGATCTGAAATGAGGGGAAGCTCTGCTGATTTTATCATCCAATCATGTGCAAGCTAAAATGCTGTTTTTTAATTTTCCTTGCATGCCCCCCTCGGATCTACAGCGACTTTACTTCCAAGTGCACTTGCAGTGCAAAGTGGATTTTCCTTTAGTAAATAACCCCCCCACATGTGTGTTAAATAAACAACATTTTTAAATCTTGCATACACCAAAGTACATTAAATATAAAAACTTGAGACTCAACTTGATGAAAACTCAAAATCAAAGTGAAAAAATAAATAGCAAATAGGGGGAAAAAAATACACTTTAACCGCTTCAGAGTTTACCCCCCTTCCTGACCAGAGCACTATTTGCGATTCGGCACTGCGACGCTTTGACGATTGTGCGGTCATGCGACGTTGCAGCCAAAAAACAAAAATTGATGACCGTTTTTTCCCCACAAATAGAGCTTTCTTTTGGTGGTATTTGATCACCCCTGCATTTTTTAATTTTTTTGCACCATAAACAAAAAAAAAAGAGCGACAATTTTGAAAAAAACTCAATATTTTTTACTTTTTTTGCCATAATAAATATCCCCCAAAAATGTATACTTTTTTTCCTCAGTTCAAGCCAATATGTATTCTTCTACATATTTTTGATAAAAAAAAAAAATTGCAATACGTGTATATTTATTGGTTTGCACAGAAATTATAGCATCTACAAAATACGGGATAGTTTTATGGCATTTTTATTATTATTTTTTTTTTTTACTAGTAATGGTGGTGATCTGTGATTTTTATTGGGACTGTGACATTATGGCGAACACATCGGACAATTTTCACACATTTTTGGGACCATTGGCATTTTTACAGCGATCAGTGCTTTAAAAAATGCACTGATTACTGTAAAAATGTCACTGGCAGGGAAGGGGTTAACACTAGGGGGCGATCAAGGGGTCAGATGTGTTCCCTATTGTGTGTTCTAAGACGCCTTTCTCACTGGAGCATTTTGCAGGCTCCGTAGCGTTAAAAATAGCGCCTGCAAAGCGCCCCAAAACAGCTACTCCATGCACTCGGGCTTTCACACTGGAGTGGTGCGCTGGCAGGGCTTCTTTGGAGCAGTGAAGGAGCGGTGAACTCATCGCTCCTCCACCGCCGCTCCCAATTGAAATCAATGAGGCAGCACTTTGATACCGGCGGTGTTTTGCGCCCCGCTAGTGCCCGATTAGTACCACTAAAACTGGCAGTAAATCTTCGCTAAAAATATCGCCACTTTACCACTGACTTGCGGGTGGGCTCGTGTGAAATGGGTCTTACTGAAGGGGGGAGGGGACTGTGTAGGGGAAGAGATAGATTGCTGTTCGTACTCCGTATGAACAGATGATCTGTCACTTCTCCCCACAGAGAACTGGAAACTGTGTTTACACACACAGATCCCAGTTCTCCGTGTGCCCCCAAGCGATCGCGGGAGCCCGGCGGTGATTGCGACTGCCAGGCACTCACATCGACTCCATGGGCGAGCAGGGGGCGTGCGCGCCCCTAGTGGCCACAGGGTGAAGCGACGTTACATAACGTTGTTTCGCCCAGCCGTGCCGTTCTGCCGCAGTACAACTGCGGCGGCTGGTCGGCAAGTGGTTGACTTTGTGCCGACCACCCGCCACAGATGTACTGCGGCAAGCTGGCTCAGCTGCGCAAATCGCCGTACCAGTATGGCGATTCCTGAAATAGCATTAGTGGGTGCGCAAGCCAATTGGCCAGTGGGGGGGGGCAACCATCGGGTCCGGCAGACTCGATGTCCGTCAGCTGCCTGCGATCGTTCCCCCCCACAGAGACAAAATGGGGATCTGCCAAAACAAACAAGGAAGATCTCCGTTCTGTCAGGGAATGTCACTGAGTCCTGTAGAGTAAACCTCAAAAATTGGATTTTATGGGCAATTGAAAAAAACATGTATAAAACTTCATATGTATAGAAAATTGACATTTATTGTAGAAAATTGTATAAAAAAGTCTCACATTGATAATACAAAACATTATATAAATGATGTTGCCAACATTGAACATTTTGGCTGTTAGCCATGAAGTGACAATCCCCATATATTTGCTGTTCCCTTTGGTTGCTTTGATTGTGACAAAGAATACGGCAGAAGGGGACATCCAATTTTATACAATTTTTCTACAATAAATTGCAAATATATATATATATATATATATATATATATATATATATATATATATATATATATATATATATGAAGTTTTATATCTTCAATTGCCCATAAAATCTAATTTTTGAGGTTTATTCTATGTATTACCAAGGGACGGGGGCAATCTACATGCATGGTCCGGGGAATCACTTAATTCTGTTTTCCTGGAGACGTATCTGTGTGTTTTCAGAGTCACACCGTCCCCCATGCAGTTAGTAATCACAAACAGGAAACACATTTAACCCCTTGATCATCCCCGATGTTAACCCTTTCCCTGCCATTAGTCATTAGTACAATGTCAGTGCATATTTTTAGCACTGATCACTTTAATAATGTCACTGGTTCCCAAAAAAGTGTCAAAAATGTCAGTTAAATGTCCGACCTGTCCGCCGCAATGTCGTAGTCCTTCTAAAAATCACTGATCGCCGACATTATTAGTAAGAATAAAAAATGATAAAAATGCCATATATCTATCCCCTATTTTGTAGATACTATAACTTTTGCTCAGGGCTGAAGTGTTTTTTTTTTTTTCATTAATCCTTTTATTCAGACTCAAAGAAAAATGTAAATACAAAAGTGAGCCTGATGGGCATACCCAGGCCCAATGTAATACATAAATACATAAACAAACCCGGGCACCTTATCTAATAACAGTCAAAAGGTGTATGCCATCTACTATTTAACCAACATTAATAATTAAATACCTTTATTTTATCTTATATGGAGACTTGGCGCATTCACTCAAGCCTGCCGCAGGGGTAGCCAGCCACTTCAAGAGACCATGTAGTACCCCACCACACATTCACACCTTTTTTTCACCACCTCCCACCCGGCCTATAGCAAAATGGGCATCATATGACGTTCAGCAGTATAACTGCCAATGTGCGCCTGTGGGGGCACGCATTGTGGCGATCGGTGGTACGGTGTGTCAGTCTGACACACCGCAACACCGATCTCGGTAAAGAGCCTCTGGCGGAGGTTATTTACCATGTGATCAGCCGTGTCCAATCACAGGAAACAAGAAGAGCCGTTGATCGGCTTTTCCTCACTCACATCTGACAGACACGAGTCCAATCGGCGGCTCTCCTGACATGGGGAATTGTTTATCAGCGAAGCCCTCCCACGGAGGGCCACCTAGTACCAACGGGGATGCCGCCAGACCACCAGGAATGCCCACAAAGGTACCCCAAAAGTCATGCCACCCTGGACCACCAGGGAGATGGAAATCAGTGCCCAGACAGATGGTAATCAGTGCCCATCAGCAATGCCTGCCAGTGCCATCAGTGATGCCTATCAGTGCCATCTATCAGTGCTGCGTATCAGTGCCCATCAGTGCTGCGCATCAGTGCCCATCAGTGACCAGCAGTACCGCCTATCAGTTCCACCCATAAGTACCCATCAGTGCAGCCTTTCAGTGCCCATCAGTGTCGCCTATCAGTGCCCATCAGTGCCCACCAGTGCCACCCATGAGTGCCCATCAGTGCTGTATATCATTGCCACCCATCAGTGCTCATCAGTGCCTGTCAGTGCCCAGTGCCACCTCATCGGTGCCGCCTTATCAGTACTTGTCAGTGCCGCCTTATCGCCCATCAGTGAAGGAGAAAACATACTATTTACAAAATTTTATAACAGAAACAATTAAAAACTTTTTTTTTATTTTTATTTTTTTTTACATTTCGGTCTTTTTTTATTTGTTTAGCAAAAAATAAAACCCGCAGAGGTGATCAAATACCACCAAAAGAAAGCTCTATTTGCGGGAATAAAATTATAAGAATTCTGTTTGGGTACAGTGTAGCATGACCACGCAATTGTCACTTAAACAATGACAGCTCTGAAAGCTGAAAATTGGTCTGGGCAGGAAGGGGGGTAAGTGCCCGGTATTGAGGTGGTTAAAGATGCTTTTATTGAACTTTTTGTGAATTTTAATGAATTTTTCTTGCAGGGATCTAACCTTATCCATATTTTTTAGGAATATATTTTTTAAAGGAATTGTGTTCACGTTATATGTAATATACGCATCAGTCTTATTGGCCTAAAAATACTAATAATTGTTTCTATAGATTGGTGTTCGTGGAGCCTTTATAGGACCATTGATACACCTTTACTATCCATCTAAAGCCACGTACACACGTAGCCGTCTGTCCGACGTACTTAGTCTGGCGGACTTCCCGCCAGACTGTCCGTCTGACTTTCCGAACGGGCTACTTGCCCACACACGGCACTTTTTGAGCGGACTAATATGGCGTACTAAGTCCGCCGTACTATCCGCCCTACTTTTGAAATGAACGGACTCGCCCACACACGCAGAGGAAAGTCCGCTCATTTCGAGCACGTCTCCAGGTAGGTGGGGCCCGCGAAGGAGACGTCGCTGGCCCCGCTGCCTGGTATGGACTTAAAGGGGAACCCCAACGCCGAAAAAAATCGGCGTGGGGGTCCCCCCAAGTCCACAACAGACCCTTGTCCGAGCACGCTACCCAGCCGGCCAGGAAAGGGGGGGCGAGCGAGCGCCCCCCCTCCTGAGCCGTACTAGGCCGTGTGCCCTCAACATGGGGGGTGCCTTGGGGAAGGGGGGGCCGCGCGGCCCCCCCAACCCAAAGCACCTTGTCCCCATGTTGATGAGGACAAGGGCCTCTTCCCGACAACCCTGGCCGTTGGTTGTCGGGGTCTGCGGGCGGGGGGCTTATCGGAATCTGGGAGCCCCCTTTAATAAGGGGCCCCCGGATACCGGCCCCCCACCCTATGTGAATGAGTATGGGGTACAATGTACCCCTACCCATTCACCTGTAAAATAAAAGTACAAAATAAACACAACACACGAGATAAAATACTTTATTGCACAGCTCCAGGGGTCTTCCGTCTTGTAGCTCTTTTGCTAGCGGAGGAGTCCGGCTTTCTTCCTCGCCGCCGGCCTCTTCTTCCGACTTCGGGGGTCTTGTCCCCCTCTTCGGTTCTTCTGCCGGGCCACCGCGCCTTCTTATAGCTCTTTTACAGGCGGTAGCCCGGTCTTCTGTCGCCGCCGCCGCATTCCGTTCTTCTTCTTCTTCTTCTCCAGGAGATGTTGACTCGACGATCTCTCCAGCCGCAATGCCAGGGACGCGCTGCGCTGCCACTTATATAGGGACAAGGGGCGATGTCACATGGGTTTATGTCACATGGGTTGGTGTCACATGGTGACCCCCCCCCTTTCCTGGCCGGCCGGGTAGCGTGCTCGGACAAGGGTCTGTTGTGGACTTGGGGGGAACCCCCACGCCGATTTTTTCGGCGTTGGGGTTCCCCTTTAAGTCCATACCAGGCGGCGGGGCCAGCGACGTCTCCTTCGCGGGCCCCGCCTACCTGGAGACCCGCTCAAAATGAGCGGACTTTTCTCCGGGCGGGAAAAGTCCGCTCATTTCAAAAGTACGGCGGACTGGCATACACACGGCCGGATTGTCCGCCGAAATGCGAGTCCGGCGGGAAGATTGGAGTGCAACACGGCATTCTAAATCCGCCGTACTTTCAGGTCAAAATGTATGCCGGAGGCTACACACGGGGGGATTGTTTGGCGGACTTGAGTTTGCCGGACTTTTCCACCCGCTTGTTTGATCGTGTGTACGCGGCATAAGGAACACAGCCTTTATGTCACACTGTGTTATTGGAGGAATCGCGTGGATGAGTGGGGATACAGCTCTTGGCAATCACTTTTCTGTGTGTTATGGGTATGTTTTTTACATGCTACGTTGTATGTTTCATTACTTGCCACGCTATATGTTCTAGTCTTCAATTGTTAGCAAAGATTATTTGCTTCTATTAGTTATTAATGTCTTTTTGAATCCTTGTTATACAGTATGACTCTCCTCCTGACAAGTGCCCCTGACGGAGGAATACAACTGGTCCCGAAATGCATCAGCTGTCCTGATCTACATGAGAATCTACCAGTATCACTATCTTTGTTTTTATACTTCTCAAATATTGTTGCAATTATTTCTGTATTTATATATGTATTTTTTTTTTTATAAAATATTTTTTTTACCATTATACATTGTTGCCCTTAAAGTCCCATCCCCTCTGGTAGGTTTTTCTTTTCTAACCTTACCCATATGGGCCTGAACTTTGTCACTAGTATCCCCGATCCAGGTATAACAATATTTAGCTATGAATTCACAGAAACCCCCCTTGGATGCCAACAGATAATCATGGGCCATCTTTTAATAAAAGGGTCTTTATCTGCCGTTGTTCCTGTGGGATCTTCCTTGCAGCTGCAACAGTTTCATTGAACATTCCATCCAAAATGGATGAGAAATTGTTCAATCGTTTCATAAGCTCAAGCCCCCACCCTGTACAAGCAGGAAAACCATGCCCAGACCTGGTCGGGTTGGTGAACAATTCCCTTCTAGCTGTTCCTGTCATTCTTACTTTCTCTCACGCCATCAGATTCTCACGATTGGCTGTGACTTGAGATGCCAGGACGAGTTTCACCAGGACGCACGGACCTCTTACATTAGGGGGAATTACCTAATAAGCTGTAGACCCGCATAAGTACCAAACTAAAGTTGAAGCACTCTTGTGGGCTACCTAGTTGTCCCGATAACCAAACTACCAAGAACCAGAGCTATTGTTAAAACTATAACTAATACCCTCTAAATAAAAAAAACAAAGCAACCAGACAGAATGCTGCCTTCACTCTTTTAACCACTTGCTTACTGGGCACTTAAACCCCCCTCCTGCCCAGACCAATTTTCAGCTTTCAGCGCTGATGCACTTTGAACGACAATTGCGCGGTCATACAACACTGTACCCAAATGAAATTGTTATCATTTTTTCCCCACAAATAGAGCTTTCTTTTGGTGGTATTTAATCACAGATGGGGTTTTTATTTTTTTCTAAACAAACAAAAAAAGATGGAAAATTAAAAAAAAAATCATGTTTAATAATTTGTTATAAAATTTTGCAAACAGGTAATTTTTCCGCTTCATTGATATGCACTGATGAGGCGACACTGGTGGGTACTGATGGGCACTAATAGGCACAAATAAGGTGGCACTGATGGGGACAGATAAGTCAGTACTGATGGGCACAGATAAGGCGGCACTGATGGCCACTGATAAAGTGGCACAGATGGGTGGCACTGATGGTTGGGACGGATGGGTGGAACTGATGGGCATGATGATCCGGAGTGCGGCTATCCAGAGTTTTTTCGGTTCTTTCATTTGGCACTGATGGGCACTGATAGGTACCACTGATAGATGGCATTGATGGGCACTGATAGGTGGCACTGATTGGTGGCACTGATGGGCACTGGTAGGTGACACTGATGGGCACTTGTAGATGACACTGATGGGCACTGATAGGTGGCACTGATGTGCAGCACTGTTCTTCAGGCACTGATTGTGGGCACTGATAGTTGGCACTGTGGGCACTAACAGGTGGCACTGTGGCCACTGACAGGTGGCGCAGGTGGGCACTGGTAGGCGGCACTGTTACCTACTGCTAGGTGGCACTTGTAGGGGGCACAGGTGGGCACTGGCGGCAGCTCACAGTGATCGGGACTGATGTCCCTCTCACTGCCGCCGGTGATCGTCCTTTTTTTTCTCCTTGCGCTGTCAACGCGAGGAGAAAAAAATAGCCGATTACCAGCTGTGTTGACATCACATGATCAGCTGTCATTGGCTGACAGCTGATCACGTGGTAAGGGGTCGGGATAGACCCCTTACTCTGATCTGTGATCAGCAAGTCTCATAGACCCGCTGATCACAGAGCGTGCCGCGCATGCCCTTCATGTGGGGGCACAGGCCGCTCATGGACGGGACGACGTCAATAGATGCAGGTCCGCGCTGTAGCCATCATTGGACTATAGCGTGGATCTCAAATGGTTAACAATAGAAAAATATTACAATGGGAAAAACACAAGAGCTGTTTCAAACCTTGCATGGACCAGCCACACAAAGATGAAAAACAGACAGGAGAATTTTAACCACACAGGCGTGTACTACACATCCAACCCAATCATCGTCACAGATTTATGAAGACACAGCCCAGCTACTCCCAAGGTATTTTTATTCTGGGGTCTCGTACCTCCAGACATCAAAAGTACCTTCCAAAGGAATACACCTTACTGTACCCTCTGACCATATCTGCCAATCTTTAAGGGGTCTCATGTCCGGAGCCCCAAACCCTGACCTCATGCACCGTGCAGCTGTCTGACTGGTGTGGAGCCTCATTTTTTCCTCCAACGCATGGACGGCCAACATTACCCATGACGATTCAAATCGCTTATGACGTGCGTCCACGGCACCCTTGGACTAACTTTCGGAGCAGTGCTGCCTAGTGCCTATTTTTACAGGACTGGCACCCGGCATTTCCGATTATTGTACAGGGCCTCCTGGTATGCTAGAATGTACTCCTCATGTTATGCTAATACAATCGCTCACTGGAATTCTGACTATTATACATGGCCCGACCAGGGGCGGACTGACAACTCATGGGGCCCCCAGGCAATCGGAGATTATGGGGCCACACAGTATACAATCACACAGTATACACAGACATGTTTCTATTGGCTGAGAAGGTACTGGAGAGGTGGGGCAGCTATAATCTCGGGATTTTTAGACCAAAAGGATGTCGGTAAGGGACATTTCAGAGACAGATGTAAAAAAAAAAACACACATTTTTACATACTGTCCCTGGTTTTACTGAGGCTGGCAACCCTGATGGGGCCCCCTAGTGGCATGGGGCACTCGGACAGTGCCCAAGTGGCCCAATGGTCAGTCCGCCCCTGGGCCCGACCGATCTCACGATATATACAGCCCTATAACGTGTACGTCAGACCTCCAGCTCTGCAGCTTTCATTGGCCCCCTTATGATTCATCCCCCCTCCCTTCCTGGCAAACTCCCACAAGAGTGAGAGAGACAGTTGTGCATGATGTCATCATAAGCCTAGGCTAATGACCAGGCAAGAAACAGGAAATGAGCTGTATAAGGTATTTACTGGCAGAAAGTTAAAACAACAGCTGTTTTAAGGCAACATCCGACCGTGTGTACGCTCCATCAGGCAAACTTTTTCGATTCTCATCGGACTTTTGTTGGCTGTGCGAATGGACAACTTTCTGGCAACAAAAGTCTGATGGAGCAAAGTGTGTATGCAATACAAGTTCATGGCCAACGCCCTTTGTACAAAAAAAAGCTTTTTTTAATTTTCTGTTTGAGGGAAGGATTATTGCATTAATTTTAAAATGTAAGTTCATGGCCAACGCCCTTTGTACAAAAATCCACGGGAAAGTTTGTACAAAGTCCGATCATGTGTATGAGGCTAAAGTCCTATGAAAACCGAAAAAGTTTGTCCGATTGAGCGTACACGCGGCCGGATGTTGCCTTAAAACAGCTAATTTGCGTGTTTGTTTCAAAAAGTCAGATCGTGTGTATGGGCCTTTACTGGCAGGTTTACCAAGTGAAAACAGAGGGAAAGGAGCCTAAAAAAAGGAAAACAAATGCATCACCACATTGTATGTGTGGTAAGCTGCAATATATTTAGAGTAGTTAGTTAGAGAGTCTACAAGCTGTGGTGCGAATCGCACAAAATTGATCACATCTGATGTACTGGTGGCCTATCTCACTTCTTGCGACCCGAACAAGTCAGGAAAGTACAAATACCCCCCAAATGACCCCTTTTTGGAAAGTAGACATTCCAAGGTATTTAGTAAGAGGCATGGTGAGCTTTTTGATGTTGTAATTTTTTCCCACAATTCTTTGCAAAATTAAGATTTTTTTTTCACAAAATTGTCATTGTAATAGGTTATTTCTTTCTCTCTCTCTGGCATGTGTATACCACAAATGACACCCCCAAAAAAATTCTGCTACTATTACAATACCACATGTGTGGGTCTTTTTCACAGCCTGGCCACATAGAGAGGCCCAACATGCAGGAAGCCCCGTCATGTGTTCTAGGAGCATAAATTACACATCTAACTTGTTGACTACCTATTACACTTTTGAAGGCCCTGGAGCACCAGGACAATGCCACGTGGCACTGATGACAGATGGCACTGATACGTGGCACTGATGACACGTATACGTGGCACTGATGACACGTGGCACTGATGACAGATGGCACTAATATGTGGCACTGATGACAGATGGCACTTATACGTGGCACTGATGACAGATGACACTTATACGTGGCACTGATGACTTGTGGCACTAATACGTGGCACTGATGACAGATGGCACTAATACGTGGCACTAATATGTGGCACCGATGACAGATGGCACTAATACGTGGCACCGATGACGCGTGACACTGATGACAGATGGCACTGATAAATGGCCTTGATGGCACGTGGCACTGACAACAGATGGCACGTGACACTGACAGGTGGCACTGATGACAAATGGCACTGATACGTGGCACTGATGACAGATGGCACTAATATGTGGCACTGATGACAGATTGCACTATGTGGCACTGATGACACGTGGCCCTGATGACAGATGGCACTTATACGTGGCACTGATGACAGATGGCACTGGGGACAAATGGCACTGACAACAGGTGGCACTGGGGACAGATAGCACTAACAGGTGGCACTGGGAACAGATAGCACTAACAGGTGGCACTGGGGGCAGGTGGCTCTGGGGAGGATGGCACTGGGGAGGATGGCACTGGGGCGGATGGCACTGGGGCAGGATGGCACTGGGGCGGATGGCACTGGGGGAGGATGGCACTGGGGCGGATGGCAATGGGGGAGACTGGGGCACTTTTTTTTCCTTTTTTTTTTTTTTTTTTTTAACTTACGGCTGCTGCAGCCGTTGATCTCTCCCTTCTCACACACTGTCTGTGTGAGGAGGGAGAGCGGCGCTGAGAGATGATCTCATATGTTTACATATGAGATCATCTCAAATTGGACACGCCAATCGCGCTGTAAACGGCCGCTGTGATTGGCCGTTGACAGCGATCTGTGACTAGCTGTGTCCGAGGGACACGGCCAGCACAGAACTTCCCCTATGCACGCTCGCGGGAGCTCGCATTGCGGAAGTAAACAGGAGGCCGTTCAGGAACGGCCTCCCGGCAGTTAGCGTCCGCTCTGCAGCCGTATTTCGGCTAACGGAGGGGGGGGGGGGAAGCGGTTAAGGACCAAGCCTCTTTCTGAGATTTGTTGTTTACAAGTTAAAATCATTTTTTTTGCTAGAAAATTTACTTAGAACCCCCAAACTTTATGTATTGCTTTTTTTTTCTAACACCCTAGAGAATAAAATGGCGGTCGCTGCAATACTTTCTGTCACACCGTATTTGCGCAGCGGTCTTAGAAGCGCACTTTTTTTTTGGAAAAAAGAAAAAAATTTGGATTAAAAAATATGACAACAGTAAAGTTATCCTAATTTTCTTTCATATTGTGAAAGATAATGTTACGCCGAGTAAATTGATACCCAACATGTCACGCTTCAAAATTGCGCCGCTCATGGAATAGCGACAAACATTTACCCTTAAAAATCTCTATAGGCGTAGTT
Source organism: Lithobates pipiens (assembly GCF_037356315.1). Taxonomy (NCBI): domain Eukaryota; kingdom Metazoa; phylum Chordata; class Amphibia; order Anura; family Ranidae; genus Lithobates; species Lithobates pipiens. The sequence goes on from NW_027507787.1 coordinate 218,620,751, forward strand.
TAAAAAATTCTACAGGTTGCATTTTTTGCGTTACAGAGGAGGTCTAGGGCTAGAATTATTGCTCTCGCTATAACGTTTGAACACCGTTTTCATATGCGGGTGCTGCTCACGCATGCGTTTGTTCCTGCACGCAAGCTCGGCGGGACGGGGAGCGTTAAAAAAAAATCTTATTTATTTTACGTTTTATTTTTTATTTTTACACTGTTCTTTAACAAAAAAAATGTTGCCACTTTTATTCCTATTACAAGGGATGTAAACATGACAGGACCTCTTAAATATGAGATCTGGGGGGGTCAAAAAGACCTCATATCTCATATTTACACTAAAATGCAATAAAAAAATAAAAAAATAAATGTTGTCGTTTGAAAAAAAAAAAAAAAAGTCCCTTTAAGAGCTATGGGTGGAAGTGATGTTTTGATGTCGCTTCCGCCCTGCAATACTATAGAGCTGGGTGGGGCCATCTTCCCCTCACTCAGCTCCATGTCAAGCAGGAAGAAGAATCCGACCGACTCCGCCGATGACAGCAGCTCCAGGATGAGCAGAGGGCACGTGGAGCGTGGCGGGAGGCGATAAAAGTAATCTTGCAGCGAATCCGCCGCAGAGACCATTTTTATCTGAAAGCGGACTGCTCACTGAAGAAGAGGATTCCGGGGTTATGGCAGCTAGCTCCTGCCATAACTAGGGTTGCCACCTGTCCAGGATTCACCCGGACAGTTCCAGTTTGGAATCATGTGTCCAGGTTTCAGACCACCTGCAACCCGGACACATTATTCAGACCAGACTATGGCTTCCCAGCAGGGTTGCTGGCTGCAGTTGTGTAAGCCAAGAGTGTCTGTTACACTTTCTTTCACACTGCCCAAAGCCAACACTAACAATTACCGCTCCCCCACACAGATGGGAGAGGAGAGGCTTGATCTGCTCCTTTTCCTCCCGCCCCTACCCCTCTGTGTCTGCCCACACTTCAATCCCTTGTGTTGTGCCTCAGAAAAGGAAAGTGGGGGCCAGAAATTTGAAATCCAGCAGTCTCAGCTACATCTGGATGAGAGGTGCTGACTGCCAAGGGGTGAGTGAGCTCACCATCCATCCCTGTCTGTGACTGAAGTCTCCCTCCTTCTCTCTCCTGTCTCTGAGTGAGTACACTAAGGTAATTCAGGGTTTTCAGAGCACCCCTTATATCAGATTTCCCCTTTACACCAGAGTCTTCTCCATACACCAGGGCTCTCAGTGTCCCCCCTTAAATCAGTGTTCTCAGAGTGTCCCTTATGTTAGAGTCCCCTTACATCAGAGTCTGCAGAGTCCCCCCCCCCCCAACAGTGCAAGGGAACTCCGTGAGTTCAGATGTAAAAGAGGAACTCTGTGGACTCTGATGTAAAAGGGGACTCTTTTGATTAATTAAATTTGATTAGAATGATCGTCTGCTTGAGAGGAGTACTGAGACAGGGTGCTGTGATGTTTTCAGGACGTGTAGTGTTACCCCAAAAGGAGCCCCTCAGCAATTTGGGTTCTCTGTTGTGTGCCTCCGCTCTATGAACATCTTCAGGCCTGGTTAACGCGCGTTTTCGCAATACGAGCTATTTTATTTTTTTGAAATCCTAACTCAGTTTTTGAGTGTTGTCTCGCAAAACAAGCAGGATTCAAGCCTGCAGTATCGCATTTGTCCAGAGGTGCGGGGGCGCCGGTGGCACTCGGATCCGTTTGGAGCCGTTCAGAAATATTCGGAATCGCTTGGAAATACTCCCGTGTGTTTCTGAGTTCATCCAAGCAGTCTCCGAGTATTTGTCTCTCCGGCGCCCTCCCCCCACCTCTGGCCACATGCGGTATTGCATGCAATAGAAGTCAATGTGGAACAAATTATCTTCGTTTTCATTGACTTCTATGGGGAAATTCGCTTTGATATGCGAGTGCTTTGGATTACAAGCATTCTCCTGGAAAGGATTATGCTCGTAATCCAAGGTTCCACTGTAATAATTATAATTATTAATTATTATTACTAGTCAAATAACATTAGAATTCTTCTATAGCCTATGGGCGGAGCATTTGACCGTAAATGTCCGCTCGCGGCAATCGTATGTTTTTAGCTGCTTCATCAAATTTTCATGTCCATCTATTTTACTGCTCCTCCTCTTTGGTTACAATCAGCCAATAACATTCATCATCATCATCATTTTACTTCCCCCACCCATTCCCGCAGCGACCACTAACAGCTCGTTTACTATGGTCTCTATAATGCCAAATCTTTTCTCTCTATGTCGAATAATCTTGGACTATTAGAGTTAGGTTAGGCACATTCAACCACAGGTTCGCAATTGTCACCGTCATGTCAAATCTTCTATTTATCTATATCGAACTGTTGTCGTAAAACGATACGAAAATATAATGGATACGAAAATCAAGTATTTTTTTATTTCGGATCTTTCGGATTTTACATTCTGCACGTTCATTATCATTTTGTTAAATGAACACAAAAATCCCTGAAATTCGGACATAAATGCATTTGGATGATAACGAATGCACATGTCTACACTCTGGGAGAATGGCTAGAATATTGTGCAGTGTCCCCTGAAAGGTTAAGCCTTGTACACACGATCGGATTGTTGGCCAACAAAACTGTGGAATTTTGTCCGAAGGGCATTGGCCCAAACTTGTCTTGCACACACACGGCCGCACAATTGTTGGCCAACAATTACGAACGTAGTGACGTAATAGATGTACTACGTGGTTTTTCAGCTCTTTAGCGCCACCCTTTGGGCTCCTTCTGCTAAATTTGTGTTAGAAGTTTGGGGAGTGTTGATTCGCGTTTTCTTTTAGCGTTTTTCATTTTGCGCTTTTCAATTCGTTTCTGAACGGCCGTTCTTCAACCAGACATGTTGCGGAATCGGAGGAGATAACGTGTTATTTATTATTGGCCTTGGAGTTATTGCTTTGACATTATTTTTTTGGTTGAATAATGATTTGATTTGTTGTATTTTCTATATTTTTGGATGCATAGAACGCACTTTTTGGTTAAGTTCTATTGGCAGATAGCATGTCTAATTTTATTTTTTTAATTTTTTTAATGCACAATAAAAAAATTGTGTAGAATAATACTTGGTTATGTGTTTTACTTCCAATGACAGTTTGGGAGTAGGCAGTTACATTTAAAAAAAAAAACAATGTAAAATTAAGAAGGAACACCAACATAGTTGTTCTTTGATCTTAAAACCTACGAGATAATGGTGTTGTGGTAAAAAAAAAAAAAAAAGCATAAAGCATAAAAAAAGCAAAATAAATAATATTATTCTTGATATCACTATAAAAAAAGCCTTTGAAAATCTGTTTGCAATAACTCCATCAGTATCACCAGCAAAGCAGCTTCATTATTATCCCATTAAAGAAGAAGAGAATTGTGCGCTGCATTTGGAGATTTCATAATTTGCCGCGTCACGAATGTTAATTCTCTATTATGAATGATAGTTTACAAGACCGACCGCTTCTGGCTTGTCCTTGCTTCTGAGCATGCGCGTTTTTACTTTGGACTTTTGTCCGACAGACTTGTGTACACACACTCAGGAAATTCAGCAACAGACATTTGTTCATGGAAAATTTGAAAACCTGCCATCCAACACTTGTCTGCGAAAAATCTGACAACAATTGTCCAATGGAGCATACACATGGTTGGATTTTCTGCCAACAGCCTGTCATCTAACATTTCCCGGTCGTGTGTACGAGCCTTTAGCATAAAGCGATAGGTGAAGGTCTCTGTGTAGCAGTTGTAAAGGAACAGTCTTTAGTCTTGACTCTTCAGCCGGCTAGCATTGGTGCCCATTTGTACCATTGGTACACATGAGAATAGCCAACAGCTTGTCATCAAATATTTCCCATTGGAAAGTCCAATCGTGTGTACGAGCCTTTAGCATAAAGCGATAGGTGAAGGTCTCTGTGTAGCAGTTTAAAGGAACAGTCTTTAGGCTTGACTCTTCAGCCGGCTAGCATTGGTGCCCATTTGTACCATTGGTGCACATGAGAATAGCCAACAGCCTGTCATCGAATATTTCCCGTTCCAAAGTCCGATCGTATGTATGAGGCTTTAGCATAAAGCAATAGGTGAAGGTCTCTGTTTAGCAGTTGTAAAGGAACAGTCTTTAGTCTTGACTCTTCAGCCAGCTAGCATTGGTGCCCATTTGTACCATTAGTGCACATGAGGGTAGCCAACAGCCTGTCATCGAACATTTCCCTTTGCAAAGTCCAATCGTGTGTACGAGGCTTTAGCATAAAACAATAGGTGAAGGTCTCTGTGTAGCAGTTGTAAAGGAACAGTCTTTAGTCTTGACTCTTCAGCCGGCTAGCATTGGTGCCCATTTGTACCATTGGTGCACATGAAAATAGCCAACAGCCTGTCATCAAACATTTCTTATTGGAAATTCCGATTGTTTGTACAAGGCTTTAGCATAAAGCGATAGGTGAAGGTCTCTGTGTAGCAGTTGTAAAGGAACAGTCTTTAGTCTTGACTCTTCAGCCGGCAAGCATTGGTGCCCATTTGTACCATTGGTGCACATGAGAATAGTCCCAGTCAAGCCTGTAAGCAGCAATAAGGCTACTGGACGGCTGTATGGACAGTTCCTAAAGTGCTCAGTCTCTTTCTACAGCAGCAGACAATAAATCCCTGCAGCAACTCACCCAACAATATTGCAGCTCCCCATCCGGTCACACAAGGTAGTTAGTCCACAGGGACATTCCGATCACCATCTGTGGTCCGTCACAGTGATTGGGAAGAGGAAATAGTCCAGACACGGAGCCTGCCTCTGATCGCAATGGTGTTAGGGGATGCAATGGATGGTGGGGTGCCTTGGAGAAGACTTTTTTTTCCAAGTATTTGTTCGTTGACGCAATTGTGGAAGCAGAACTAGAAGAAGCAGAACAAGCAGAAGAAGAACAAATTGGCAGGTTGCAGTTTCACTTTAAGAAAATCTAAACCATATTTAAAACATTTCGTATGTCTCCATCAAACATTACATTCGCTGAACTCTACTGGGTACAGGTGTTCCTTTGAAAATACAGATGCAAGAGTCATTCATCTCATTATACCATGAAAAAGCCATCAGCCGAAATTAAATTCACGGAGATGAAACAGCTGCATGCAGTAATACGTTTTGTAATTTTAGTATCTCTTTCTCATATTTTGAAAAATACAACATAAGTCTTGTTAGATTTCGTCTCTGATACAATATCTATAAAGAGATCTTTTATTCTGCGAAGTAATATTTGATCAACCAAACAAAGAGAAGAAAAAAATGTGATAAAAAAAACATTTACTGGTAATGGGGAACCAGATTATAACCTTGAAATTAGATGAGGCAGCACCTGCATAATGACATAGGAGGCTTATTACCATCTGACCAATTATTTCAATAGTACTGAACAATTTTAATAGCATGTTATGGTGAGGAATGAACCATCTGTGTCACCAGGTAGGTGTGGATTCTCCCCAAGGTCCAAAATGTACAGCACCCTGTCACATGGGCTCAGGACTGGATTTCCCACTAGGCACTATAGGCATGTGCCTACAGGCGCCCCTCCTAAAGAGGCGCTCCTCAGTATTTATTTATTTTTTAATCCTTTTGCTACCAGGTCTGTGCCAGAACCTGACAGCGGGGGGGGGGGGGGGGGGGGGTTTCCACACAATCTGCTGGCTGCAGACACCGGGATTGCATGTAAAACTGAGAGGCAGACTCCTGCCTATCAGGTGGAAGCACTCGGCCTGATTACTTCCACATACTCCCCCACCCCAAACTTTTTTTTTTTTCATCGCATAAGTCCCCTATGTGATGATTTTTAGCTGACAGGTTCTCTTTAACCAGTTCCCTACCGCCGTTTTGTAAAATGACGGCGGCAGGAACCGTCCCTCCCTCCGGGTGGGCGTCATATGACGTCCTCGGCTTCCCGGCATTGTGAAGAGCGCTTGCGCTCGCCGCATACCTGGGGACCGGGTGCACGTGCCTGGCAGCCGCGAAGTCCGCCGGGCATCCCTCCATAAAGAGTACCTCTCACATACCTATCACTGTTTCAAGGGATGTTTACATTCCTTGTGACAGCAATAACAGTGATAAAAAAAACAAACAAAAAAACATACAATGACAGTGTAAAAGTTTTTTTTTTTTTATGTAAAAAGTATTGGTAAAAAATATTGGCTATCGGGAAGAGAGGTGGCTGAAATATCGGTATCATATTGGCACCCAAAAAACTATATCAGTCGATCCCTACTCTGTAATAACGATCGGATTATCGCATCAAAATCTGTATTTTCATCCGATTTTTGGATCGCGTGTATGAGCCTTTAGGCTTCGTTCACACAGGGTGTACCTAACCAGTTCCTGACCAGCGCACGCCGATGTACGTCGACAGAATGGCACAGGCAGGCATATTGGCGTACAGGTACGTCCAATCTTTAATGCCGCCCTGCCATCGCAAACGCGCCGGCGGCGCGCTCACATGCTGGTCGGGACCCCCGGCAGTGCGGTCGCGGGTCCCGTGGACTCGATTGTCGCGGGCATACCCACGATCGTCTCACGGGGCGGCTGAACGGAGAGATGCCGTTGTAAACAGCATCTCCCCGTTCTGCCTAGCAACTAGCGACGCTGATCTCTGCTCCATGTGATTGAATCAGTGTTCACTAAATGAAAGCCCAGCCCCCCACAGTTAGTAACACACCCCTAGGAACACTTAACCCCTACACTGCCACCCACTGGTTAACCCCTTCACTGCCGGTGTCATTTACACAGGAATCAGTGCATTTGTATAGCAGTGATTGCTGTATAAATGACAATGGTCCCAAAAATGTGTCAAAAATGTCCGATGTGTCCCCCACAATGTCGCAGTCACAATAAAAATCGCTGATCGCCGCCATTACTAGTGAAAAAAAAAAATATTAATAAAAATGCCATAAAACTATCCCCTATTTTGTAAACGCTATAACTTTTGCGCAAACCAATCAATAATCACTTATTGTGATTTTTTTTTACCAAAAATATGTAGAAGAATATGTATCGGCCTAAACTGAGGAAAAAAAAAAGTTTATTTATATATTTTTGGGGGATATTTATTATAACAAAAAGTAAAAAATAATGCGTTTTTTTCAAAATTGTCGCTCTATTTTTGTTTATAGTGCAAAAAATAAAAACCGCAGAGGTGATCAAATACCACCAAAAGAAAGCTCTATTTGTGGGAAAAAAAGGACGTCAATTTTGTTTTGGAGCCACGTTGCATGACCGTGCAATTGTCAGTTAAAGCGACACAGTGCCAAATCGCAAAAAGTGGTCTGGTCTTTGGCCAGCAAAAGGGTCCGGTCTCATGGACCGGACTCACGGGGGTCCCGGCCAGCACGCAATGGCAGGGCGGCATTAAAGATTGGGAGTACATGTACACCAATATGCCTGCCCGTGCCATTCTGCCGACGTACATTGGCGTGTGCTGGTCGGGAACTGGTTAAAGTGGTGTTGCCACCAAAAAAAAATTGCTTAAAATTCATAAAAACTCACTTCTAAATGCCTGTTGTTAGGGGATCCCTCGTAGTCTGCCTCCTTCATTGCTCGGGCTGGTGGCATCACTTCCCCTCGGCGCTGCACAGTCATCTGGGACCTGTCACGTGTCCCAGATGACTGTGTGGCATATCACGGCATGCGCAGTGGGTGCCCGGCTGTGAAGCCACAGCCGGGCGCCCACACTTAAAATGCCAGCGCCACCGAATGGAGGAAGGGACGAGCGGGGCTTCGATCCCCTGTGTCGCTGGACCCTGGGACAGGTAAGTGTCCGATTATTAAAAGTCAGCAGCTGCAGTATTTGTAGCTGCTGACTTTTCATTTTTATTTTTATTTTTAAATGGGCACCCCGCTTTAAGTGCATGCCCCTGTGATGGCCGTATTTTCCTGCATGGGGATGCTCAGGCGTTCTGTGTATTCCCATGCAGGCAATCCCATTCATGTCAATTGGGATGCAGCAGCTGCACGGACACAACCGTGGCTCTCAATTGTCCCAATATGACTGTCATTTAGGTGCGGGTCCCCGAAATGCACCCACACAGAGGGCAAATTAGGAGCAGCTGTTGCATTCCAATTTACATAAATGGGACTGCCTGCACAGGAATACACAGAACACCTGGGCATCCCTGTGCGGGCAAACACAGCCCTGGCGTGGGTGTACACCTAAGTGTGCCCATTGAACGAGACCTTGATGAAAAAGCCCGACAGCTTGGTTCATCACAAGCAATGTTTATATTATACTCTTATGTTCAATTTGAATGTGGAGGCTTCTGGCACACATACTCCCTCAACAATGATGGAGTCTGCTATTAATATCTCTATTTGGTTGAAGTCTTATAACCTTTCTCACCTGAATTCTTGTGTCATGTGCAATATTGGAGTGTGACACATATACACGTCCCCACACACTAGATGTGCTAGACAATACATAATAACAGCAAAACAACTGACATTTGAGCGGTGAGTCACTCGTTTAATAAAGATGAGCAATGAAGCCTTTTGAATATCTTAACCTTTCTGCTTTTCTTTACTTGTTTTGCATGCATTGATAAATGAAAGAATAATGCTGCTGTACAAAAGCAGAAGACAATCATTAAAGTGGTTGTAAACTCACATCGAGAAAAAAAGAAAAGACAAAGGCATAATGAGCTAGTATGCATAGCATACTAGCTCATTATGTAATACTCACCTGAGATCGAAGCACCCCGCTGCGGTGCCCGTACACAGCACCGGCCGGCGACATCGCTCCCGGAGTCACTTCCGGGTGTCGCGGCTCCGACGCTGTGATTGGCCGAAGCCACGATGAAGTCACTCCCATGCATGCACGCGGGAGCCGCCGGCAGGGCCGTCTTTAAGGCATGGCAAAAGGGGCAGCTGCCCTGGGCCCTATCATTGTTGTGGGGCCCAAAACAGCTGTCTCATACTTGCCAACTATCCAAGTTTAAATTCCCTTGTCCCTTGAAGTTTTATTCCTGTGCTGTGTCCCAATATCTCAATGTGAAGTGCTGCTACTAATGCTGACCAGCTCTGCCCTATTGATGTGTGCAGATGACTCACCTGCAGACACCGTGTTTACATGTAAATAGCGGTGACAATACTAAGTAAATAGCTGCGGCTGGCAGCATTGATATGTAAATAAGGCCGGCATTCGTATGTACATCATGCTCCCCTGCTGTGAGGAGGTGATGTGCTGTAACCTCTAGCAACTAAACAGTAAGCCGTAATGTGTGCTGTAACCTCTAGCAACTAGTCAGTAAGCAGTAATGATATGCTGTAACTGCTGGCAACCAATCGCAATTGCTGCCTGATCTGATACAGAAAACTGATTTTAAGTCTAGCTCCTATTTATTGTATGTCTCAGAGTAGGTGGAGAGGGAAATTGCATGGGGGGGCCCCAAGAAAAATTTTGCCCAGGGTCTAATCTATATTAACCACTTGCAGACCGGACCATTTTGCTGGTCAAAGACCAGACCACTTTTTGCGATTCGGCACTGCGTCGCTTTAACTGACAATTGCGCGGTCGTGCGACGTGGCTCCCAAACAAAATTGACGTCCTTTTTTTCCCACAAATAGAGCTTTCTTTTGGTGGTATTTGATCACCCCTGCGGTTTTTATTTTTTGCGCTATAAACAAAAATAGAGCGACAATTTTGAAAAGAAACGCATTATTTTTTACTTTTTGTTATAATAAATATCCCCCAAAAATATATAAAAAAACATTTTTTCCCTCAGTTTAGGCCGATACGTATTCTTCTACATATTTTTGGTAAAAAAATCGCAATAAGCGATTATTGATTGGTTTGCGCAAAAGTTATAGCGTTTACAAAATAGGGATAGTTTTATAGCATTTTTATTAATAATTTTTTATTATTTTTTTTTTACTAGTAATGGCAGCGATCAGCGATTTTTATTGTGATTGCGACATTGTGGGGGACCCATCTGACATTTTTGACACATTTTTGGGACCATTGTCATTTATACAGTAATCACTGCTATATAAATGCAGTGATTCCTGTGTAAATGACACTGGCAGTGAAAGGGTTAACCAGTGGGTGGCAGTGTAGGGGTTAAGTGTTCCTAGGGGTGTGTTACTAACTGTGGGGGGGTTGGGCTTTCATTTAGTGAACACTGATCTCTGCTCCAATCACATGGAGCAGAGATCAGCGTCACTAGTTGCTAGGCAGAATGGAGAAATGTTGTTTACACAGCATTTCCTCCATTCGGCCGCTCTGTGAGACGTTCGCGGAGATGCCCGCGGCGATCGAGTCCGCGGGTCCCGCGACCGGACTCACGGGGGTCCCGACCAGCGCGGGAGCGCGCCGCCAGCGGCGCGCTCCCGATGGCAGGGCGGCATTGAATATTGGATGTACCTGTACGCCAATATGCCTGCCCGTGCCATTCTGTCGACGTACATCGACGTGCGCTGGTCGGGAAGTGGTTAAAGACGGCCCTGGCCGCCTGTGACGGCGCACTCACTGAAGCAAACGGCATGTACGCACCATTGCTTCAGTGCGCATGTGCCGATGTAGCAAGTGCATGCAGATACAGGGCATATCTTCTAAACACAAAGAGAGAGGCGCCTCTGGGTGTAGGAGTAACAGACAATTTATTTATACATCACATGTACAGGCAGCTCACATTTACTGGAAGTCATCAATAGGCATGTAAATTAAAATACATCCATCATAAGGATCATCAGGTCAGTCAGTTGTAGACACCGCTAGATGGTGAAGCCGGCCGCGGTGGAGGAAATCTCAACACGAGGCCTGGAGCGCAGTGGAGAGCAGGCAAGGAGAGGTGATGTCACTGGCAAGCGACGCGTTTCACGAGCGCACGGGCTGCAATGACGTGACAGCCGCGCTCCTTCATCAAGCTCATCCCTCCTCGATTAATCGACTAATTTTGATTCATTATAACGCACATACAGATCCAACTAAATTACTTTTAGCTGATCTCCTTGAATTGCAACTCTGCATTAGTCAGTGGTAAATGGGGTATACACTATATACAATCACCCGACACTATTTAGTTTCCACAATCCATGACTTAACTTCACAGTTCACACAAATATGTTTTAAATTCAAACTGTAGCACTGACGTAAGTCATTTTTCTGTCCACAGTAGCGGGACAATCCCTCCACCTCCGGTCTAACTAATCACTCTCACCTTTTGGCATGGACCCCTGTGCAAACAGGTGGTCATGCAAGCGGGTATTAAAATACATCCATCATAAGGATCATCAGGTTCATCAGTTGTGGACACCGCTAGATGGTGAAGCTGGCCGCAGTGGAGAAAAACCTCAAAATGAGGCCTGGAGCGCAGTTGAGAGCAGGCAATGAGAGATGACGTTACTGGCAAGCGACGCGTTTCACGAGCGTATGGGCTGCAATGACGTGACAGCCGTGCTCCTTCATCAAGCTTATCCCTCCTCCCTATTTCAATTTTGGACTTTACAAATTTTATCATTATGGACTCTATCCTGGTTTTTATAACTAGGGCTGTTACTGATAAAAAAAAATTGTGTTCAGTTAATCGATTTTTTTTATCGATTAATCGACTAATTTCGATTAATTATAACGCACATACAGATCCAACTACTTTTAACTGATCTCTTTGCATTGCAACTCTGCATTAGTCAGTGGTAAATGTGGTATACTCTATATACAATCAACCGACACTAGTTAGTTTCCACAATCCATGACTTAACTTCACGTATTAAATTCAAACTGTAGAACTGACGTAAGTAATTTTTCTGTCCACAGTAGCGTGACAATCCCTCCACCTTTCGGTCTAACTAATCACTCTCACCTTATGGCATGGACCCCTGTGCAAACAGGTGGTCATGCAAGCGGGTATCAAAAGGTTAACACGGACCATAAAGTTCTCTCACGTCTCCTTAGATCTCAGCAAGGACGCCGGGTCATGGGTAGAAAGAAAAGATCTAAGTGCTCACCGCTTCAGTATAAGATTTAATATTTGTGTTCAAACACAAACTACTCACATAAAGATGATAAAAACACAGCATGTAAAGCTGACAATCACGTTAGTTCCGTAGGGCAGCAGCGGTGATGTCATGCGTAGCTCCTCCCCGTATGCGTTACGTTCAATCAGAACTGCAACGTCACCGGACTCCTCCCCCCTTCCCTTCATTAGCAGACGGAGGCACTTGGGGAAGGGGGGAGGAGTCCAGTGACATTGATGTCCGTGATGTCACCGGATCTCCGACGGAACTCCCTGAAGACCTAGAAGCCGGGGGAGAGGTGAGTACCGATCAAAAGAAATTTGATCGATCAAAAAAACAAATCGATTAATTGAGGAATTAATTTTTAATTTCCACAGCCCTATTTATAACATAATACTTTTTATGTATACATATTGTTTGCTACGGGGGTTTTTCTTATATATTTCCCAGATATTCGCGCCTTTACTTGTATACGATATCTCCTAAACTCTGTAGGTTTAGGAGATATCCGGTGTAGCTACAGGTAAGCCTTATTATAGGCTTACCTGTAGCAAAAAGTGGATTGTAAGGGTTTACAACCACTTTAAGGCCGCATGCACACATTGGGATTAATTTACTAAAGGCAAATAGTCTGTGCACTTTGCAAAGTTCCATTGCTCCAGAGCTTAGTAAATAAGTAAAAGCCCTGCTGACTTCCATCATCCAATCATGTGCAAGCAAAAATGCATTTTTTTATTTTATTTTCCTTGCATGTGATTGGGTATTCTTTGCAAAGGGAAGCTTGACCTCATTTGTGAGGGTCGGTTTACACTAGGACAACTTGTCAGCCGCCTGACAAGTAGCGTCCCGTTCTGTACAATGGAACCGTTCTAATCGGAGCGACACAAGTCGCTCCAACTTAGAAAAAGGTTCCTGTACGACTTTGGGGGCGACTTGCATTGACTTCTATACAGAAGTCATTTTGCAAGTCACCGCAGCGGTCGCATCTGGGTTGCCTGCGGCAGTCGCTCTGTAAGTCGTGCTGCCTCAGTGTGAACCGGACCTCAAGCTCTGGAGCAACTGCACTCCGAGAGAATGTTTTTACCTTTAGTAATTCAACCCCTGTTTGTTTAGTCCCTGTAAATGAGATCCTGAACACCCATTGTGCAAGAGGCCTTAACACTTTAACCCAGGGGTCTCAAACTGGTTGCCCTCCATCTGTTGCAAAGCTACAGGTCCCATGACGCATCACAAGGCTGACAGTTACAAGCATGACTCTCACAGGCAGAGACATGATGGGACTTGTAGTTTCACAACAGCTGGAGGGCCACCAGTTTGAGACCTCTGCTTTAACCTAACTGATATGTCATGGAACAGCTGACATGAAGTCCAAGGACTGATACCCTTATACATACCTCCCAACTGTCCCTGATTTTGAGGGACTGTCCCTGATTTGGAGCAATGTCCCTCTATCCCTCTTTCCTCCTCATTTGTCTCTCATTTTGGTCTGATCTATATAGTTGTATATAAATTGTACTTTTTATCTTTCAAAAAGTCCCAGTGCTAAACATTTTATCCAGAATCTAAATTGCTGCATTTGTCAATTTTAAAAGCCAATATCAAGGAATAGTGGTGGTAAAAAAAGCACTTGTGGATTTAATTAATTTTTTTTGAATATTTCCCCTTTAAGGGGCGTGGCAGGGGGCGTGTCCTATGCCTACATACATTTGCTAGTAGGTGTCTCTCATTCCCATCTCAAAATGTTGGGAGGTGTTCCCTTATACTTTGTAATCAGCTGCTGGAACCCACTGTCAACACTAAGATTTTATTGCTAAAACGTGCACAAAGCCATATGCCCTGTACACACGGTCGGACTTTCAGACGGAAAATGTGCGATCAGACCGCGTTTTTGGAAATTCCGATTGTGTGTGGGCTCCATCAGACTTTTTTCCATCTGAATTTCAGACGCACAAAGTTTGAGATCTGGATCAAAAATTTTCCGACAGCAAAATCCGTTCATTTTAATTTCCGATCGCGTGTAGACAATTTCCGATTCACAAAGTGCCAAGCATGCTCAGAATAAATTTACGAGACGAAAGCTATTGGCTACTGGCCTCTTTATAGTCCCTTCATACGTGTTGTACGTCACCGCTTTCTTGTCCATGTACAAAACAGGTCTGTCTACGCTCACTGTCAAAGCCCTGTTGTCCTCTATGGAGATCGGATAAAAACCGCCTGTCCATTTTCATCCGATCCTATCTGATCTGATCCTGCAGAAAGATGGAAAATTGGGTTTCCATCCGTCTGGATTTCATGGACAGGATCGGATATCGCCGGATTTCAGGGGACATGTCACCGCCACTCCATAAGGGTGACGTCAGAGAGTTTCTGATAACGTCACGCTTGATGACGAAACGCGTAAGTATGAAACGCACATTGCGCTACGTCACGTCTTTGTGGAGCACACTCTGAATGAATGAATGAAATACTTGTATAGCGCACAATGCGAACTGAATCGCCTCTAGGCGCTGTGGCGAGCTTTGATCATCTGCTAAAAGACTCTGACTCTGTCTTGGGTCTTGCGGTTTTTCCACATCCCTCACTGTTTTGCAGTTGTTTGCCTTTGAGGGTTACAGACCTACATGGTTTCTCACTATGAGGAGTCTGTCCTCTGTCTGTTTTTACCTTTACCACTGGTGACATCTCATTTTGTATTCATGCCCTTACCTCGAGGAGGAGGATACTGGAGGATTTGCCTTAAAGACCTAAGGAGGTCGGGAGACCTCACAAGCCCATATGATCCTTCCTGTCGTAAGTGAGTGTACATTCATATCAAACTGTCACCTTATGATTCATGTAGGAAGATTTTTTCTTTTTTTCACTGAAGTATCTAAAGTTGTTTTGGGACTTTGTTTTTTACATTTCGTACTATTTTGGTTATTTTACGTTCACAAAAATTATTAGGGACTGCTTTCTTCTTTTTTTACAGTCCCTTTTATTTTCACTATATATATTATTGTTTGCACAGTTTTTATGCAGTATACATTGCATATTTTCACCAATTAACCACTTCAGCCCCAGAAGGATTTACCCCCTTTCCTGACCAGAGCACTTTTTGCGATTCGGCACTGCGTCGCTTTAACTGACAATTGCGCGGTCGTGGTGACGTTACACCCAAACAAAATTGACGTCCTTTTTCCCCCACAAATAGAGCTTTCTTTTGGTGGTATTTGATCACCTCTGTGGTTTTTTTTTTTTGCGCTATAAACAAAAAGAATTTTGGAAAAAAAAAGCAATATTTTTTACTGTTTGATATCGGCAAGCTCTGTTTTGCACACAGGGGCGGACTGACAACTCATGGAGCCCCCAGGCAATAGGAGATTACGGGGCCCCCAGGCAATCAGAGATTATGGGGCCACACAGTATACACAAACACAGTATACAATCACACAGTATACACAGACATGTACACACAGTATACAATCACATAGTATACACATACATGTACACACAGTATACACAGACATGTTTCTATTGGCTGAGAAGGTACTGGAGAGGTGGGGCAGCTATAATCTCAGGATTTTTAGACCAAAAGGATGTCGGTAAGGGACATTTCAGAGACAGATGTAAACAAAAAACACAGATTTTTACATGCTGTCCCTGGTTTTATTGAGGCAGGCAGCCCTTATGGGGCCCCCTAGTGGCCCAGGGCCCTCGGGCAGTGCCCGGGTGGCTGAATGGTCAGTCCCCTGTTTGCACATTAAGGCTTTGTGCACGTTTTAGCAATTCACTTCATAGATTTGGAACAGCAGCTGTCACAAATTATTTCACTTTATTGATTTTTATTTGCATTAGGCGCGGGTGTATTGAATTTCATACTAAGATTTTATTGTTTAGAAACCTTAACCCATTCAGACCAGACGTTTACCTGCAATATTTATCCCTAATGAAGGGGCCCCTTTAAAACCCCTGAAGCATGTCGACTTTTAGACATTTAGTCTGGTGATCCAGTTTTTTTTTTTCTGTACCAATTAGATTGCATTGTAGGCGCACCTAAAGGCTCATACACTTGGTCACAGAGGGGCGTACTGCGTAAAAAAAGGGCTGCATTTCTGTGCCCGGGAGACACAGGTGTTGGGCACATCCGCTTGTACAAATCAATGACAGGATGCGGCTGAACATCCGATCTGAACATGTACATGTGTACAGGTCTGGATGCCCCTGTACGTTAACTGTTTTTTGTTTTTATCCTTCATGTATTGATTACACAAGAGACTACATGATATCTATTATCTGGTCCCCATTAACCTGTGTTCTGGGAACATCTAATCAGGGCCGTCTTTAAGGCAGGGCAAAAGGGGCAGCTGCCCTGGGCCCTGTCATTGTTGTGGGGCCCAAAGCAGCTGCCTCATACTTGCCAACTATCCCAGTTTACATTCCCTTGTTCCTTGAAGTTTTAGTCCTGTGCTGTGTCCCGATATCTCAGTGTGAAGTGCTGCTTCTAATGCTGCCCAGCTCTGCCCTATTGTGTACAGATGACTCACCTGCAGACCCTGTGTTTACATGTAAATAACCGTCATTCATATGTAAATAGAAGCAACATTTATATGTAAATAGCTGAAGCTGGCGGCATTGATATGTAAATAAAGGTGATATTCATATATATCATGCCCCACTGCAGTGAGTAGAAGATGTACTGTAACCTATAGCAACCAGTGAGCAGTATTACTGTACAGTAATCTCTAGCAACCATCCAACAAGCAGAAATCATGTGCTGTAACCTCTAGCAACCAACCAGTGAGCAGTAATGATATGCTGTAACCTCTGGCAACCAATCGCAATCGCTGCCTGATCTGATACAGTAAACTGATTTTAAATCTAGCTGCTATTTATTGTATGTCTCAGAGGTGGAGAGCGAAATTGCATGGGGGAGGGGGGCCCCAAGAACATTTTTTCCCCGGGTCCAATCAATATTAAAGATGACCCTGCACCTAATCCTGAACATACAATTTTTCAAGACAGGAGTTTCCCAATCTAGCCATCAGCATCGATCTGCAGTCTAATTAAAAAAAAATGATTAGTCATTTAAAGTGTTACTAAACCCAAAACAGTAAAATCAGACTGTATATGCAGTAAAGAATGCTTGTTATACTCACGGTGGAACCTAAGGGGTTAATCCTTTGCATTGTGTATAAAGGCTGTTTGATCCTGTCTGTGTGATCCTCCTCTTCTTCCACTGTCTCCAAAAAATAACCTGATATTTACAGAGCCAGGAGATGGGTTGCACATGCTCAGTTTAGTGTGTATTGCTAGAGAGTTTTTTTTTTTTTGAGAGAGTGCATGTGATCAGCACAGGGCCAATCAGCACTGCGCAGACAGTTTATATTGATGTAGCACCCTGATGTTTAGGCAGGGTTGCTAGTAAATTTATTTGCCAAGTGATAGTTGCCTTGGTCAATTGATAGGAGGTCAATTGATTTCACCCCAATTCTGGAATTGCTGCACTTCTCTCTTCTGTCACTAGATGGCCCGGGTAACTGGTGGCATTAGATAAGACAAGGACATTGTAAGGACAGATTATGAATGAATGGGGTGTCTCATGCCAATGGGGAGGGATCTTCTTGGTCCCTTGGCCTATTTATTTGGGTGAGGTCAGGTGATCAGGGTTTTGTGCCACCTTGACGGCTGTCTAGGTGGATGTTGTTCGTATTGCCCCAGGCTGTTAGGCAAGAGACCTGAGGCCTATCCCAGGGACATCTGGCTGCTAGGCTGTCTGAGGGCCTATCCAGAAAAAAGAGAGCAGCATAGGGTTGGAAATGTGGCTTGCAGTCCAACTAGAAGAGACAGTCTCCAGTGACGAAGAAGTGGGGGCAGGGCTGAGCTGCACTGTGTGTCAATAGACACACACACACACAAAACGCGACTCAAGACCAAGCCCAGACTGCTGGCGGGGGAACCCCAGAATAGGAGGATCGGGCCTGCTCTGTGCAATCGTTTTGCACAGAGCAGGTAAGTATAACATATGTTTTATTTAAAAAAAAATATATAACTTTACAATCACTTGTAAACAGGGACGGACTGACAACTCATGGGGCCCCCGGGCAATAGGAGATTATGGGGCCCCCGTGAAATAGGAGAAGATTATGTGGCCCTTGGGCAATAGGAGATTATGGGGCCCCCAGGCAATAGATTATAGGGCCACACAGTACACACACACACAGACACACAATATACACACACAGTATACACACACAGAATACACATACACACACTGAAAAGGTACTGGAGAGGCGGGGCAGCTATAATCTTGGGATTTTTTTTTAAAAACACAGATTTTTACATACTGTCCCTGGTTTTATTGAGGCTGGCAACCCTGATGGGGCCCCTTGGTGGCATGGGGCCCTCGGGCAGTGCCCGAGTGCCAGAATGGCCAGTCCACCCCTGCTTGTAAAGAAAACTATGGATTGAAATTACTTATTTCTTTTTGTTGGCACCTTAAAAATCCCCCTTTTTTACATTTATCTACAGGGATGTCGGTGCCGGTTTCTTTTTCCTGTTATTGTCACCTACCCATATTGCTATTTGCCATGTTTTGAAATGTCCAAGTTGACTTCCAGTTCATTTCTTTTGTTTTCAGTCTCAAGCCCTGATGCATGGGGTGTTGTTGGAACCCCAAAACAAGTTACATAGTTAGTAAGGTTGACTAAAGACACCAGTCTAATCTGAGTGAGTGTGTATCCCTATCTTTGTACATTGCATCACATTAAGATGCTCATCTATTATATTATTTATTTAAGGTACCCATATAACGCCATCAATTTACACATACATCGCACACTCACATTGATCCCTCCCCTCAAGGAGCCCACAATTCAAGGTCCCCAACCCACACTCAAACACTAGGGCCAATTTTAGACAATTGACCTACCGGCATGTCTTTGGAGAGTGGGAGGAATCCGGAGTACCTGGAGTAACCCACACCAGCACAGGGAGACCATGCAAACTCCAGGCAGGTAGTATCGTGGTTGGGATTTGAACCAGCAACCCTTTTTACTGCTAGATGAGAGTGCTACCCACTACACCACTTTGCCACCCGAAGTTGAACTCTCTTTGAATTGTCCCCCTAACCTGTATAGGAATAAAGTAATATCTGGACCTTTTAGCAGTGGTGTGGCACTTCAATGTTACCTTCTTGTTACATTACAGCTAAGGAAACCTCCGGGTTGGAATTTGCCTACCCAGGAGGGAACCAGACCATCTACATCAACACCTTAAGATATGATAGCAACACCCAGGGCTTTTTTTCAGTCAACCCTCTCCTCTCCAGCCAAGCCAGTAGAGGATATCTTCTATACTACTCACTTCCTTCACCGCCTTCTTTGTACTAGCGCCTGCACTCAGGGCACCTGCCCTACCTCTGTTGATGGGTGACCTGGGCCAAAACGCTGTAAATGATGGCTTTTTGTTAATGGGGGACTCCGGAGGCAGCTTCTGTGCCCGCCCCGCTGCTTGTCAGATCTCGGTGTCACCGAGCCGAGTGAATCGCTCTGAAACTCCTCCGCAGCTCTGTGCTACACAGATCTGACAGGGGGAGCTGCGGACATGAGAGTGAAGTAGGCTGAGAAAAAGAAGCCTGCTCTGCCTCATAGAATAGAGCCGGCTGCACAGCTCAACTGTGAAGAGGTGAGAGAGTTGCAGAGGGGAAGGGAGGGAGAGGGGGTGGAAAGTGTAGAAAGACAGCTGTAGAGAAGCTGTGGATATTCTGCAGAGGTCAAAGTTGGAGGAGATATGGGGGGGGGGGGGGTAGATAGTTCAAAGTGAGAGCTGTGGGTGGGGAAATTGGACAGAGTTAAGAGAGCTGTTGGGGGAGTTGGGGATGCAGAGGTGAAAGGTGGGTGGTTGGCATGGGGCAGTGACATATATACAGATGATAAAAAGGTGAGTTGTGGATGGGGGTGTGCATGTTAAAGTGAACTATGGACAGGGTGGAAGAAGGTAACCTGTGGGGGGGGGGGGGGGGGAGAGGGTGAGCTGTGGATGGAGGGGAGAGAATGTGAGCTGTGGTTTGGGGGGAAGGTGAGCTGTAGACAGGTAGGTGGAGAGGAGAAGGGGAGAGAATGTGAGCTGTGGTTGGGTGGAGAGGGTGAGCTGTGGACAGGGGGTGTGAGCTGTGTACGGGGAGGTAAGCTGTGGATGGGGGGTAAGCTCTTAATGGGGGGGAGAGGGTAAGTTGTGGATAGGGGGGTGAGCTGTGGATGGGGAGGAGGGGGAGAGCTTTAGTGTGTGGGGGGGGGGGGGCAGAGGATGAGCTGTGGACAGAGAGGAGAAGGTAACCTGTGGATGGGGGAGGAGGATGAGCTGTGAAGTGGGGGAGGGTGAGCTGTGGATAGGGTAAGCTGTGGACAGGGGAAAGAGGGCGAGCTGTGGATGGGGGGGACATGTGGCTGCGGGGAAAAGGGTGAAATGTGCACGGAGTGACAGGGGGTGAGCTGTGAATGGGGGGGGGGAGCTGTGGATGAGGGGAAAGGAGTGAATTGTGCACAGAGTGACATGTGGTGAGCTGTGTATGTGGGGTTAGTTGTGGATGGGGGGAGAGGGTACGTTGTGGATGGGGGGTTGAGCTGTGGATGGGGAGGAGGGGTGAGCTGAGGATGTGAGGGGGGGCAGAGGATGAGCTGTGGCCAGAGAGGAGAAGGTAAGCTGTGGATGGGGTGGGATGAGCTGTGGAGTGGGGGGTTGAGCTGTGGATGGGGTAAGCTGTGGACAGGGGGAAGAGGGTGAGCTGCGGATGGGGTGGGAGAGGGTGAGCTGTGGATCGGGGGGAGCTGTGGCTGAGGGGAAGAGGGTGAACTGTGCACGGAGTGACAGGGGGTGAGCTTTGGATGGAGGGGAGAGCTGCTGATAAGGGGAAAGGGGTGAATTGTGCACGGAGTGACAGGGGGTGAGCTGTGGATGGGGAGAAGGTAGGCTGTGGACAGGGGGAAGAAGGTGCGCCTCATTATTTGGCATAAATTTACTTCTCTTTTCCAAGGAATGGTGGGATTGGGATAAGACAGGCTGGGGTTGTGGGCGGTGTTGGGGGGGTAGCACAGGATGGGGGCAAGGAGTTGACTATGGAGAGTGGGTTCCTGCACCTATTCTCTAAAAGAAAAAAGCCCTGGCAACACCTATAAGATAACCTTATAGATCCAGCACGATTTTTCCATATTCCTTTACTATATAAACTGGTGCTAGGCACTGACTAACACTATTGCCGAAAAACGCGTCAACGCTATTGTTCTACTGTCACTCTGATGTACCATTAAACAACACTTTGAGGATTACAGTCTTGCCGTCTCTTCTTACTATTTGCTAGATGGACTAGACAATGAAACTATCCAAATATTATGTCATATTGTATATTTTAATCTTACAGGTTTCTGTACATTTGGACTTGGTCCAGACTTACATAGTTTAGCTTTCCCTATGCAGCAAGTGCCGCATTGGAGCTGCATTAAAAATGCTACTGATTCTGCCAAATCAATAATGTATAGGATTAATAAACAAACTTCATCCTGAGGGAAGCGTTCTGTGTGTGTGAAAAAAAAAAACATCAACAGTATTAAAATGGCAAGATACAAGAATGTGCAATTGCATATTACAAATAATTTTCCATTTAATACGGTGTGTTACTGCAAGGTACAATGCACCATTTCCAGACTCCTATTTTAATAAGACCATCAATATAATGAATTCTCAACTGTCTGTTAGGCATTGCTAAAATATTTCCATATTCACTGTAATACAGAATATATAACCAGCCAGATTAACTGTTACACAGGATACTGCTCTTAAGGCCCCTTTCACACATGCGGACAGTATGTCCGTATTTCATCCATCCATTTGCGAATGAAATACGGACATACATGCATTCCTATGGGATAGCGGGTGTCTGCGGATGAACATCCGCTGACACCCTCTATTGACTGCCTCCGCTATTGTCCGATTCTGCAGACTGTGGAAAATCCTATTTTTCAATTCCGTCTGCAGAGCGGATCGGATGAACATGGACAGACGGTCTGTGTTCATCCTATCCCTATAGAGGAGAGCGGAGAGCTGACAGGGCGGTCCCCGCACAGTGTGCGAAGACCGCCCTGTCCGCCGCCGGCTCAGCAGGGACAACAGAGCGATCCCCGCTGAGCAAGCGGATCATCACGGGGCAGATCATTACTGATCCGCCCCGTGTGAAAGGGGCCTTAATCAGAGACGCAATCATACAGGAAGACTGCGTTCAGAAGAGAACCATTATGGTCTTTGTCCTGCACATACGTCAAACCCCAATATGGCCAAGTACTTAAAGACACCTTATCGCCAGAACAAACAATCTTTCAATAAGGATATACAGTGCTGTGAAAAAGTATTTGCCCCCTTTCAGATTTTTTTATTTTTTGCATATTTGTCCCAATTAAATAATTCAGATCATCAAACAAATTTTAAGATTACACAAAGATAACCGGAGTAAATCCACAATCCAGTTTTTAAATTATAATTTCATTTATTAAGAGAAAAAAGGCTGTTCAAACCCGCCTGGCCCTGTGTGAAAAAGTAATTGCCCCCTCCCATGCTGAATCATGAATGAACTGTGATTAACCACAATTTTTTGGAAAGTTAAATTTCACTTGCTGCACCCAGGCCTGATTACTGCCAGACCTGTTGAATCAAGAAATCACAAATAGAAGCCGTCTGACAAAGTAAAGCACGCTAACAGATCACAAAAAGACACACATTATGCCACAATAAAAAAAAATAAAAAAAAACAACAAGAACATGGTGGCACAGTGGTGTAGTGGTTAGCACTCTCACCTAGCAGTGAAAAGGGTCGCTGGTTTGAATTCCAACCACGACACTACCTGCCTGGAGTTTGCATGTTCTCCCTGTGCCTGCGTGGGTTTCCTCCCACACTGCAAAGACATGATGGTAGGTTAATTGGCTTCTGTACAAAAATTGGCCCTAGTAATGAATGGGGATCTTGGATTGTGGACTCCTTGAGGGTAGGGAACGATGTGAGTCAGCAATGTACAGGGATAGGGACATTGTAGACACTCTGGATGGACTGGTGTCTTTATTCAACCTTATTAACTCATGTAACATATTACAAACAAAGTAATGTACATGTATTGGTCTAGGAAGGGTTTCAAAGATATTTCTAAGGCTTTGGAACTCCAGCGAACCAACGGGGAGAGCCATTATCCACAAATGGAGATAACTTGGAACAGTTGTGAACCTTCCCAGGAGTGACCGGCCTACAAAAATTACTCCAAGAGCATGACGACGTCTCATCAGGGAGGCCATAAAAGAACCCAAAACAACATCTAGAGAACCACAGGCCTCACTTGCCTGTAAGATCAGTGTTCATGATTCAACAATAAGAAGAGACCGGGCAAAAATGGCATCCAAGGGAGAGTTCCAAGGCCAAAGCCACTGATGACTAAAAAGAACACAAAGGCTCATCTCACATTTATCAAAAACATCTTAATTATCCCCAAGACTTTTAGGCAAATATTCTGTGGACTGATGAGACCAAAATTTTACTTTTTGGAAGGTGTGCGCCCCGTTACATCTGGCATAAAACTAATACAGCATTTCATAACAAGAACATCATACCAGCAGTCAGACATGGTGGTGGTAGCGTGGTCTGGGGCGGCTTTACAACTTCAGGACCTGGAGGACTTACCATAATTGATGGAACCATGAATTCTGAGCTCTACCAGAAATTCCTCAAGTAGAATGTCCGGTCATCAGTTTGTGACCTCAAGATCAAGTGAACTTGGGTTATGCAGCAGGACAATGATCCGAAACACAACAGCAAGTCCGCCTCCAAATGGTTTAAACCAGGGATCTCAAACTGGTGGCCCTCCAGCTGTTTTGAATCTACAAGTCCCATGAGGCTTTGCAAGGCTGACAGTTTTAAGCATGACTCCCACACTCAGAGGCATGAGGGGACTTGTAGTTTTGCAACAGCTGGAGGGCCGCCAGTTTGAGACCCCTGGTTTAAACAAAGCAGAATTTAGGTTTCGGAGTGGCCTAGTCAAAGCCCAGACTTAAATCCAATTGAGATGCTGTATCATGACCTCACACAGGCTGTAAACCCTTCAATGTGGCTGACTTAAAACAATTCTGCAAAGAAGAGTGGGCCAAATTGCTCCACAGCAATGTGAAAGATTCATTGCCAGTTATCGCAAATGCTTGATTGCAGTTGTTGCTGCCAACGGTGGCACAACCAGTTATTAGGTTTAGGGGGCAATTACTTTTTCACATAAAGCCGGGCAGGTTTGGACAGCTTTTTCGCCTTAATAAATGAAACCATCATTTAAAAACTGCACTTTGTATTTGCTTGAGTTATCTTTGTGTAATAATAATAAAAAAAAAATAATGATCTGAGTCATTTAAGTGTGACAAATCTGCAAAAAAAAAACAAAAAAAAAACAGAGGGGGCAAATTTTTCACAGCATTGTATGTGCATTTAACATATTTAATGCATGATATTTACCTACAAAATTCTTCTTTGTGTAGAAAAGCAAAAGCCCTGGGACTGCTGTTGACTGCCGCCATCTCTGATGCCATCAGCACTAATAAAGTCATTGAAGTGACACTCTCTAGTATTTGCCTTTGCTAGGGTGGCAAAGCTGCTCCTGCATAGACTCAGTATGGTGATTGTGCATTGTCCTTCTAGGACAGGAAATGTGTTAGTGGCAGGATCACCAGAAAAGAAACCGAATGCAGCCACCACATCTAAGGAATGGTAAGTTGCAACTATAATCATTTTCTTTAGTTTAGTTTTTGTAGGGCGTGCGCAGGGAGCGTGCACAGGGGAGGCCATCATATGACGGACTCTCGGGAATTCAGGTCCACGCTGTGGCCGTCATTCGGCCATAGCGCGGATGTCAAGTGGTTATACTGTAATATATGTTTTTTCGTATTTAGTCATAGAATGTTAAGCTACTTTGAAATTTATCGGTATTATAAGAGATTTTACCAATAGCTTCCAACTGTCCTTGATTTCGAGGGACTGTCCCTGATTTGGAGCAATGTCCCTCTGTCCCTCATTCCTCCTCATTTGTTCCTCATTTTGGTCTGATCCATATAGTCGTATACAGTATAAAATGCACTTTTATCTTTCTTATGCCCTTTACACACGGTCGGACTTTCCGACGACAAAATCCGTTGGTTGCTCTCAAACTTTGTTATTTCGGAAATTCCGACGGAAAAAGTCTGATGGAGCCCACACACGATCGGATTTTCCCACAACACTATCCGATCACACATTTTCCGTCGGAAAGTCTGACCGTGTGTACAGGGCAAAAAAGTGTTTCACAGGGCTAAACCTTTCATACAATTTCTAAATTGCTGCATTTGTACATTTCAAAAGCCAATATAAAGGAATAGTGTAACCTCCCCTAACGGGCGATTGACAGGGGGTGTGTCCTATGCCTACATACTTTTGCTAATAGGTGTCCTTCGTTCCCATCTCAAAAAATTGGGAGGTGTGCATGTGCAAAGTGACTCCAAAGGCCCTGTCTTAACAGGAGATGGATCGGGGACAGTGGGAGAAGGGGAGGATCAGAGAAGACAGCCTTTTTACACAATGTAGAGGACTTTTCCCCTAATGCCGCGTACACACGATCAGACTATCCGGCGGACTTAGTCTGGCGGACAAACCGCCATAAAGTCCGCCGGACTGTCCGAACGAGCGGACCTGCCCACACACGGGACTTTTTCGCTGGACTATCCGCCGTACTTTTGAAATGAACGGACTTGCCCACACACGGAGGAAAGTCCGTTCATTTTGAGCGTGGCTACAGGTAGCCGGGACTAGCGAAGGAAGTCAATATTGGCGAGATTGACACGTCGCTGGCCCCGTCACCTGATATGGACTTAAAGGGGAAGCCCTACGCCGAAAAACGGCGTGGGGGTCCCCCCTAGGTCCACATCAGACCCTTATCCAAGCACGCTACCTGGCCAGCCAGGAAAGGGGGTGAGGACGAGCGAGCGCCCCCCCTCCTGAGCCGTACCAGGCCACGTGCCCTCAACATGGGGGGGTGCTTTGGGGAAGGGGGGCCGTGCGGCCCACCCACCCCAAAGCACCTTGTCTCCATGTTGATGAGGACAAGGGCCTCTTCCCGACAACCCTGGCCATTGGTTGTTGGGGTCTGCGGGCGGGGGGCTTGTCGGAATCCGGGAGACCCCTTTAATAAGGGGGCCCATGGATACCGGCCCCCCACCCTATGTGAATGAGTATGGGGTACAATGTACCCCTACCCATTCACCTGTGAAAAAAATGTAAATAAAACACAACATACAAGGGTTAAAAATAATTTATTGCACAGCTCCGGGGGTCTTCTTCCGTCTTGGGGGGGGGGGGTCTTTTCGCCGGACTCCTCCGCTATCTTCTGCTCTTTTGCTAGCCCGGCTTTCTTCTTTGTCGCCGCTGCCGCCTGGGGGTCTTCTTCCGACTTCGGGGGTCTTGTCCCACTCTTCGGGGGGTCTTGTCCCCCTCTTCGGTTCTTCTTGCCGGGCCACCGCGCCTTCTTCAAGCTCTTTTACATGCGGTGGCCCGGTCTTCTATCGCCGCCGTCTTCTTGTTCTTCTTGTACGGCGGGTTCTCCACGGGATCACCGCTATCGGTGGCGGGAGAGGTGCCACCCCCCCCATGGAGACGAGTGAGGCTAAGATGGCCCCCACTCATCTCTATACCATAGGAGGGCGGAAGCGACGTCAAAACGTCACTTCCGCCCATACCTCTTAAAGGTACATTTTTTTAAATGTAATTTTTTCAAATGAATTTTTTTTTTTTTTTTTTTATTGCATTTAAATATTAGATCTGAGGACTTTTTTACCCCAGATCTCATATTTAAGAGGACCTGTCATGCTTTCTTTTTCTATTACAAGGGATGTTTGTTTACATCCCTTGTAATAGGAATAAAAGTGATCCATTTTATTTATTTATTTTTAAAACACTGTAAAAATAAATAAAATCAAGTAAAATAAATAAGACATTTCTTTTTTTTTAAAACACTCCACCCTGATGAGCTCGCGCTCAGAAGCGAGCGCATACGTGAGTAGCGCCCGCATATGAAAATGGTAGTCAAACCACACATGTGAGGAATCGCCGCGATCGGTAGAGCGAGAGCAATAATTCTAGCCATAGACCTCCTCTGTAACGCAAAACATGCAACCTGTAGAATTTTTTAAATGTCGCTTATGGAGATTTTTGAGGGTAAAAGTTTGACGCCATTCCACGAGCGGACGCTATTTTGAAGTGTGACATGTTGGGTATCAATTTACTCTGCGTAATATTATCTTTCACAATATAAAAAAAAATTGGGCTAATTTTACTGTTGTCTTATTTTTTTTTTTATTCAAAAAAGACTGCTGCGCAAATACTGTGTGAAAAAAAAGGATTGCAATGACCGCCATTTTATTCTCTAGGGTGTTAGAAAAAATATATATATAATGTTTGGGGTTTCTAATGCCGCGTACACACGGGCGGACTGTATGGTGTACTTAGTCCGCCGAAACACATTTCAGCGGACAGTCCGGCGTACTGCGTAAGAATTTCGGTTTTTTCGAAATTCTGTCCGTCGTACTCGCATTTCGGCGGACAATCCGGCCGTGTGTATGCTAGTCCGCCGTACTTTTGAAATGAGCGGACTTTTCCCGCCTGGAGAAAAGGCCGCTCATTTAGAGCGGGTATCCAGGTAGGCGGGGCCCGCGAAGGAGACGTCGCTGGCCCCACCTCCTGGTATGGACTTAAAGGGGAACCCCAACGCCGAAAAAAATCGGCATGGGGGTCCCCCCCCAAGTCCACAACAGACCCTTGTCCGAGCACGCTACCCGGCCGGCCAGGAAAGGGGGGCGAGCGAGCGCCCCCCCTCCTGAGCCGTACCAGGCCGCGTGCCCTCAACATGGGGGGTGCCTTGGGGAAGGGGGGGCCGCATGGCCCCCCCACCCCAAAGCACCTTGTCCCCATATGATGAGGACAAGGGCCTCTTCCCGACAACCCTGGCCGTTGGTTGTCGGGGTCTGCGGGCGGGGGGGCTTATCGGAATCCGGGAGCCCCCTTTAATAAGGGGGCCCCCGGATACCGGCCCCCCACCCTATGTGAATGAGTATGGGGTACAATGTACCCCTGCCCATTCACCTGTAAAATAAAAGTACAAAAAAAAAACACAACACACGAGATAAAATACTTTATTGCACAGCTCCGGGGGTCTTCCGTCTTCGGGGGTCTTCTCGCCGGACTCCTCCGCTATCTTCTTGTAGCTCTTTTGCTAGCGGAGGAGTCCGGCTTTCTTCCTCGCCGCCGGCCTCTTCTCCCGACTTCGGGGGTCTTGTCCCCCTCTTCGGTTCTTCTGTCTCCGCCACTGCCGCCTTCCGTTCTTCTTCTTCTTCTTCTTCTCCTTCTTCTCCAGGAGATGTTGACTCGACGCTCTCTCCGGCCACAATGCCAGGGCCGTGCTGCGCGGCCACTTATATAGGGACAAGGGGCGGTGTCACATGGCTTTTTGTCACATGGGTTGGTCACATGGGTTGATGTCACATGGGGACTATGACATCGTAAGGGGGCGGGGTCACCATGTGACACCAACCCATGTGACATAAAGCCATGTGACACTGCCCCTTGTCCCTATATAAGTGGCCGCGCAGCGCGTCCCTGGCATTGTGGCCGGAGAGAGCGTCGAGTCAACATCTCCTGGAGAAGAAGGAGAAGAAGAAGAAGAAGAACGGAAGGCGGCGGCGGCGGCGACAGAAGACCGGGCCACCGCCTGTAAAAGAGCTATAAGAAGGCGCGGTGGCCCGGCAGAAGAACCGAAGAGGGGGACAAGACCCCCGAAGTCGGGAGAAGAGGCCGGCGGCGCGGAAGAAAGCCGGACTCCTCCGCTAGCAAAAGAGCTACAAGAAGATAGCGGAGGAGTCCGGCGAGAAGACCCCCGAAGACGGAAGACCCCCGGATCTGTGCAATAAAGTATTTTATCTCGTGTGTTGTGTTTTTTTTTTTTGTACTTTTATTTTACAGGTGAATGGGTAGGGGTACATTGTACCCCATACTCATTCACATAGGGTGGGGGGCCGGTATCCGGGGGCCCCCTTATTAAAGGGGGCTCCCGGATTCCGATAAGCCCCCCCGCCCGCAGACCCCGACAACCAACGGCCAGGGTTGTCGGGAAGAGGCCCTTGTCCTCATCAACATGGGGACAAGGTGCTTTGGGGTGGGGGGGCCGCGCGGCCCCCCCTTCCCCAAGGCACCCCCCCATGTTGAGGGCACGCGGCCTGGTACGGCTCAGGAGGGGGGGCGCTCGCTCGCCCCCCTTTCCTGGCCGGCCGGGTAGCGTGCTCGGACAAGGGTCTGCTGTGGACTTGGGGGGTACCCCCACGCCGATTTTTTTCGGCGTTGGGGTTCCCCTTTAAGTCCATACCAGGTGGTGGGGCCAGCGACGTCTTCTTCGCGGGCCCCGCCTACCTGGAGACGCGCTCGAAATGAGCGGACTTTCCTCCGCGTGTGTGGGCGAGTCCGTTCATTTCAAAAGTAGGGCGGATAGTACGGCGGACTTAGTACGCCGTATTAGTCCGCTGAAAAAGTGCCGTGTGTGGGCAAGTAGCCCGTTTGGAAAGTCCGACGGACAGTCTGGCGGAAAGTACGCCAGACTAAGTACGTCATACAGTCCGCTCGTGTGTACGCGGCATTAGTCATTTTCTAGCAAAAAAAAAAAATGTTTTAAAGAGGAAGTAAACCCTGATGAGTTTACTTCCTCTTTCATTCCCTACAAAGGTAAAGCATAATGGACTACTATGCATCGCATAGTAGTCCATTATGTGTCACTTACCTGTCACAGGAGCCAGCGAAGTCACCGATGTCCCCTGTAGTCCGGCGCATCCATCTTCTAGGTGGGTCTCGCTGCTCTGCCGCTGTTATTCGGCGAAGCTGCAAAACGTTACTCCCGCGCATGCGCACGGGAGCCGCCACTCGCGGCATATCACCATTGACCGCGGCGCGCTCAGTGCGCCTGCGCGCCGCTGTCTACGGCGCATGCGCCGTAGACAGTGGTGCCTGTCTTTCGGCAGATATCTCCTAAACCGTGTAGGTTTAGGAGATATTTCTTGGACCTACAGGTAAGCCTTAATCTAGGCTTACCTGTAGGTCAAAGTTGGTTGTAAGGGTTTACAACCACTTTAAACGTGTAAACACAGAGTCTGAAAAAGAGGCCCGGTCCTTAAGTGGTTAATACCATAATTTTCTTGTCTCATTATCACACTCCTTACTACATAAAAGGTCGTTTTTATTGTTTGTATCACAAAGGTGCACTTATTGAATGTATTTATGGTTACGTAACCAATGCTTTTGTTTTATTCTACATGTCAGTTAAGAATATAGTGTATCGTTCTTACAAAAAAAAAAAAAAAAGAAATCTGAGTAACACGTTGATAGGAAAAAAATAAAAATAAAAAGACAGCTTTTAGAAAATTACAGAGGCTTACCGTGCAACTAGGAGGCCGTGGACATCAGTAAAGCCAGTAATGAAATGCTGCGCCCCTACTATTAAATGCACCATCAATGTGTCAGGCTGATCTGTGTTATAATAGCTTTTATATCTGGGTTGGCTTCAGCTTGTGCCATCCACCATGCTAATATATCTGTTCTATTTTATTCTGTCTTTGTCCTTCAGTATCTCTATTTAACCACTTCAGCCCCGGAAGATTTCCCCCCCCCCCTTAATGGCCAGGCCATTTTTTGCAATTCGGCACTGTGTCGCTTTAACGGACAATTGCGCGGTCATGGGACGCTGCGCCCAAACAAAATTGACGTCATTTTTTCCCCCCACAAATAGAGCTTTCTTTTGGCGGTATTTGATCACCTCTGCAGTTTTTATGTTTTGCGCTATAAACAAAAAAAAAAGTGACAATTTTGAAAAAAAAAAGTTTTACTTTTTGCTATAATAAATATCCAAATTAAAAAAAAAAAATTCTTCCTCAGTTTAGACCGATATGTACTCTTCTACATATTTTTGTTAAAAAAAAAAACGCAATAAGTGTGTATTGATTGGTTTGCGCAAAAGTTATCACATCTACAAAACAGGGGATAGATTTATGGCATTTTTATTATTATTTTTTTTTTTATTACTGGTAATGGTGGCAATCTGCGAATTTTTATCGTGACTGCAATATTGTGGTGGACAGATCAGGCACTTTTGACACTTTTTTGGGACCATTGACATTTATACGGCGATCAGCGCTATAAAAATGCTGTGTAAATGTCACTGGCAGGGAAGGGGTTAACACTAGGGGGATCAAGTGGTTAAAGTGGAAGTAAACTCCCCTATCGCTTTCAGCCAAGGAAGCTGCTATCTTTGCCTCTGTTTAATCTTCAACTGCTATGGTGCTGCACATGTGATTCGTTATGACACCAGCCATTGGATGGTTTGATAGTTTGGCGGAGAGCACAGCCAATGTGCAGTTAGCATTCTCGACATGCCTTTTTTTTTAACTGGTTAAATCCATGGGTTTACTTCCACTTTAAATGTGTTCCCTAGGGAGGTGTTTCTAACTGTGGGGGGAGGGGACTGACTAGAGGAGGAGACAGATCGCTGTCCCTGATTAGTAGGAACAGCAGATATGTCTCTCCTCTCCTGTCAGAATGGGGATTTGTGTGTTTACACAAACAAATCCCTGTTCTGGCTCTCGCACCTGCGATCGTGGGTGGCCGGTGGACATCGTGGCTGCCGGCCATGCGCATCGGGTCCCCTGCTGTGGCTCTTAAAGGAGCCGGAGTACCAGTACGGTGATTTGTGGGAATGAGCCGGCCTGCCGCTGTATAGTGACAGCGGCTGGTCGTCTTGTGGTTAAAGAGGAACTTCGGTCTGCTCACGTAAGATGTAATGAAAATACCTTCGCCATTCTGAAGCTTCCCTCCAACCACTTTGCATATTATTTTATATATACTGTGATTCTGTGCTTGCCAAATATGCTGCAGAAATCTCCCTCCACTGAGTCTGGCTGCAGCCATTTTAACTGTGGGCAGCTGAAGCTGCTGCCTGTTCACTTCCTGGATTTACACAGAGGCACACCTCCAGCTCTGCAGCTCTCATTGGCCCTCTTATGACTCATTATCCCCTCCCTTCCTGGCAAACTCTCCCCAGAGTTCGAGAGAGCTGTGCATGATGTCATAAGCCTAGGCTTTTTACCAGACAAGAGACAGGAAGTAGATGACTTCTAAAATCGGAGAAACCTCAGTGTATTTTGGGTCTTTGCCCTTGCTACTATTTGGGTGTAAGTGGAAGCCTTGCTTTTGTCTCTGCTTTCCACCATAATTGCCATGTAAGAAGTAAAGAGCTGGAGTGGTCATATCCCAAACTGGTAAACATTGATGTATGTACAGTACATGGGGAAAACATTGAGTTACTTTCCTTGAGACACTAAATATTGCGCTACTGGAGTAAAGAAAAAAAATGAAGTACCTTCGTCCTAAAAATGCAATAGAGACAAGGAAATTGAGGCAACCTTGGACTTTTGTTCACAAGTTCAATGCCAGCACACCTCAAAACACATACAGTGTGCAATTAGTTCTGCTGCCTTGCATTCCAAAAAAATGGTGGAGGTACATTTTGTTACCAGTTTCAGAATTTCATGAATTGAATTAATAGTTAATATAATTAAATAGAATTGAAGTGTCAAACTGTGATATTGTAGCCCAGATGCATATTCATTCCAATATAAAACTAGATTTTACTGTGTATAAACTTAGAATACATTTTAAAGGTAGAAAATTGTAAAAATACATGATAAAATCAATATTTATTAAATTTTGTTTTAATACTGTTCTTCGTTTTACCTCATTTGGATATATTTTTCATTTTCCTTCCCTGATGGAGGTAAGGTGCAACCCTGAAACATGTTGGATTTCTGTAGATCACATCCAGTTGAAATAAATTTGTATCTGGACTAAACACCATGGTGTGGCGCTTCAAGTCTAGGTTCACTCTAACTTAAGTTTGCCGTGGAAACCCTTTTGGTTTGTAGAAGCCACCAGTCTAGTGGCCAGACACCATACATCAACACTGTCCTCACACCAATGGGTGGTAATAAGGAAAGTTTGTGACAGCAGGCAGGAGTTCCTCTTCCCTGCA
Organism: Lithobates pipiens; assembly: GCF_037356315.1. Classification (NCBI taxonomy): domain Eukaryota; kingdom Metazoa; phylum Chordata; class Amphibia; order Anura; family Ranidae; genus Lithobates; species Lithobates pipiens. The sequence goes on from NW_027507787.1 coordinate 218,653,866, forward strand.
CCCGCAGACTATGTGTAGTTCTCAATGGGCTGCGATGAGCGCCCTCGTAGTACATTGACACTTCCTCCAGCTTTTAATCAGAAAACCTGGAGGTATGGACAGAAAGCTGGAGAACATGTCTACAGGAGCCTGACATTGCACCCGCAATTGACTACACGAGCAATGCTTTGCAGGCTTCTGGAGGAAAAATATATTAAATGCACATTTTTTTTTAGTCTGCAAAAATATGTGCATTCATTAAAAAAAATTCCCTTAAATGTGAACTTCTCTTTTTAAGCATTCAAAATCAATGGACTTGTGAACAATCTGGGTGCTGGTTGCTATAGTCAGTCTCCACTCTCCAGCAAAGATATCAAAAAGGATATGAAAAGGCTTCAGCTACACTCCAAACTTGACACCTCTTGCTGTATTTATTAATTGCCAGCAAAATGTCTGCATGCAACTATGTCTCTAAAGGAAGGCTGATTTTTGGGTTGAGACTTTGTGTGCAGACATTTTGCTGACCATTAATAAATACAACTTGAGGAGCTAAGTTTGGAGTGTGGCTGATATACTTTTTCCTGCCCTAAAACAACACACAATGCACTTGTACACATTTAATGCATGTGCAGTAGTGTACACATTTAATGCATGTGCAGTAGTGTACACATTTAGACCCCTTTCACACTGGGGCATTTTTTAGGTGCTTTAGCACATTTAAAAAAAACACCTGTAAAGCGCCTGAAAGAAGCCTCATCTGCAATTCCAATGTGAAAGCCTGAGTGCTTTCACACTGATGTGCTGCACTGGCCGGGCGTCAAAAAAAAGTCCTGCAAGCAGCTTCTTTGCAGCGCTTTTGGAGCGGTGAATACACCGCTCCTAAAGTGCCCCTTCCCATTGACATCAATGGGAAGCGACTGCAAAGCGCTTTTGGCAGCAGCGCGTTGTGGGTACTTTTAACCCTTTATTTGGCCACTAGCGGGGGTTAAAAGCACCCCGCTAGCGCTCAAAAAAGCGCTGCTAGTTTAAGCGGGGCGCTTTACCAGCGTTTTTCAGGCACTGGCAGTGTGAAAGGGCTCTTAAAGCACTTGGCTTTCATATTGGAATTGCAGATGAGGCTTCTTTCAAGCGCTTTACAGGAGTTTTTTTAAGTGCCTGAAAAACTTCCCTGTGTGAAAGGGGTCTTAATGCACGTGCAGTGATATACGCATTTTAATGCACGTGCAGTGATATACACATTTTAATGCACGTGCAGTGATATACACATTTAATGCACGTGCAGTGATACTCACATTTAATGCACGTGCAGTGATACTCACATTTAATGCACGTGCAGTGATGCACACATTTAATGCACGTGCAGTGATACACACATTTAATGCACGTGCAGTGATACACACATTTAATGCACGTGCAGTGATACACACATTTAATGCACGTGCAGTGATACACACATTTAATGCACGTGCAGTAATACACACATTTAATGCACGTGCAGTAAAATGGCACAGCAGGTCACCAATGTCTGAATGTTTTGTATTGGCGGCTGTGAGGAAATGGTTCACATTCTTTGTAATGTATTTCTACACCAAGCTTTCAACCTTTTTTGAGAATATTTTTAGGACTCTTTTGTGAGCCGTCATTTTTCTGACCTTGCTGTTACTTATGTTCTGGCTTTGACATTATATCCAAAGTCTGTTTGGATGGAAGTAGTATTTATCAAGGTTCTTCCTGAACTTCATTCCTATGCAGCTAGTGAACCACAATTTACAGAACTAAAAATAAATGCAGAAATATTTTGTTTTATTTTTAGTTGGCATTCTTTGTATCAATGTGGTTAATTCACCATTAGCAGAAAACACCTATTTAATCATGTTAGCAAAATGTTGTCGATGTTAAACCTCTCATCATTGTTTCATTACGAAGTAATTTTAGTGCTGATTTGATTGTTGCAGACTAATGAGACTTTAGTATCGAATTTTTGATTACTAATTTGCATAACTGAGAACTGGAGATTATTTCCAGCGCTACTGAAGTGCTGTAAATTCTTGAAGTGTACTCACTCCATTAATTTCATAACAAACGTTGTAAATTAACAGTGAAAAAAGTTCCCACAGGAACCTTTATAACTAGCAATGCTTATCATCTGTGTATTTGGAAAGCCCCCTTTATTGGCTGATAATGTGCTCCTACTGGTTTGAGGGAGGGCAGCAATAATGGAAGAACTCCATGTGAGAACTGAACCCCAAAACTTCATATTCCTGATATGTGTCTGCTGTAGCATGTACTTGTATGAGAAAGTCTCCTGTTCTCTTTGTATTGCTTCCTTTGTGTGAAATCCCAGGTGATCCTGCTAGTCCCTCTGCTTTCCTATTAAAAAAAACTGGCCACACTAAGCAGTAGAGCACAGCATCGTCAGTTCTCTAGCTGTGCTGGGAACTCTGTACTCACCTCCAATGATCAGACTTGTCCTAACACCCCCGGCTGCACAGGCATTCGCTGGAAAGCTCCGTGTCCGTGTGCTGCTGCTTCTCCCCCTCCCCCCATCTCTTATGCAGCTGAACAGAACAGAGGGAATGTAATCACTTATAACAAAACGTTATCAATACTTTTTTTTTTTTTTTTTTTATATCTATATAAAAATGTTTTGCCTTTCATTTCTATTTGAACCTGAATGGGTTGTTTTACAAGGTGATCATTTACAATCACTTTAAAGTGGTTACCCTTACAGACCACCTTGACCTACATGTAAGCCTAGATTAAGGCTTACCTGTAGGTCCAAGAAATATCTTCTAAACCTACACGGTTTAGGAGATATTTACCGAAAGACAGGCACCGCTGTCTACCGACAGCGGCACGCAGGCACTCTGTGCATGCTGCTGCTAACGGCAATATGCGTTAGTGGCGGCTCCTCGTGCGTATGCGCGGGAGTGATGTCATCGCGGCTCCGGGTAATCACAGCGCTGTAGCCACGATACCTGGAAAGAAGATGGACGCTCCATGGAAGAGGGGACAGCGGTGACATCGCTGGCTCCTGTGTCAGGTAAGTGACGCATAATGGGCTACTATGCGATGCATTACCTTTGCAGGGAAACAAAGAGGAAGTAAACTCATCAGGGTTTACTTCCTCTTTAAGGCCTTGGTTAAAGCAGAACATTATGCTACCAAAATTAATGTGTGTTGCAAATTGCCTTCAGCATTGCTCCTGTTTCTTCTTGGTGGAGGCTGCCATTTTCCTGAAGCCCAGAGCCCCTGGGCAGAAATAAATCATAAAGTGGAATTAAACCCTTTGATTTAACCATTTGAAAAAATAGTTACATTCCTGGCATGCCGGGATTGCTAACTGTCACATTTGCTTGTTTCCTTAATCAAACTGTCAAACCATCAAATGGCTGGTGTCTAATCACATGTGCAGCACCATGGCAGTTGCAGATCAAACAGAAGCAGCTTCCTTGGCTGTAAAGGATAGGAGGGCTTAAAGCAGAGTTCCACTGTTTTATAAAAAAAAAATAAAAAATACTGCAGCTGCTGACTTTTAAAATATGGGCACTTACCTGTCCAGCGCGCCCGTGATGTTGGCACCCGAAGATCAAAGGATTTCTTGTTGGAATTTCTCAGCAGCATATCCTGTTCCTTGGAACGCACTTCCTGGTTTCTGGAACGCACACCATGAGCAGCGTCCGGATCCATCGCTAATCCCTTTACATGCCTGTTTTTATTAACTATTTTGTAAATACCCATTTGTATATGGAATAAATCCCTTTTCAAATGGTACTTTTCACTATTAGTTCAATTTTTTTTATCCTTTTTTTGGTGCCTGATGATTCTGCTGAGAAATTCCAACAAGAAATGCTTTGATCTGATGTGCACAACGCCACTCCTGAGCTTTTCTGGATACCATCACATAAGCCTGAAGTGACCCCCAGACTGCAAAGCTGGGGGTCATCCCCATTTGGTGAGTGGGGACACATGTGGGGGTGGCGTTTCTGCACCTGAAAAGTCCTGGAGCGTTTGTGGTCCATTGCACTTCAAAAGTTTTTTTCCCCATTGCGGATCAGAACATTCAGCACATTTATTTGGACTTTATTTACATGTTTTTTGCTTTGTATATTCACATCTGCACTCATCCACACTTGGGTACACATGTTTATTAACATTTGCGAGAACCACATTTTCATAATTTTACATTTCTAGTGAGTAGCACTTTGTGTGGGGCAGCTGCTTTAGTTTTCTTTTTCACCATTCAGCGCGAGTTTAAATTTTCATATTATTCACGATTTTGTACAATTGTCCACTGACAAAGAAAGGATCAGTCTATAATTTTAATGGTCAGTTTATTTTACCAGTGGAAGACAGAATAACAACACAAAAATCCAGAAAAGTGAATTTCAAAAAAGTTATAAATTTGATTTGTATGTTAATGAGTGAAATAAGTATTTGATTGCCTATCAATCAGCAAGATTTCTGGCTCCCAGGTGTGTTCTATACAGGTAACTAGCTGAGATTAGGAGCACTATCTTAAAGGGAGTGCTCCTAATCCCAGCTTGTTTCCTGTATAAAATACACCTGTCCACAGGAGCAATCAATCAGATACCAATCTCTCCACCATGGCCAAGACCAAAGAGCTGTCCAAGGATGTCAGAGACAAGATTGTAGACCTGCACAAGGCTGGAATGGGCTACAAGACAATCGCCAAGCAGTTTGATGAGAGGGTGACAACAGTTGGTGCGATTATTTGAAAATGGAAGAAACACAAAATACCTGTCCGTCTCCATCAGTCTGGGGCTCCATGCATGATCTCGCCTCCATGAAGTTTCAATGATCATGAGAACGGTGCGGAATCAGCCCAGAACGACATGGCAGAATCTGGTCAATGATATCAAGGCAGCTGGGACCATAGTCACCACAATTGGTAAAACTAAACCACAAAGGACTGAAATCCTGCAGCACCCTCAAGGTCCTCCTGCTCAAGAAAGCACATGTACAGGCCCTGTCTGAAGTCTGCTAATGAACATCTGAATGATTCAGAGGAGAACTGGGTACAAGTGTTGTAGTCAGATGAGACCAAAATCAAGCTCTTTGGCATCAACTCAACTCATCGTGTTTGGAGGAGGAAGAATTCTGTCTATGACTCCAAGAACTCCATTGCCACCATCAAACATGGAGGTGGAAACATGCTTTGCAGGGTGTTTTTCTGCTAAGTGGATGGGACAACTTCACTGCATTAAAGAGACGATGGACAGGGCTATGTATCGTCCAATCTTGTATGAGGACCTCCTTCCCTCAGCAAGGGCATTGAAAATGGGTCGTGGATGGGTATTCCAGCAGGACTATGACCAAAAACACACGGCCAAGGCAACAAAGTGCTCAAGAAGAAGCATATTCAGGTCCTGGAGTGGCCTAGTCTTTCTCCAGACCTTCATCCCATAGAAAATATGTGGCGGGAGCTGAAGGTTCGAGTTACCAAACGTCAGCCTCGAAACCTTAATGACTTGGAGAGGATCTGCAAGGAGTGGGACAAAATCCCTCCTGAGATGTGTGCAAACCTGATGGCCAATTACAAGAAACGTCTGACCTCTGTGATTGCCAACAAGGGTTTTGCCACCAAGTACCAAGTTATGTTTTGCGAAGGGGTCAAATACTTATTTCGCTCATTAAAATGAAAATCAATTTAGAACTTTTTTGGATTGTGTTTTTCTGGATTTTTTTATTTTTTTTTGTTCTGTTTCTCATTGTTAAAATAATCCTTCCATTTAAAATTATAGACTGATCATTTCTTTGTCAGTGGGCAAAAGTACAAAATCAGCAGGGGAGCAAATACTTTTAAAATTCCCTCACTGTATTACTGGATTTTAAAAAGTATAGGCGCTTTATTGTTCATGTTTACATAGCTATACCTACAAAAGGAACCAGTCTGAAGTTATTTAGCAGGAGCTAATTCCACTTCCAGAACTATCTACCAGGAGCCAAGATCTTTCCTGGAACACAGAAGAACATGTGCCAAAAAATGGAGGTATTTGTGCCCCTTTTTCATGGTTGTAGCATTTCTCAATACAGTCCTCATAGTGGTTTCCAGTGCACGGTATGGGCGGTACATCTATTATAGGTAGCGTTGGTGCACAGTGACATCTGAAGACCACCAAAGCCAAGTTTACACTCAGCCTGGCTATCCCATGCACAATTTTTTGAGCATGTCCTATTCAGGAATATAATGTGGGTGAAAATTCAGAGCTAAAACCCTTTTAATTTAGGGCTGATTACTAGGAGCATTTGTGCATAATAATAACCTATAGAAATCATTCAAATTTCCTTTCCACTAGTTGACAGCAGTCAGAATAACCAGGATTGTTTATGATAAATCGCTATGGGTAACCATATCTTACACATTGCTATCTGCATTTGTTAAATAAAGAGCATAGATTTGTTGTGTCAACTGCTTGGCAACCTTGTGGAATCAGTAAGTGCTGTCTTTTATTGTAGGGATTTCCTGTTCTATTGATGGTCGGGCATAGAACTGGTGAAACCTGTGTGAGTTTTCAATATTATTACCCCTAATAGGCTAAAGGTAGATCCATCCAGATTCAATAATGCTTATAAGTACAACAACTGTGAACTGGAGTTGCTGGAGCATGATATGGGGTCTTCTGGTGTCCATTTAATATCTTATTCCACATTTTCTGATCATGTTTCATGCAGTTTGCTTAACCCAGGGGTGCCCAGCCTTTTGAAGAGCGAGGGCCACTTTAGTGAATTGGTAACTGGTCACAATGAGCGGACCCGGAGGATGACAGGTCCGTGTCCACGGACACAGTCTACTCTACTCTATGGGCCCTCTGATCCAATCCGATTCACCCAGACAGAAGGGGCAGATCCCTTTCTATTTTTTTTTTTTTTAGGTAGGCGGATGTAAACAGACACAAGTCTTTTTTGTACATCTGCTGCTCCATAGAGGTGAATAGTAAGTCCGATTGGGTCGGACCAATCATGTGAAAGGGGCCTTATGCCCCATACACTCGTTCCGATTATCAGACCACAAAAGTCACTTTCGGACAGATCGTTCGATAATCTGATCGTTCAGCCGATCACGACAGTCCGTCCAACCAAATCCGAAGGGACAAACGGGAAAACTTTGGTCGGATGACAGCCCATCGTACGACAATCGTGTAGCCAGTACAGTATGCGTCCGATAAAAGTCATTGGACAAACACCACGCATGATCGGAAACACAAAAATAAACCAGAAGGACACACGGGTCACATGTATTTGACATCATTTAAATACGTAGCTACGCACGACAGAAGATTTTTCCAGAATCGTATGACAAAAATCTTACACACATTTTGCACTGTTGTATTCGATCTTAGTTGTATGCAACTAAATGTGAACGATCTGTCTTACGATAATCGGAACGTGTGTACGGGGCATAAGGCTTCTTTCACACTGATGCGCCGCGATTTGCCCAAACCGCGGGTGCAGCGCAGTGAACCTGTGGATTTTGGCCAGGTTAGCTGCACTTTGCGGTAAACTTCTATTATATTCTGCAGGTGTGGCACACTTTCTGAAGGCGCAACAAACCCGCAGGTAATAACAGACGTCTATGGCTCAATGCAGGTAACCCGCAGATGCTATGCACCTGCGGATCAGTTTGAAAGCAGCCCAGTAATCACTGCAAAACAGATATATCCATATATACTGTGAATTTAGTAGTATACTTACCTTTAATAACCGTCTTCCATTCTGGTATCGCTGGCTGTTGCTGTCCCAGGCAGAGTGCATTTGGTATCACTCCGCCTGTGACAGGAGCGGGCACCATATGGAAGCTCTGCTCCACAGACACTTGCTTCCACTACCAGTGGCTTCATTCACAAAACTGCTGCTCTGGGATGGCAGGTCAGCAACCCGTGATCTGGGCTTGCCAACCTGCCATCTTAGAGCAGGAGGTCGAGGGCCACATCAGAGGGCTCCGCGGGCCACTGATTGGGCACCCCTGGCTTAACCCATATTTAGGTTATAACATGAAACATGGTCAAAGTTCACAGCCCCCCACCCACAAACCACTGATCGTGTAAAACTTGTAGTCAGTGCTGATGTGTGTGTGTGTCCCACATCAGACAGTAAGGCCCCATTCACACCTGAGCGTTTTTGTAGCTTGAAGCCTGAAGCTACAAAACGCTAGAGGGGAAAAAATTCATTATTTTCAATGGAGATGGTTCACATCTCCACTCCAAGTCGCCTGAAGCTCAAACAAGTTCTGGACCCTTTTTTGTCGCTCAAAATCGGGGCAGATTTGGGCGTTTCTTCTTTTTACATTGGTGACCTTTTGCCCTGCACAAAATCGCAGCAAAACGCGGCAAAATCATGGTAAAATCGCACAATTTTTCTGCCCGAAAAAGCTATACTCAGGTGTGAATGGGGACTAATTCTCAATGAAACACAAGTCACCATACTTGTAGTCCGTAGATAATTTATTCAGCTTTGTATATGAAGGTCCATACCTTGGTATTAATGCTGAAGAGCCTGACCTTGAATACAGATAGAAGAAAGGAGACATACTGTGTTTCCCCGAAAATAAGACCGGGTCTTATATTCATTTTGGCTACAAAAAACACACTAGGGCTTATTTTCAGGGTATGTCTTATTTATTTACTATATGTACAAAATCAACATTTATTCAAATACAGTAATGTCATCATCATGACGATCTAAAAGTGTTTTGTAAGCCTGAAAAAAAAAATATATATAAATATTATGATCCTTTAAACTCCCTGGCGGTAATCCTGAGTCTGGCTCGGGTTGGGATTTCAGTACCCTAAGCGGTAACCCCGAGTCAGACTCTGGATCGCATCGCTGAATACAGGGAGGACACAGGGAGAAGTTACTTACCTTGTCCCCTGGATCCAGCGATGTCCTCCGCGCTGTGTGATCGAGCCGTCCTCCGCCCGATTCACACAGTGCCCGAGTGCGCCAAATTCAAAAAAGTAAAAACACACAAAACACACACAGTACTGTAATCTTACAGATTACAGTACTGTATAAAAAAAATTACACACCCCGTTTGTCCCTAGTGTTCTGTCCAGTGCCCTGCATGCACTTTTATATTATAAACACTGTTTTTTTCTGCCTGGAATTTGGAGATTGTCCATAGCAACCAGAAAGTGTCCCTTTTTATGTCAAAAGTGATTTTAGACCAACTAGAAAACAGCGATAATAAATTATAATCACTTGCACAATTGAGCGATAGCGATTTGTGGGGGAAATTCATCAACAAACACTAAATCTAATGACAGCGACAATTCTGCAAATGAGCAAATTTCAATGTTTTTGGATTTGATTACATTATTGAATAATTTTTATTATTTATTATCATTATTTATTATAAACTTTATCATACCCGGGATGTCTACTAGACTCTGGTTTGAACAGATTTAAGGTTGAACATATTTTTTATTGTTACAAGATCAGTGCAAGTAAATAATACAAAATGGTAGTACAATTCCAAAAATACATAAACATTGAGGTACAGGTATATAGGCATAAGGAACTACGAAAATAGAGCTGATTTATACCCAGTTTAAACATAAACAAATGAAGGAATCAGTTGATGGGGAAGAGAGGGAGGGGGTGCAAGAAGGAGGGGGAGGGGAAGGCAAGGGAGAGGGAGAGAGGGAGACAGGAACCCCGAGACAGGAATCACTTAGATCAATTCTACAGCCTCCAGGGCGGATCTGGGATGAGGACCTGAGGTCTAACAAAGGTCGCCACAGAGGGGGAGAGGGAAGGTGAAAGGGAACCAGTTAGGAGAGGGCGCACATAGGGAAATGAGAGCATAGGCCTGCAAGCCGTGTGACCCCCCAGGATGGCGTCCCAGGTAAACGTTTAAAATACATGAAGGGACAGTGTCCTATCGGAGACCACTCAGGAAGCCCGGTGAGGCCGAGTGATGGCGCCAGATAGACCATAGGGCAGTGAACTTGTCATATCTGTCGTCCACCTTCGCCTGTAGTTCCTCCATGACCATCACATCATTAAGAATTTCAACCCATCCAACCACCCGGTCCCTCTTCCAATAAAGGGTGATGTTATGACGGGCAGCAGAGAGGAGGAATCTAAGGAGGCAAGTTTTGTGCCTTTTAACGGAGCCCGGTATAATGGACAATAGAGCAACCAAGGGCGAGGGGGACATGGCAGTCTGATACATAGCATTATAGGTCTCAAAAACCTTATCCCAAAAAGGACGTACCATAACACAATCCCACCAGATATGAAGGAACATACCTGTCGCTCCGTGACACCGCCAGCACACATCCGTTGAGCCGGGGAACATCCTGCGTACCGAGACTGGAACTCTATACCACCGTGACAGTAATTTATAATTCTTTTCCTGAGTGAATCCTGATCTGGAGGATTGGTGGGTAAGGATAAAGGAGGTATGCCACTGCGATGGGGTAATTTCAGTCTCAATGTCAGCGGACCACTTATCCGTGTATGTAGGAAGAGAGGTGTAAGTGAGAGATTGGATTTCTTTGTAGAGAAGAGATAGCGTATGTTTCGGAGTGTGGGGGAGAGTGCAAAACTCCTCAAACAGGGTGAGCGGTCTATGAATGTTGCCGGATTGGAAGAGTGAATTGCAAAATTGGTTAATGGATCGCTCAGAAAGCCAGTCCAAGCCAGGCAAAAGTGACAATGTTACCGGGTCCCTTAAACGACCAGTGGAAGGGTGAACAAATTGAGTAGCCGTGGGCCAGTCCTCCCTGCGGTATGCTCCAACATGGGTGGCCGAGAGGAGAGTGGGAAGGAGTGGGTTATCAAAAAGGGAGGAAAGAGGGCTAGGATCCGTGGACAGGCCCGTTTTACTAGATACTTCATACCATTTGGTCAGGACTGCGACCGTCAGAGGGGAAACCCCACGAAGCGAGCGGAACGTAGCGTGATGTCCCCATAAAAGGGCCCTAAGATCTCTGGAGGTCATGTCCTGTTCGATAATCACTGAGGGTTTAGTTAGGGGTCTCGGGAACCATTCCAACAGTCTGGATAATAAAGATGCTGTATGATACAATTGAAAGTCAGGTAGGCCAGTGCCCCCGCGAAGCTTAGGGGCACATAGGACCTTATGTTTCAGTCTAGGGGGGTGGTGTAGCCATACAAATTTGATGATCGCAGAGCGGAGGGAGAGGAAGAACGCTCTAGGGAGGAGTACGGGGAGGGTTTGGAACAGATACAGAACCTTGGGCAGTATTCCATTTTAATGACGTTCATCCTCCCCCACCAGGTAAGTTTCAAATTGTGCCAAGAGTCAAGGGAGCGCCTAAGGTTGGTCAACAGGGGACTATAGTTCAAGAAGTAAATGTCTTGCAGGTCCCTCGGGATTGCGGTCCCTACATACTTAACAGAGTGTGATTGCCACCGGAACGGGTAGTTCCTTTGTAGGGCCGCCAGGTCCCGCTCGGATAGAGAAACGTTCAGGGCTTCAGTCTTTGCTATGTTAAGTTTGAAATTACTATAGCTACCGAAGCGGTCTAATTCCGCAAGAATATGCGGTATGCTAGTTTGGGGTTTCGTGACGTACAAAAGTAAGTCGTCAGCGTAGAGTGACAGCTTGCGGGGAGCCGAGGGGGTGGGAATACCATGAATAGAGGTATTGTTGCGTATAGCCTGTGCCAGGTGTTCCACCGTGATTGCGAACAGCAAGGGCGAGAGGGGGCAGCCCTGTCTGGTGCCGTTACTAATACGGAATGGTGTGGACGATTCCCCGTTAGCTGAGACCCGAGCAGTAGGGTGGGAGTAGAGGGCCATGATCTTTGAAAGTAAGTTGGGGCCTAAGCCTATTTGTTGTAGGGATGCTCTAAGGAACTGCCAACTCACCCTGTCGAATGCCTTCTCAGCATCGCAGGCCAAGAGTGCTTTGGCGTAAGAGATCAGGTGTAGTGTTTTCGTGGTGTTGTCTCTGGCCTCCCGGCCAGGGACAAACCCCACTTGGTCCCCATGAATCAGAGAGGGAAGGAGGGGGGCTAAGCGCGTGGCAAGGATTTTAGCGTAAAGTTTCAGGTCGACATTCAACAAGGAGATCGGGCGATAATTACCGCAGAGCGTAGGATCCCTCCCAGGTTTGGGGATCACCACTATTTGAGCTTGCAGAAGCTCGATAGAGAGCGGATGGTCGTCGCCAACCTCCTCAAATGCCCGCGCCATCAATGGAGCCAGTTGTTGGGCATATTGCTTGAAAAACAGGGGTGTATAGCCATCAGGGCCTGGACTTTTGCCCTGCTTAAGCCCCTTTATGGCAGTCAAAAAGTCTGAAGTGGACAACGGGCGTTCCAGGTCTGATACTGCATCTGGGGGCAATTGAGGTAAAGAGGTATCACGGACATATTGTAAGAGGTCCAAGTGCGAGGAGGGGGCGGGCGCCCGAGCAACCGGTAAGTTATACAAGGAAGAGTAGAAGTCCCGGAAATCAGAGACAATTTCTGAGTTTTTAGTGCGTTTGACGTGAGTAGAGGATATAAGATGGGAGATATTTGGTCTACGCTGTTGGGGGTGGAGTATGCGAGCTAGGTGTCTCCCACATTTGTTCGCGTGGGCGTAGTGAATATGTCTACCTCTAGTGCAGGCAATCACAGAGCGTTCGGTGAAAATCCGTTGGAGATCCCTACGTGCGTTAGAAAGTTCTGCCAGTGTCCCAGGATCGGGAGAACGCTTGTGGGAATCCTCAAGGGTAGAGATCAGCGCAAATAGTCTGTGAATTTCGGCAGTACGGGCCTTTTTCAACCTAGAGCCATGCTGAATCAAAATGCCTCGGAGGACACATTTAAGTGCTTCCCATTTGGTCAGATTAGAGGTGTTGTCGTCAGCATGGACCAGGTTAAACTCTGTGATTGCCGCTATTATCGCTGCATTGCATACTGAGTCCCGTAAGAGGTTATCGTTCAGTCGCCAGGATTTGTGTCCGCAGAGGTGTGGGGGTCTCCCCAGCGCCAAATGTACCGGGCGTGATCAGACCAGATTCTCAGTCCGATGTCGCAGGTAGGGTCACAGTCCAGTAATGTTTGGGAGATCAGTATGTAGTTGAGTCGGCTGTAGGAGTTATGTGCAGGGGAGTAATAGGTATAATCCCGCTCAGAGGGGTGAAGTACCCGCCAGGGGTCTACCAAGGAGAGGTCTTTCAAAACGGAGCGTATACTGGTCAGTGTGGATGGAGGTATGTTTGACTTGCCAGTGGATGAGTCCAGTTTCGGCACTAACGGTACGTTCAGGTCGCCACCCAGGATCAAGTTATGAGTTCCAAAAACGCGGAGGCGGGAAGCCACGGAGGAGAGGAATCGGTGCTGGTTCTGGTTAGGGAAATAAACATTAACAATGGTTAAAACCGTTTGTTGAACCTGCAGTTTCAAAAACACATATCTACCGTTAGGGTCTATCTCCTGGTCAAGAATGGTCGGGTTAAAGGAGGCATGGAAGGCCACAGAGGTCCCCCCGTGTCTTGGCGTCAGGGTTGGTGCTATGAAACCAACTTGGGTATCGTTTGTCGGAGATTGTAGGGAGCTTGTCTGTCCGGAAATGAGTTTCCTGCAATAGTAGAATGTGCGTTTTAGCTTTGTGAAAGTGATGCAGGAGCTGTCTACGCTTCTCTGGAGTATTAAACCCTCTACAGTTAAGAGAAGAGATTTTAATGCCTAGGGAGGACATACCAAGTGGGGGGGGGGGGGCGCGGGGGGTGTGTTAGGGTTCCTGTCATGGGAGCTAGAGGAGGTAGTCTCCAGCTGAGGTAACAAAGGGTCAGCAAATGGATCGTAGGGTTGGGGAAAGAGAGGGCGTCAAGGGAAACAACCAGTCAACCCCCGGAGCAGAAGGGGTAGGTAGTGGCGGACGGAAAATACACAAGGGGCAATAACAGCTCCGGGAGGGCCCAGAAGAGCCCGTGTGGGTGTGTCAAAATACATTCCCCCCGGGAAGGGTGGGTAGGGAGCAGTCAAACCCCGCCCACTAGTGTTCAGGGGGGAAAGGGGATGTGAACACTACACAGATTTCCTAAAAAATATCAGAAAACAGAGGCAGTAAAGACTCTGCACACCCTAACGTGGGGAACGTGGAAGGGCAAATCTCGGGGGCTCCGCCCCAACATAACTAAACAGACATTACTAAAGAAAAAGTGCTTATCTAAAGCGCACAGCACAGCACGTGCCGAGCAAACAAACAGTAAAAAAAGGAAAACAGTGCAAAGTCAGTAGCATAGTAGAAAAAATACCGTCCAAGCCACTGTCCAGGGCTGGCAACCAACCATGATTCGAGCAGTTCACAAAAGGGCCCAGATGAGGCTCAGCACAAAAACAAAGTGACAAAAACAGGTAGTGCCAGCGGACAGTCTCGTAGAGAAGAAAAAACTTCACAGGCTGGAACACATCACCAAAGCTGGATAGCCAGGTCAACAACCACCTAGAGGAGGAAAAGGGAACAATGCATAACGAAGAGTCAAGCCTGCAAACCAGCAAGTATAGTAGAAAAAATATAAAAATAAAAGAAAAATCATCCAGGCGGGGACTTAGAAGTGCGGGATCTGGATCTCTTTTTCCTGGATTGCTTCTCCCATCTAGGTGCTTTAGGGAACCCGGGAGTAGCTGCCTCCAATGGCCAATCCGGAATCCGAATCTGCGGCAGTTCAAACACACCTAGGAAGTTAGGTAGATCACCCAGGGTGCGAAACGTGGCCGATTTACCCTCATGGGATGCAAACAAGTGGAAAGGGAAGCCCCATCGGTATTTAATTTGCTTGGAGTGAAGTGTGTCCGTGAGCGGCTTCAGAGCTTTCCGCATGAGAAGGGTCTGCCTGGAGAGGTCCGTCAGAAGCATGACGGGGGATCCGTTAAAAAGGATGGATTCCTGATTCCGGGCGGCCTGCATAATGTCAGACTTGGTATGAAAGAAGTGAATGCGGCATATAATGTCCCTGGGGTAAGCAGGATTGGGATTGCGGGGGCCCAGGGACCTATGAATCCTGTCAATTTCCAGGTGCTCTTCCCTAGGCTTGTTCAATAGCTGATTAAACATCAAAGTGGCCGCTTTGGCAAGATCTTTGTTTTCAACCGATTCAGGCACTCCGCGGATGCGAATATTATTGCGACGACTTCTATTTTCCTGGTCGTCGAGACCGTAAAACAGTTGTTGGATCTGGTTAGTGTGCTCTTGAAGGATGTGATCATGTTCAATAATTCTGGTCACAGATTCCTCCACTGTCGCCTCAATATCATCAAAGCGCTGTCCTATATCATGGCGCAGGTCAGTAATTTCACGTTTATAGGAGAGCTCGAGCCTGCTGATGTAGGCCTCAATATCCCCTTTAGTGGGGAGGGCCTTGAGATAGCTTTCCATGTCCCATGTCCCTGGCTGAGAATGTGGCTGGGGCGGAGGGCTTCCGGGACATGCAGGGTTGCGGGGGCTCCGGGTGCCCGAACCGGGGGATTGCGGTGAGGGAGGAGAGGGCTCAGGGAGCGGTGATGGTACCTGAGAGGCGGTGAGAGCCGCCGAGCGGGTCGCCGCCATCTTGGAGGCCGGCGTGGTCCGGCCTGCGGGTCCCTTCGCGGGGAAATAGCTGCCGATCTCCTTGGATTTGAGATCCCCCAAGGCTCGGGGGGTGTCTCCGGTCCCTCTCCTGCTCATGAGGGAAGGTAGCGAGGATGTATCCGGCCGTGCTGTGCGCCGTTCGATGAGGTGGAGCGGGAGCCGAGGTCTCAGGCAGCCGTCTTGTCCATGCGCCAAGCCACGCCCTTCTTGAACAGATTTAAGAGAGTTATTCCTAAGAATTACAAGACTACAATATAAAACGCCAAATTTCCATGCAAAATAATTGTACCGCTTTCAGCACCTAAAACCAGAACTAATCATACCGCCAGGGAGGTTAAAGAGGAAGTAAACCCTGATGGGTGTTACTTCCTCTTTGTTCCCTGCAAAGTAAAAGCATAATGGGCTACTATACATCGCATAGTAGCCCATTAAGTGCCACTTACTTGCAGAAGAAGCCCGCAATGTCAGCGACGTTCCCTCTCTCTCATCGCATCCATCTTCAACCCCTCTTCCTTCCGGGGGCCGTGGACTCCAGCTCTGCTATTGGCCGGAGTCATGTCACGTCACTCCCGCACATGCACGCTAGAGCCGACGGTCACGGCACAGGCACTACATAAACGGCACGGATCGTGCCCTTTCTTTAGTGCGCATGCGCCGATTATGTCGGCGCCGGGTTCTATGTCGAATAGCTCCTAAACCATAGAGGTTTAGGAGATATTTCTAGTACCTACAGGTAAGCCTTATTATAGGCTTACCTGTAGGTACAAGTGGTTGTACTGGGTGTACAACCACTTTAAAGCATGATAGACAGCACAGTACTTGTTCTGTGCCATTTACCCCTCCCTGTGTTTTAAAAAAGATCTGGAATAAAACAGTAAAATGTTTTTTGTTTTTTAAAAGTTCCCGTGTCCCCTGTCTTCTCTCCCCTTGTCAGCTCAGGAGTCAGTGTTTTGACATTCTGTAATCCCAAAAATAAACCTTTCATCAGTCCCTTCAAAATCAAGAGGGTGGTAAATCCAGTGGCCTTTGAATTGTCACTACCTAGTTCGTACAAGATCCACCCGGTGTTTCATGCATCCCTATTAAAACCAGTGATCCCAAGCTGCATTCCTGGAAGAGAAGTGGCACCACCTCCATCGGTCGTAGTCGAAGGTGAAGAGGAATTTCGAGGTGGAGGCCATAGTGGATTGTCGAAAGAGGGGCAGACAGACTCAGTACCTGGTAAAATGGAAAGGGTATCCCCCTGAAGACAATTCTTGGGAACCCTCCAGTAACATCCACGCTCCCCGGTTAATACGGGATTTCCACCGAAGACATCCTGAGCTGCCAGCCAGATTGGGCATCCGGAGGCTGCCCCTTGGGTGGGGGCACTGTCAGAGGATCAACAGACTGCAGCGTCAGGTGCACGAATTAGTGGGTCCGGGCGCACGCATATGCGTGATATGGTACAACGGTGTGTGCGCACGGCTATGCGCACGGCTATGCGCACCACCTGATCACTCTGGCAGGCCTATAAAAGGCAATCATTTGCTCTGTGTCTTTGCTGGTTTGTCTCTTCAGCTCCAGTGTTCCTGTGTACCTGTGCCTTGTTTCCTGAGCCTTCCCGTTGTGACCCGCATTGGACCTGACTACTCTCTCGGACCTCTCCTGTGATTGACCTCTGGCTTGCCTTCTGGATTTCCCTCTCTACCGTTCCTGTGTTTGACCCCCGGCCTGCCTCCTGGACTTGCCTCTGCCTATTCCCTGTGTTGTGACGCCTGGATTTACGGACTGACCTTTGTGTATGACCTCGCTTGCTCTCGGACTCTGATTGAACCTCCCTGGTGTTTGACCCTCGGCCTCCTGCTGTTCTTCACTCCAAGTGTTAGAACCCCTGCCAGGCGTTCTCTTCAAACACATTCCAAGGCCATCTGCACGGGCATCTCTTCCTTCAGAAGAAGTCACCTGCTGGCAACCCGTGCCCCTTCGTGCCCTGTACCCGCTGTTCCACCCTCAGGGGTGCCGTGCACCCAGTTGCAAGGGAAGCCGCTCTCAGCACTTCGGACCCTGGTGAGTACCTGACACAAGGACTTTACTAGGGCTTATTTTCGGGGTAGGGCTTATATTGTAGCCAAACACGAAAATAACGCTAGGGCTTATTTTGGGAGGAAACCGGGTAGGATGGAGGTAAGTGAACTATCTCTTCTTTTGCAGGGGGCTGCTTTGGCTTATTACTTGAGTGACGGCAGAATCCCATTAAGCATAAGCATTGCATTGGACCAGGGATCCTCAAACTGCAGCCCCCCAGCTGTTGCGAAACTACACATCCCATGAGGCATTGTAAAACTCTGACATTCACAGACATGACTGGGCATGATGGGTATTGTAGTTCCTGAACAACTGGAGGGCCGTAGTTTGAAGACCCATGCATTGGATAATCATTGGTTTGTCACCTGCCAATCGCGGTAGAGGAAAACTGCTCTAGACACTTTCTCCACCAATTGATTAGGGGAAAACTGCAGTCGTTTTTAAAAGATTTTCCAACTCGCTATTCCCCTCTCCTCGCTGACAGTTCGGTTCTTCACTTTCTCTCCATTGCAGTAAAAGATGGCTGTGTGCAACCTTTGTAGTTTAACATAACCAGCTTTGTTTTGATACTGCCAATGTAATCTAAATTTCAATAAAGCCATTAATAGAGCTTTGGCAAATCCATTTGTTGAGACGTGACTTTAGATGACTGCATTTTTTTCCCCCCTTTTTTTCCGTACCTTGTAGCGGTTAAGATTAATTGCTGCCATTTTCTGTGCTGCTGAGCATGACTGTTTGCTAATGCACTCCGGAATTGTATTTTACCCTGCAGAACTTTGCTTAAATAGACCGTTCCCCAAATGTATTTCATACTGTGACAAAGTAATATTGTTTTTGTGCTGTTTTTTTTAACGCAGCTAACATCCAAATTAACTCCTGGAAATGAAAGGTGTTAAACACATATTTCTTCAACTGTAGAAACAAAAAAAGAAAAAAAGAAAAACAATTTTAGTTAATTGGACTTTGCATTAGCATACAGTGTAGGATCTGTAGTTTCCAAGCATGGGATATCGGAGTTGTTTGTTTTTTGGAGTGGGCCTGGCGGTGTGTTTGTCATAATTTTCGTCAGCGGCATATAACCAAAAATCACCCCAGATTTTCTGCAATTAACGAAAACAGAATGAAAATGTGAGGGAGAGATATTTTACTAGGGTTGCACCGATACCACTATTTTAAGACCGACTACAAGTAACGATACTTTTTTTCAAGTATCGCCGTCGCTGACTGATGCGTTTTTTTTTATATTTTTACATGCTATCAATTTTTGGCTGGCGGAAATTCGGACAGCTAAATTCCGATGGAGCATACACACAGTCGCATTTTCCGATGAAAAGCTCTCATCTGTCTTTTTCTGGCCGGAATTCCGATCGTGTGTACGCGGCATAAGGATCATAACAGTGAAAATTGAAAAATTGCCTGGTAATGAAGGTTGATGTGGTTAATCCCTGCAGTACAACTGAGTGGGGAGGGATTAGAGCCCCCGTCAATTTTTATTGCCGTGCCCCCCTTAAGGAGAGTCACCCTCTCTATTTGTCTTGTTTACCATCATCGAAAGTGAAAGTAAAAAGAAAGCCCCAAATTTTGGGTTGACCCCAGAAAAGTATTAGATGTTAAATCTTCCAATGGGGAGACCATTTCTGGTGAGCTTGGGCTCCCAAGAAATTCCTATAATTTGCAGAGATTTCCTATCACTTCCTGTTTGGCTATGGGAAAGAAAGTGAAGCGAAATCTCCGCAATGGGTCAGAGATGGGCGGAAAATAGAATTCCGATCGTGTGTACGCGGCATTAGACTGACAATTACTCGGTTGTGCAACACTGTATGCAGGTTAACTTTATAGCATATTTTAGACAGATAGGGCTTTATTTTGGTGTTATTTAATAACCTCCTGGACTTTTTTTCTTTTTAGATTTTTACAATCTAAAAGAAAAAAGGCCAACAAAAAACAGTTTCCTTTACTTTGTTTCAAAAAATAGCAAATAAAATCCCAGGACAGGTTGAAAACCCCCGAAATTATTCCTTTTTGAAAAGCAGAAACCCCTAAGTAAACTCATTTTTTTTTCCACAATTTTTTGGGGAAATGAAAAAACATTTTATTATTCAGGGGTTTAAAACATCCTTGTTAATGGTACAATAGATACATTAAAGCCCAATTCACAAAATAAACTTTTTATAATTGATGTATATGATAACACTGAGTATTCTTTTAAATCATTTTTATAAATATTTATTGGCTAAAATATTTGTCATTCTGCCCTGGGGCTTAGTATTTCCCCCCCCCCCTTTCTGACAATCTGACCCTATTGTAATTTGGCTTCTATGCTTTCAGAATTAGTCAGCTTTCGTTAGCTGAATATAATCTGCAACATCTACTTCTTCATGAGGAAAAAATAAAATTTAAATTATGCATACTTATGCATGTTTTAGTATATCAATCAAAGTGATGGCATTGCAGGATGTCAGATTGAAGCTGTAACTCATTCTGACACATCATATATAAGATGATTCCGCCCTTTTTTCAGTCTTCTTCAGTATCATTCATTTATTAGACACTTGGAGAAGGTGAACGTCTTATTGAAAATAATGTAGTGCAAATATCATTCATGCTTGCATAGAACATTTGGAAAAAGTGCCGGTCATAATATCAATGTATAAAAAGAGGGTACCTTCATCCCTAAGAGAGAGAAGGATTTTAAGGAGGCTGAAATAGACTTTTATGCTACCATACAAAAGCTTGGGATACAGAAGATAAGTATAAAAAATATAATTTTTATTACAATCACAATTTAAAATGCATGAATTTAAAAAAAAAGAGAGACATGGAACAATGCAGTGGCTCTAAATGGTTGTGGTGACACTGGAGAATGCACCATCTGTATAATAATTGCTCGATAAGTTTCGCAGAAAGGAACATCGCTTCTTCAGGAGGTTTTTTACACAAATTTTTGCACAATTTTATAGAGCGATTACCAATGTCAAACTATGAATAGAGAGAACATATTAGTTATAACATCATACAAGCCTCAAGTAATAGCACAATATTATTATTATACAGGATTTATATAGTGCCAACCGTTGCACAACGCTTTAAAACATGAGGGCAGACAGTACACTTACAATGCAAATCAATACAGGAGGGATCGGAGGACCCTGCTCATAAGGGGGGCTTACAATCTAGAAGGGAGAGTCAATTGGAACAAAGGGTAATAACTGGGGGGATGAGCTGATGGAGAAAATGAAAATACAGTTGTTAGGTGTGGGTAGGGAAGGCTTCTCTGAAGAGAAGGGTTTTCATGGATCGTCTAAAAGCTAATAGAGTAGGAGATACGTGGACAGATTGGGGTAAGGAGTTCCGTAGGATTGGAGAGGCTTTGGAAAAGTCCTGGAGGTGAGCATGGGAGGAGGTGAAGAGGGAGCTAGAGAGCAGGAGGTCTTGAGAGGAACGAAGAGAACTATTAGGTTGGTATTTAGAGACTAGGCTAGTGATGTAGCTGGCGGCTAAATTGTGGATGGCTTTGTAAGTAGTTGTTAGTATTTGGAATTTATTTTATTCGGTGAGTGGAAGCCAGTGGAGGGATTGACAGAGAGGAGTAGCAGACGCAGAACAATTGGTAAGGTGGATGAGTCTGGCAGCAGCCTTCATGATGGATTGAAGAGGTGATAGACTATGTAGAGGTAAGCCAACGAGAAGGGAGTTGCAGTAGTTGAGGCGGGAGATGACCAGGGAGTGAATTAGGATCTTTGTTGTGTCATTAGTTAGAAAGGGGCGTATTTTGGAGATGTTGCGGAGGTTGAGGTGGCAAGATTTGGACGTGGTGCTTAAGAAAGGTTCAAAGTCCAGGACTACACCTAGAACCTTGGCATGCGGGGATGGGTTTATAGTTGTGCCATCGATTGTGACATAGAACAAAATGTCATCACTACAGAGGATATACATTCATGTTCTATTACTTGAGGATTGTATGATGTTATGACTAATATGTTCTCTCTATTCATAGTTTGACATTGCTAATTGCTCTATAAAATTGTGCATATCTTTGTATAAAAAATCTCCTGAAGAAGCGGTGTTCCCTTCCGCTGAGCTGTGTCTCAGCCAATCAGGAGGAGTGTCTCGGACAGCTTAGACATTTGTGGACATCACTGGAGAGAGAGGAGGCTCAGGTAAGTAATTAGGGGGCGCTGGAGAGGCTGCTACAAACAGAAGGTTTTTTAACCTAATGCATAAAATGCATTAAGATAAAAAAAAAAACCTTATGCCTTTACAACTCCTTTAAGCACTAATTTCAATTTTAATTCATAATGTTTATTCACCTCAAGGTTCTCCTGTACATGTAGCTATGCAGGAAACCCACTAACTTTACATGCTGTGATTTTTGTTTAATGCATGATCCTACAATGGGTTACAAAGGCCTGATTACAACAGACAAAATAGTTGCTCTCGAATAAACAGAAATCTGATTTATATCCTATACACCAAAGGTGACAAAAAGCAAATTAGATATTGAAAAGCAGTAATAAGTTGTCATCGTAAAAGGGTGCCCTGCTGCTTGCATGCAATTCTCATAGGACTGCTAGCATTGTCCCCTGCACAATAGGTGACTAATGCTCAAATGGTTGTGAAAGTTAAGTTGATAGCTCTGGTTCCCCAAAATAAATCTAGTTCCAAGACGTAATATGGAATAGATGGATTCAGGTTTGCATTAAACAGAAGACTTTGCATATACAGAAGAGTCTCTTGAAATGAGGACACTTTAGACTGAAATGGGAAGAAAAGGTTGGGGGGAACCACATTCCAAATAGTCAAGTCCAAGGTAACTTGATTCCATTAACATGATCCACTAGAACAGGGGTAGGCAACCTCGGCCCTCCAGCAGTGTTGAAACTACAAGTCCCATAAGACATTGCAAGATCCTGAAAATCACAGGCATGACTCCTAAAGGCAGAAGCATGATGGGATTTGTAGTTTCACCACAGCTGGAAGGCCGAAGTTGCCTACTCCTGCACTAGAATCCTCTCAACTTGTAGGCTACCTATGTGAAACCCTAGTGCACTATTCCAATGAAATACATTTACTTTGGACACATTTTTTCATCTAGTTTCAAAATGTTCAGATCTCCAAAGACTGATCTCGGGCAAGCTGCATGACCTGCACATGAATTGACAGTTTTACCAACAAAACTGGAAAGATCATGGTAGGACCATATTTTTTCTTTTTCAAGCATAGGCAATACACTCCTACTATACTTGTTCATGTTTCCGAAAGCAGCCTTTTGAAAGAAATGTGTACTTCTGGTGGCAGTAAAGCAGAAATCTTGATTTAGCGTTTTTTTTTTGGGCAGGTGATGTGACTACACTAAAGGCTTTAAATCTTCGGAACTGCCCGCTTGAATTTCCTCCAGAAGATGTTGTGTGTAAAGGACTGGAATCTATTTTATCTTTTCTCAGAAACTTCAAGCAAACAGATCTCAGGTCTTCTGATCCCGATGAACCAGGTATACAATATCTGTAACTGGAATTATAATGTTAAATAGGGGTCTTCAAACTTTTCAATATGAGGGCACACTGAATATTTTACATCTTTGTGCTGCCCCCCATAACCGTTTTGTGAATGAATGCACATCATTTAAATGGATTAATATGTTTTAATTGCAGATTTGTTTATAGTCAGCAAAACAAATCAAATAAATTCTGTAAAACTTGAGCTATTGATAAAGCTTGAACAAAAATACATTTTTTATGCACTTTTTGCTTCAGATTCACCCTTTTTGTTAGGGTCCCCATCGTAGTCCCTTCCTTAGGTCAGGGGCCCCCTTAAATCAGGGTCCCTCATCAGAGGACCCCTTATATCAGACACCACACCAGAGTCTGCCCTTACATTTTTTTTTTTTCAATCCATTTTTATTGGTTTGCCAAATACATGTATACCATAATTCTCTTGGAACTAAGTAATAGCCGTCACCCACATTTATCCACAATAATATAAAAAGCCATAAACCCTTTTTGTGGTCATACCCTTGACTTGGCTTCAACTTCCTCCCCTCCCCCCGAATGTACACCACGAGTACCAATTTTTCCCAGTCGAGTTTCTACTCCACTGGATGGGAGAGATGGAGCAGAGCGCTGGTGAAGTTGGGGGGGTGGCGCGGGAGTCCTCACCGCGTCCCTCTGATATACCCAAATATGCAGTCCACTAGTTCCTAGAAGAGGGGAGAGGTTCCTTTCTCTGCCTCCGCCCCTCCCCCCTGCTGCCCTTACATTAGAGACCCACCTCGGAGGCCCCCCCTTACTTTAGAGTCCATGAGTGTCTGACCTTACGGTACATATTTGCAGCAGGACTTGAGCCGCGAGGTAGAATGGGTCTGGATTGAGGAGGTAGCTCTAGTTCTCCCATCTTGTACAGACCTTCATCAGCATTTGCTCTGTGGCTTCTTCGGTGGGGTCCTGGGTCTTCAGCCATCTTGATTAGCTGGCACAGGATAACATAACTTCCACACATGCACAGGAGTCACAATGCCAAGAATGGAAACTGAGCTGCACATGCACAACTCAGTGTACATTTAAAAAAATGTCTGCGAACAGAAAGGTAAGTTTATTTTTTTGCAGCAGGGAAATGGCATTTCCCTTCTACAATAAAGAGACTGCCTGCTCACATTATTTTATTTTTTTCATTTAGACTTTAGTACCACATTAAGTAGAGAGAACTGCAGCAGGCTGCACGTTGTGGTCCATATTTTATGAATGGACCATACAATGCAGACTGCAGGAACCTAGAGTAGTATAACAGAGAGCAGAAAGCACAAGGGTTATAAAGACAACCAGGTAAAAGGTATTTTCACTAGTCAAGGCCTCCAGTTCTTTTGGTGACAGATTTCCTTTAAACTCGCCTATACTCCAGTGCTGAGATGTCCTGGAGCTCCAGGCCGGCCCCTGACATTTTTAGCCTAGTGGTTTCCAGGTATTGATCCCCAGACGTGTGCTTTTATTTATATATATATATATATATATATATATTTTTTTTTTTTTAATTTTCAATAAGGGATGACGTGCAATAATTAAGAATCAAACCAAAGGGAGACAAAAAGAAAAAGGGGACACTGGACCATTTAGTTTCAGAAGGTACTTATACCTACATACAGTTGCAAACATCACATAACGCCACCATTTTTATACCCAAAGAGCATGGGGGGGATGCGCTTTTAAACCAGCGTACCAAGCCAGGACTATGTATCCGCAGATAGACAATACTGTGAACAATGCACCCATTTTGATCTAGAATAAGAAAAAGGGAAGAAGGGGTATAGGAGGTGGGAGAGGGAGCAAAGAGAGGAGATAGAGAAAAGAGCAAGTGGGCGTGGGAGGGTCAAAGACCTTATGAATACTAATAACCTAAACAGTCCTCAGATGTTTTAATTGGCCATGCAGAGTTACGTCACTCCCGCCCATGCTCAGGTGTGCAGTTAGCTCAGCATTGCTGAAATTCTATAGGGAGCTGTGTGTTCTTAATTCAATGTACAGTGGCAAACAGGCAGATAAACGACTTTAATTCAGAAAATACATGGTATGCCTCTTCTACATAAAAAGAATTCTGTTCCACAATTTTTATTTTTGTCATTAAAGTTCCACTTTAAATCCATGTTTATGTGTAGCTGCTTAGATTCTGAGTACAGTTTCTGCAGTTGCAAAGCCTCTATCCAGTCCTTGTGCAGCATGTAATACACAAAGAAATACTATTGCCCTATGCCTCCCTTTAATAGAACTACCGCCTGTAGAGAAATTGGATCTTAAAGAACTGGAGAAGTCTAGCATGGACCTCTCAGATGAAGAAGAAAAGAAGAAGTTTGAGTTGTTAAAAAGCAAACTGGAAGCACGAGAGATGGAGGAGATGGTTCAGACTGAATCCATGTATGTTCAGAACAGACCCCAAGGAGTGGAAGGCCCAAATGGCTGGAAGTTTCTAACTGAGTCAAGGTAAAGTTGCTATTGTAGCAATTGTATCATCTTTCCATAAAAAAAAAAAATAGAAAATTTATTGGATTTCTTTATATGGTCAACCACCATACAGTATATATCAGCCTTTCTCAACCTTTTCAACACAGAGGAACCCCTGAAATAGTTCTCCAGTCTCGGGGAACCCCTGCAAAAAATTTGAAATCTACAACTCATGATACATTAGTGTGACGGTCAGTGGGAAGAAAGGTCCTTACACTTGTGGTCATTGGGAAGAATTACCTCCTTACAGATAGCTAAAAAGATCAATGGTGTCGGTGGGAACTTATCTGAGAGGCAGAAATTGCCCAATGCTGAAGGAACCTCTACAACCTCTGGAGGAACCCTAGAGTTCCACAGAACCCTGGTTGAGAATCATTGGTATATACAGTATTCAGGAAAATACTATATATACACCGTATCCAGGATGAGAATAAATTACACTGTATTATACAATAGGTTAAAATGACTGTAAAGGCTCGTATTTTATTTAAAAAAAAATAACAAGCATTGCTTACCTCCACTGTGCAGCTCGTTTTGCACAGAGTTGCCCCCGAACATCCTCTTCTGGGGTCCACCAGCAGCTCTTGTGGCTCCTCCCCACATCAGATAACCCCCTAGGAGAAGCACTCTCCCGGACGGTTACCTTGCGGGCATGCTCTCAAGTCCAGCATTTGCATCCATAGACCGGAATGCCAGACTCTCCCCACCCGCTCCCCCCCCCCCACGGCTCCCGCGTCATTGGATTTGATTGACAGTACTGGGAGCCAATGGTTGCGCCGCTATCAATCAAGCCAATCAAGAGATGGGACCCCGTGGAGAGAGGGACAGCACATCCCCGGCGAGGGAAATACACGGCTCAGGTAAGTATAACGGGGGGGGGGGGGCTAGGGGGCCGGTCAGTGGCAGGTGTGCATAGGATGCATTAAGGTGAAAAAACACAAGGGTTTACAAACCCTTTAACACTGTAATATGTATTGTACGTACCGAGTTTCCCTGAAAATAAGCCCAACCCTGAAAATAAGCCCTAGATTAAAGTGGTTGTAAAATCCTAAAATGCGCTGTATTGCAGTATTATATAGTGTAAACTGTGTGTATGTTTCTGTAATCGGTTTGTGATAAATACCTTAGTTACGGCGCTCAGCTGACCCCCCCCCGCTGCTCTCCTCTTCTCCCAGATGTCAGCGGGGGATCTCTGGTCCCCTCCTCTGCAGTGCTCGGAGTGGGGAAGAGAGCTCAGGCAGGCAATGGAAGTGCCGGGTGGCGTTCAGCTAATCCCTCGCTGTTCTCTTCTGCCATCTGTCAATCGGGGATCTCGGGGGGTGGGGGGCCCCCTCCCTCTGCAGTGCTCGGAGCGGAGATGTACGATCCGGCAGGTTACGGAAGTGCTGATCGGTGCTATAACAAGGTATTTGTCACAAATCGATTACAGAAACATGCACAGTTTACATTATATAATACTGTAATTCGGTGCATTTTAGGATTTTACAAGCATTGTTACCCAATGGCCACTGACAGGCAGGGAGTGAGATGGGGAGAGAAGACAGTACCTGACAGTACCTGACAAGCCCTACCCCAAAAATATAACACATCCTCATCCGTTAAAAATAGAGGGAAAAAAAAACGAAAAAAAGAAAAGTAATGCGGCCACCACATTTTAAGAAATGGTAAGCTGCAATATATTACATTTTTATTTTTGGGTTCAATGTCACTTTAACTTTTGGTGGAGAGCCTATAACATCGTATTGCTGGCTGTATTCAGGTGAATTGGCACAGTACTAGGCAAACCTGTCTTAATTATTACACTAGCCTATGTTAATCATTAAAGAAAATGATTGTAGAGCAGAAAATGAACATAATTAGAAGCTCTCTTTTCATGACTACTTTGAGCTTGTGACATAAATTAGCTTTTCATACCAGAGATAAGAAAGAAAAGTACAATTAATGAGACCTTGTTATGTTTGCTTCAAGCTAAGTTACACTTTATTAGTCTCTTTTATCTTGTCATTGTCATCTGGACAACAGAGTGCCGAAACTACATTTTAATGATGGCGTGCATTGAATGTATTTATTAATTCTCCGCTTATTTGACAATACATTTTTAGTACTGTAAGCCAGTAACATTTTGACAACTGTGCATACACCCTTTAAATTGTTACTAAACCCAGGAGCCTGCATTTACTATACAGCGGAACCTTGGATTACGAGCATAATCCATTCCAGGAGAATGCTTGTAATCCAAAGCACTCGCATATCAAAGCGAGTTTCCCCATAGAAGTCAATGGAAACTAAGATAATGCGTTCCACATTGACTTCTATTGTATGCAGTACCGACTGTGGCCAGAGGTGGAGGGGGGGCACCTGAGAGACTCAGAAATACTTGGAGACGGCTTGAAAGCCCTTGGAAAGTCTTGGAAACACCTGTGAGTGTTTCCGAACGGCTCTGAGTGTCACCGGCACCCCCCCATCCTCTGGCCAAATGCGGTACTGCATACCACAGTGGCTTGAATCCTGCTCGTATTGCAAGACAACACTCGCAAACCAAGTCAGGATTTAAAAAAAATAATTGCTCATATTGCGAAACGCTCGTTAACCGTGTTACTCGCAATCCGAGGTTCCACTGTATTTGGTCTCCCACAGTACACAGAACAAACTGTTAAATACCTTTTCTCATTATCAGTATATAGCAGTCTTGTGACTTCTATCAGTGTCTGGCCAAGCACTGGTTATAGTTTGTAGGAGTAGTTTTCATTCCTATGAGGCTGCTTGACCCCTGACATTCTGTCTGGACAGTGCTGGTTGGCACTGTGCCGATCACATGCACCTGCCCACAAAAAAATAATCTCTAGCAAACTGAGCATGTGCAGAGTGCCTCAAAGGCTCTGTACTATCAGCAGGTGGATTGGTGACGGTAAAATAAGAGGATGATCAGAGAAGACAGGATCAAACAGCCTTTTTACACAATGCAGAAGATTAACCACTTGGGTTCCACAGTGAGTATAACAAGCATGCTTTACTGCATATACAGACTGATTTTGCTGTTGTGGGTTTAGTAAGACATTAACCACTTCCGGACCGCCCGCCGTCATTATGCGTCGCTACTTTGATGTTGAATACCATTGTTATGGCAACAGATATCTGCCATTATTATTTATTTATTATTCATACAGTTTTTATATAGCAGACAGCTGCCATACCATAACCCCGGTATTTTTAAAAACTGCGGGTGGTCCGCTTTTAGATAAAAGTGGTCTCTGTGGCGAATTCTCTGCAAAATCACTTTTATTGGCGGCGGAAGAGGTGCCCACCCGCCTCGTCCCGGTCATCTCCGCTGCTTACCGGAGCCGTTGGTAGTGGCAGAGACGATCCGGGCCTTTCCCCTCTGAGCCTGGAAGTCAAGTGGGGGAATGATGGCCCCCAATTGACTCCATACCATTGGATGATGGAAGCAACGCCAAACGTCACTTCCGCCCAATGGTCTTAAAGGGGAAATATTTTTTTATTAAAAGAAAAAAACTCTTTGTATACAGCGGAACTTTTTTCAATGACCCCTGGCATCGCACTTCTTAGTGAGTTCCTTCGTTCAGGGGATTTGTCGGACTCGGTGATTCCGACTATGTTGAGAGCACGGAAAACTTCTTCTCAGAAGATATACCATCGTACCTGGAAGGCCTACATCCTCATGTGTGAGGAGAACGGATGGCATCCGCGCTCCTTTTCCATATCCAGGATCCTGTTGTTTCTTCAGCAAGGAGTGGACCAGAGGTTGGCATTAAGCACCATCAAAGGGCAAATCTCAGCCTTAGCTGTCTTTTTTCAATGACCCCTGGCATCGCACTTCTTAGTGAGTACTTTCGTTCAGGGGATTTGAACCTGGTATTGTCGGCGCTTCAAAAACCGCCATTTTAAAATATCAGGGAGATTCCCCTGTTGACTCTTTCCCAGAAAGTGGTCTTTCTAGTGGCCATCACATCGGCCAGGAGGGTTTCGGAACTGGTGGCTTTATCCTGCAAGTCGCCCTATCTGGTTATCCACAGGGATAAGGTGGTGTTGCGTCCGCAACCGTCCTTTCTACCGAAAGTGGTCTCGGCTTTTCATATCAATGAGGACATTGTATTACCAGCTCTGTGTCCTAAGCTGAAGCACCCCAAGGAGGTGGCCCTTCACGCCCTTGATGTGGTTAGGGCTCTGAAGGTGTATTTGTCTGCTGTGGCTCCTTTTCGGAAGTCGGACTCGCTGTTTGTTTCGGTGGCTGGTCCAAAGAAAGGCATGGCAGTCTCGTCGGCCACCATTTCCAGGTGGATCAGACAGATTGTAGTACAAGCCTATGCCTTGAAAGGGCAAGTGCCCCCCCTTTCCGGTCGTGGCCCACTCTACGAGGGCAATCGGAACGTCTTGGGCCTTCCGACACCAAGCGTCGGTCGCTCAGGTGTGTAGCGGCGACTTGGTCGTCTGTCCATATGTTTACCAAGTTATTTAAGGTAGACATCAGTGCATCGGCTGATGCCTGTTTTGGCAGCAAAGTTTTGCAGGCGGCAGTGTAGTTGTAATTGAATATGCAATAGATATTTTTTCCTGGTTCCAGACCGGAAGGATTTGCCCCCCCAACCCCCCCGCCCCGGCCTTTTTTTGCGATTTGGCACTGCGTCGCTTCAACTGACAATTGCATGGTTGTGCGCCATTGCACCCAAATAAAATTGATGTCCTTTTTTTTTCCCCACAAGTAGAGCTTTCTTTTGGTGGTATTTAATCACCTCTGCAGTTTTTATTTATTGTATTTATAAAGTTAAAAAAAGCGTCACTTTTGGGGGGAAAAAACGTTTTTTTTACTTTTTGCTATAACTATCCCAATTTAAAAAATAAAATAAAAACGAATTTCTTTACCAGTTTAGGCCAAATATTTATTCTTCTACATATTTTTGGTAAAGACGCTGCACAGAGACCGGGGTCTCACTGAGAGCCTCGGGCCCCGTACTAACGATTGAAACCTGAATCTCCCGTTTCCGGGTCACCTGATTGCTTTGGTAGCCTCTGATTGGCTACCACAGTAATCAGTCACCGTGAAGCCTGCCCCTTTGTTTTTCTCTCTCTGTGAATGGAGAGGAAAGATGCAATGTATCTTTCCCAATCCTTGCAGAGGAAAAAAAAGTGTGTGCAAAAAGAAAAAAAGAAAAAAATTATATATATAGATCTATCTAGTGTGTGTGTGTGTGTGTGTGTGTGTATGTGTGTATGTGTATATATATATTGTGGCAGCAAGCAGGTAAAGTCACCTGGTTCTATCCAGGATGGGAAATATGTGTGCCCTAGATTCAGGCTTTATGCAGACCTTTACAATTAGAGGGGAAGAGTTAATGAGCCCAGCTGAAGTAAGTGGGCTCATTAAGACCTCTACAAAAAACCCCAGCATGCTTAGGGAGATGCTCCATCCTGGAACCAGTTTTTGTGTTGTATAGACTGGGGAGTGTGACACTTGTTCTGTGCGGTGAGTTAACGCCTGTGTGGCAAACCTCTACGACAGGGACTGGGGCAGCACAAGGCTGCTCTCAGTTGTTAGACAGGGAAATCTAAGTGTGTAGTTAGAGGTCAAGCTGACTAGGATTTATTTTCATGTTTTATTTTGTTTGGCTGTTATATGTATCACTGCATGTAGCAGAAATAAACCGCATCTTTTGTTTTTTTTGCACCTACAACGCTGTCTGCTGTGCCTGATTTTGTGTTGTGAACCCATCCAGGGGGTCACACACACCCGCTGCCGAGCTAACCCCTCACAGTTGGTGGAGAATTTTGGCAGTTTTTTTTTTTAAAGGCCAGCATGGAGGAGATACTGAGACAGCTGGCTCTAGCAAATGCAAATCAGCAGCAAACAAATGCGGGTTTACAAAGGAGCCTTGCAGCCCAGCAGCAGACAAATGCAACTTTGCAGCAGAGTCTGGAAAATCAGCAGAAGGCTCACCAGCAGAGTTTGGAAGCTCAGCAACAAGCCCATCAGCAGACAAATGCAAATCAGCAGCAGACAAATGCAACTTTGCAGCAGAGTTTGGAAGCTCAGCAACAAGCCCAGCAGCAATCTGAAGCCCGCTTTATAGACCTGTTGCAGAAGCAAGAGCAGAGTTTTCAACAGAAAATAGAGACATTAATACAGCAACGTCCGCAGACCAATGAAGCAAGTGGTTACAATAATACCGTATCCTTTGGTGTGAGCCGTTTATTGACAAAAATGACTGGAGAGGATGATCCGGAGGTGTTTTTGACCACATTTGAAAGGACTGCTGAAAGGGAAAAGTGGCCTAAGGAGCAATGGGCTGGACTGGTGTCCCCTCTGTTAACTGGGGAATCGCAGAAAGCTTATTATGACCTAGAGCCTGACCAAGCAAAAGACTATGTGGTGCTAAAAGCAGAAATATTGGCACGGCTGGGTGTCACCCTGGCCGTCCGGGCTCAGCGTGTGCATAATTGGACTTTTCAGGTTGGAAAACCCCCCAGGTCTCAAATGTATGATCTCATTCACCTGAGCAGGAAGTGGCTGCAGCCAGAGACTTTGACCGCACCAAACATTGTGGAACGTGTTGTTATGGATCGTTTCCTGAGAGCTCTTCCTACTGCCATCCAAAAATGGGTAAGCCATGGAGATCCAGAAAATGCAGATAAACTTGTGGATCTGGTTGAGAGGTACTTGGCTACAGAGAACTTGACCACCTCTTCCAGGGACTCACGGACTTTCCATCCTAAGACCAGATCATCCCCAGTGGTGGGTAAGATGATTCCAAGGGGTGAGGGTGGAGAGAGTGAGAGGGTGGGGGTTCTACCTAAGGTCTGGCGGGAGCAGCCCAGGAAGCCCATGCTGCAAGAGACAGTGAAAAAGATTATTTGCTACCGCTGCCGGCAAGAGGGACATATTGCAGCCAATTGCCCCGTTGTGGATGAGCCTATGCAATGTGACTTTATAAGGGAGAGACGTCAGTCGCTGTTTGCGACAGTTGCATGCACTGCCTTTCGGGGACCTGAGAAACATTTATGTAAAATGTGTATTAATGGTAGAAATGTTGATGTGTTGCTGGATTCAGGTAGCTTGGTAACATTGATAAAAGCTGAATTAGTTACTACAGAGGTCTCTGGGAAGAACAGGGTGGCTGTTATTTGTGTGCATGGGGACACCCGAGAGTATCCTGTAACTTCAGTATTTTTTGAGACCCCCAAAGGTAACCTCTCTCATCAGGTGGGGTTAGTGTCTCACTTACCACATGATGCTATTGTGGGAAGGGATTTTCCAAAATTCTGGGAACTCTGGGATTGTCCTGAGCCCCCCACTGGTGCCCCTATAAACCAGGAAGATGACCAGAATTCCTCTGGGAGTGGTGAGGACTCTCCTGAATTTCCCTTGTCGGTATTGGCGGGGGAAACTCGAGAAACTGGGGAGGAGCCAACATCCTCAGATGAAAACATGCCGTCTGTGGAGTTTTCGGATCTTGAGGTTCACAGGGAAAATTTTGCCACAGAACAGTTAAAAGACCCCACCCTAATAAAGGCACGGGAAAATGTGGTGAAAATAGATGGCGAGTTAGTGAACCCAGATAAGACTTGCCCTTATCCTTACTTCACTATGGAAAGGGACCTGCTGTATCGAGTGGCTCAAAGGGCAGAAGAACCCATTGAGCAACTTGTAGTGCCAAAACCTTACAGGAAGTTGGTGTTAGAATTGGCTCATGGGCACATTCTGGGAGGTCATCTGGGGACAGAGAAAACCAGAGAGAGGGTATTGCAGAGATTCTATTGGCCTGGGGTCATGAAGGAAATAGAAAATTATTGTTCCTCCTGCCCTGTGTGTCAGAAGTCGGCACCTATGCCACATTTCCGTAACCCGCTGGTACCTCTTCCTATCATTGAGGTCCCCTTTGAAAGGATCGCAATTGATTTGGTAGGTCCGATAATGAAGTCCGCCAGGGGCCATCAGTACATTTTGGTTATATTGGACTATGCCACCCGTTATCCGGAAGCAATTCCTCTCCGAAATACCTCGGCCAAAACCATAGCCAAAGAGCTATCTCTTGTTTTTAGCCACGTGGGTATTTGCACTGAACTGCTTACTGACCAAGGTACACCCTTTATGTCCCGGGTTATGAAAGAATTATGCAAGTTGTACAAAGTGAAGCAATTGCGTACATCTGTGTATCACGCCCAAACAGATGGGTTGGTTGAAAGATTCAACAAAACCCTAAAACAAATGTTAAAGAAGGTGGTGGATAGAGATGGAAAGAATTGGGATTGTCTAATACCCTATCTGATGTTTGCCATTAGGGAGGTACCCCAATCCTCTACGGGTTTCTCACCCTTCGAGTTGCTCTATGGGAGACACCCAAGAGGGCTGCTGGATATCGCCAAGGAAACTTGGGAAAATGAGAGTTCTCCTCACAGGAGTGTGATTGAGCATGTCGCCCTGATGCAAGATAGAATTGCACAGGTAATGCCAATTGTAAAGGAACATTTAACCCAAGCGCAGTTAGCACAGCAGAGAGTGTACAAACGTGGGGCCAAGACCCGTACTTTTTCCCCGGGGGATAGGGTCTTGGTGCTAGTCCCTACGGTTGAAAGCAAATTTCTGGCCAAATGGCAAGGTCCATATGAAGTAATTGAAAAAATTAGTGAGGTGAACTACAGGGTTAGA
Source organism: Lithobates pipiens (assembly GCF_037356315.1). Classification (NCBI taxonomy): domain Eukaryota; kingdom Metazoa; phylum Chordata; class Amphibia; order Anura; family Ranidae; genus Lithobates; species Lithobates pipiens. Next base: position 218,688,117 of record NW_027507787.1, read on the forward strand.
CAGCCAGGAAGGCGAAAGCCGGAGCAGATCTATCACGTCAATCTGCTGAAAGCCTGGAGGGATAGGGAATCCCTAGTCGCAGAGACTTTGTCACAAGTACAGCCTGATTGCTTAGTTCCTGAGGTTGGAATAGCAGTCACCTTATCGAAACCCCAACAACAGGAGGTTAAAGAGTTTGTACTTCGTAACAAAGAGATTTTCTCTGAGCTTCCGGGACAAACATCTGGCGTAGAGCATGACATTATCACCCCGCCAGGAGAAAGGGTAAAACTAAAACCTTATAGAATACCAGAGGCCCGACGGGAGGCAATACGTGGGGAGGTTCAAAGGATGTTGGAATTGGGTGTGATAGAGGAGTCCCAGAGTGACTGGTCCAGTCCTATCGTACTAGTGCCCAAACCTGATGGGAGCTGGCGGTTTTGTAACGATTTTCGACAATTAAATAAAGTTACAAAATTTTACACCTACCCCATGCCGCGTATAGATGAGTTGATTGACCGGCTATATGACAACTCTTGATCTTACCAAAGGGTATTGGCAAATTCCCCTGGCCGAGTCGGCCAAGGAGAAAACTGCGTTTGTAACCCCAGATGGGGCATTCCAATATAAGAGAATGCCGTTTGGGTTACAGAATGCACCAGCAACATTCCAGCGGAAAATGGATAAGATTCTGAGGCCCCATCAGAAATATGCTGCAGCTTACCTGGATGATGTGATTATCCATAGCACAGACTGGGTCTCGCATTTGCCGAAAGTGCAAGCAGTCCTAGACTCTATCCGGGAAGCTGGGTTTACGGCCAATCCAAAGAAGTGTACCATTGGACAGGAGGAGGCCAAATATCTTGGGTACACTATTGGGAGGGGGGTCATAAAACCCCAAGTCAATAAAGTCGAGGCCATACAGAGTTGGCCACGTCCCAACAGCAAGAAACAGGTACGAGCCTTTCTCGGAATCGCTGGCTATTATCGACGATTCATTCCCCATTTTGCTTCTCAAGCTGTGCCCCTCACCAACCTGACAAAAGGGAAAGAGTCGGTTATGGTTAAATGGTCCCCAGAGGCTGAAGAAGCATTTCAGTCCTTAAAAACAGCCTTATGTAGCCAGCCAGTGTTGTACTCACCAGACTTCTCTAAGGACTTTGTGGTACAAACTGATGCATCAGACGTTGGGTTAGGAGCAGTGTTATCCCAGGTCTGGAACGGGGAAGAGCCCCCAGTCATTTACCTCAGCAGGAAGTTGAAGTCCCATGAGGTAAATTACTCCACGATTGAGAAGGAATGTTTAGCAGTGAAGTGGGCTCTAGATTCCCTTCGGTACTATCTGCTAGGTAGGCACTTTGACCTGGTGACTGATCACGCTCCTTTAAAGTGGATGGCTCAAAACAAGGAGACCAATAGAAGGGTAAATAGGTGGTTCCTGGCCCTACAGGAATTTAACTTTACAGTTAAGCATCGCCCTGGTGTTAAAATGGGGAATGTGGATGCTTTGTCTCGGATACATGCGTGTCTGGCTGCTTGTGTTACAACCCCAAGGTTGAAACAAGAGGGGGGGGGGGGTATGTGGCAGCACGCAGGTAAAGTCACCTGGTTGTATCCAGGATGGGAAATATGTGTGCCCTAGATTCAGGCTTTATGCAGACCTTTACAATTAGAGGGGAAGAGTTAATGAGCCCAGCTGAAGTAAGTGGGCTCATTAAGACCTCTACAAAAAACCCCAGCATGCTTAGGGAGATGCTCCATCCTGGAACCAGTTTTTGTGTTGTATAGACTGGGGAGTGTGACACTTGTTCTGTGCGGTGAGTTAACGCCTGTGTGGCAAACCTCTACGACAGGGACTGGGGCAGCACAAGGCTGCTCTCAGTTGTTAGACAGGGAAATCTAAGTGTGTAGTTAGAGGTCAAGCTGACCAGGATTTATTTTCATGTTTTATTTTGTTTGGCTGTTATATGTATCACTGCATGTAGCAGAAATAAACCGCATCTTTTGTTTTTTTTGCACCTACAACGCTGTCTGCTGTGCCTGATTTTGTGTTGTGAACCCATCCAGGGGGTCACACACACCCGCTGCCGAGCTAACCCCTCACAATATATATATATATATATATATATATATATATATATATATATATATATATATATATATATATATATATATATATATATATATATTAAATAAAATAAAAAAATACTTAGATCGTGTTTGATCTAGGGCCGTGCCAGGGTCAATATTTGGGTCAAGTAAGGGGCAAAGGTCAGGGTTAGTGTCAGGGTTACTATATTTTAGGCAGGATTTTTTATTTTTTTAATTAGCATCAGTGTGGTTTTAGGTAGAAAAAAATAACATAAAAAGTGCACTTTTGCTTCTGGGCTGTACTATGGGTACAAACAACAACTGACATATGTGGTATCGCTGCGATCGTCAGGAGCAGGAGAATTTATTTTCTGTTGTTTGGTAGGTTATGGTAATAACAACATTAAATACACAGCTAAGTTTTAAATCATTATATATTTTTTTATTATTATTATTTTGGGCCAGTTTTCCTTTTGATAATAAGAATCAAAAGATATCCATAACCATTTATTACCAAATGAAAGCCCAGTGTGTCCAGAAAAAAAAAGGCATAATCCAGCTGGATGCACAAAGTAGTTGTGTTGATATGTACGGTTTTACTAACACATGCCACAATTGCAAAATTGTGCCTAGGCATTAATATTTGTTTTACCCTTGGGTGTAAAGGGGTTAAAATTGCAAAAAATGTGCAAATATATGGCCAGACCCACCCACGCTCTGTAATGTGCATACAATATATCAGTTAAGGTGTTTCTTTTTTAATGAGTTTTCTTCTCCTTTCTTTTTGAGAATCTTCCTTCCCCATTGTTAAAGAGGAACTGCGGTCTGCTAACATAATTTGTAATGAAAACATCTTTGCCATTCTGAAGCTTCCCTCCAACCACTTTGCATAATATTTTATATATACAGTGTAACCTTGGTTAACACGTAACAAGCGTTTTGAAAGACCAGCAATTTTTATTTTTTTATTCTGACTCAGTTTGCGAGTGTTGTCTAGCAAAACTAGCAGAATTCAAGCTAATGAGCGGTGCAGTACCGCATTTGGCCGCAGGGGCGCTGGGGACACTCGGAATAGTTTGGAGCCGTTCGGATATACTCGGAATCACTCAAAAATACTCTGTGTTCCCAAGTGTATCCAAGCCTTTCCGAGTTCAACCAAGCTGTCCCTGAGTATTTCCAAGGCTTTCTGGCACCCCCCCACCTCTGGCCACATGCGGTATTGCATGTAATGGAAGTCAATGCGGAACAAATTATCTTAATTTCAATTGACTTCTATGGGGAAACTCGCTTTGATATGCAAGCGCTTTGGATTACAAGCATTCTCCTGGAACGGATTATGCTCGTAATCCAAGGTTCCACGGTACTGTGATTCTGAACTTGCCAAATATGCTGCAGAAATCTCCCTCCACTGAGTCTGGCTGCAGCCACTTTTACAGTGGGCAGCTGAAGCTGCTGCCTGTTCACTTCCTGGATTTACACCGACACACAGGAGGCACACCTTCAGCTCTACAGCTCTCATTGGCCCTCTTATGACTCATCCCCCCTCCCCTTACTGGCAAACTCAGATGTGAGAGCGAGAGCTGTGTATGATGTCATAAGCCTAGGCTAATGACCAGACAAGAAATGGGCTGTATAAGGGGTTTACTGGCAGAAAAAAAAATGTTTTACTATCCAAAGTTTAAAACAACAAGGGCAGAAGATTTAACAGATGGAAAGTTGAAAAAATTACTGAAGTTTCGCTTTAATTTATCTAACCATAATTTTCTTGGAACATAGGCAAGCCACACTCGCAGAGAGAAGAAAACCAAAAACCAATAAACATGCTGAAGAGAAGGAGCGGCTCGCCATGGTTCATGAAAAAATGAAGTACGTTTTTTTTTTTCCTTGTTTGCAATATAGCTTAGCGGATTTATGCATTGCTATTCGTTATATGAATTAGTAGTCGTGTTCTCTGGTAGTCATTTTAGATTTGTCTCTAATGGCCCGTACGCACGATCCGAATATCGTACAAAAATGGTCAACCGAGCAAGGATTGTAAGATTTTCGGATCGTGTGTAGACTACTTTCGACAACCGATCATGACCGTTCATCCGATTTTATTTGATCGGACATGCACGATAATTTTCCTTTTCAATTTTTGGTTAGTCAGTATAATTGTCGTTCGAAAATTTAATACAAATACATTACAACACATGACATCACTTCCGATTTTTTTTTTTTTTTTTTTCTGTCGTACGAGAATTTTCATGACTTTATTTAGCTATTCAATTTCTACTTGCGAATATTAAGCGGAAACAGTCGTACGATCGATCGTATGATATTCGGATCGTGTGTACAGGCCATAAGGCTACATTTAGATGGCCGACCAGCAGCGGATAGTTTTGTTGAGGTCAGGGGTGACTAAATGCCGCCTCTGGATGCAGCAACACCTTGTTCTATGGCTGCGTACAAACTTGTGGACTAGCTGTGGCCAGAACTCCACAGAAGCGATGATGCTGCACACACACCAGCTACATCCAGGGTAGGAGGCAATGTTTGCATACAGCCATTTAGAGGTTACATGCAGGGCCAGTGCAAGGATTTTTTTCTACATAGGCGAAAGTGCATTTTTGCGCCCCCCAACCCCCAGAACCTAAATAAATGAGTTTGCGCACGCAAAGCATAGCTGTGCTATTGTAATGATGGTCATAGCTGCTTCCATTTTTTTATTTGATTGACTTGTGATTCATTTAGACCCCTTTCACCCTGGGGCCGCTTGTGCGTTAGCAGTAAAGCGCTGCTTGTTTTATCATTGCTTTACCACTCTTTAACCGCTTGCTTACTGGGCACTTAAACCCCCCTCCTGCCCAGACCAATTTTCAGCGCTGATGCACTTTGAATGACAATTGCACAGTCATGCAACACTGTACCCAAATGACATTTTTATCATTTTTTTTCCACACAAATAGAGCAAAGTCCTTTCTTGTATTAGGAGAGGTATGGACTCCAGAGAGAGAGATATCATTTTGCCCCTGTACAAATCATTAGTAAGACCTCATCTGGAATATGCAATTCAGTTTTGGGCTCCAGTTCTTAAAAAGGATGAGGAAGGATTTTTTTTCCCCTGCTGTAGCAAATTGGATCATGCTTTGCTGGGGTTTGAGTATAGGATTGTAGTGTTTTTGTTTTTTGTTTTTTTGGTTGAACTAGATGGACTTGTGCCTTTTTTTTTTCAACCTATGTAACTATGTATTCTGCTACATATTTTTGGTAAAAAAAAGGGCCATTCATAGGGTTAACTGTGTGCCTAGGTTGTGCTTACTAACTGTGTGGGAGGTACTTTGACTAGGGGAAGGTATTGATCCATGTTCCTGCTTAGCAGAAACACAGGATCAGTGCCTTCCCTTCTGACAGAAGGACAATCTGCCTGGTTTACATAGGCAGATTGTCGTTCTGCCTGTGCCCTGTGTAATTGGTGGGTGCCGGTGGACATGGTCTGCAGTACCTGCTGCTGGGATCACAGCAGGAGCGAGTCGCCGGTGGCGCACGCAAGTTCCCAGACCTGGGAGTGTCAGATCATGTACTAGGTATGTGATCTGGTGCAGAGCAGCTGCCCTACTTCAGTAAATTTACAGTGAGCAGCGCACAAGTGTTTAAGGTAAATTTCAGTAATAACCCAAATATGTGCTTCCTGAAAATACACTATAGTTTCTCACACAAACCATGCTGTGGGATGCTACTACACGTATAGAATAATTTTCAAAGCAAGGCATCAGCATCTGAAAAAAAAAAAAGAAATATCGGTTTCTTTTTCATACATCTTGGGACACAGAGTTAAGCTAATATTCATTACCTACTGGGTTATACTGCATCTCTAGGTGAATGGACACTGGTAGACAGTCTTAGACAGGAAGTGATCCTGTATATAACCCCTCCCATGCAGGAGTACATAATTTTTACCAGTGTCTGCAAGATGGATGGGCACATTTGTTTTAGCTCTCTGAGCTCCTGGTCTCTAGTCCCACAAACGGTTCTAAATGAATCAAGGGATTGACCGATCGGATCCATTTGGCACCGGCTTAATATGCTTAGATAAATGGTACCTGAGCCTTGCAAAGAAGACACAAGATCAGACGAGGTTTTGCCTGTAATGCGACCTCCAGGCGCTGGATCCTGCAAAGTGGAATCCTGGACACCACCGAGCTAAGACATTCCTGCAGGGTGCTGTACAGGTCCAGGGGAGTGGACCCTAAGCATGAAAAGGCTACCCATTCCTTAAAGTCCTCAAGTGATGGGAACCTGCCGTGAGGGGTGAAGATTGGGCTCTTCGTTTCTAAGCTACTCTGCGCCTGGATGGGTAAGTGAAACCCTGTTATTTGCTTATTGTGGGGTGTCCCAGTGATTGTAACAATCAGTCGAGCTAGCTAGAGGCTGGACACCTGTGTGCTAGCTGTGGTTGTTTGCAAAGAGTATCTTTTTGCTTGTGTCTGGTTGTTTTTTACCTTGAATGATGGCGCACGAGGGCGCGCCATTTTGCCTCTTGGTTCGTCATGGCGCACGTGCATTCACACAAGTCAACGCTGCTGTGCTCCGCAGTTTGTTTGGCGGCCATGCCATAGGTGTGCGTATTCGGAGCTGCGCATGCACCGTAGCCTAATTGGGCGCACAAAGCTTTGTGTCATATGCGAATACAGCCGCTCCCATTAAGCTGTGTATGCCAAGCATGCAGTGCTTCCAGAAGGCAGCTGTGGGACACAGAGCAGGCTCTGAACCAGTTAGTGGTTCATTTTTAATTACCTGGGTCACGTGAGTCACCAGGTGTTGCTTGGCAGGCTAAGATGCTTAGCAGGATTGCTGCATAGGGGGTTGGTGAGCCCTATTAAAGAAGAAGTAAAGCCTCAGATCGAAGCCTCTGAAGCGGTCCTCATTCCCCTCGTCTGACACCGCCATCTATCCCAGAGTGACTTCCAGTTTTTGCGGCTTCGGCGCTGTGACTGGCTGGAGCCGCGGTAACATCATTCCCGTGCATGCGTGCTGGTGCCGCCACTAACAGCATGAGCGCCGTTAGAAACTGCACGCTCAGTGCGCCTGCGCCCAATGACTGGTCGGACGAGAAGAAGCCGGAGCAAGATGCGGGACGAGAAGAGTGGAGGAAGATGAAGAAGAAGAAGATGATGGAGAAGAACACCGAAGGAAGGCCAGAAGAAAGAAGATGGAAGAAGAAGCGGAAAGAAGAAGAAATTAATAAAGGACTTGTCAAAACCCGTCTCTTGTGTTTTTTTAACCCTTTTGACACTTTTCGTTGTGAAATGGTAGGGGTACATTTGTACCCCATTACCAATTCACACAGGGGGGGTGGGATCTGGGAGTCCCCTTGTTAAAGGGGTCTTCCATATTCCGCTAAGCCCTCTGCCCGCAGACCCCCACAACCACCAGGCAAGGGTTGTGGGGATGAGGCCCTTCTCCCCATCAACATGGGGACAAGGTGCTTTGAAGTGGGCCGCTACCCCAAAGCACCCTCCCAATGTTGAGGACATGTGGCCTGGTACGGTTCAGGGGGGGGACGCTCTCTCGCCCTCCCTCTTTCCCTGCGGCCTGCCAGGTTGCGTGCTCGGATAAGGGTCTGGTATGGATATTTGGGGGGACCCCACGCCATTTTTTTTTTTTTTTTTTTGGCGCGGGGTTCCCCTTAAACCATACCAGACCCTAGGTATAGATTTTTAGGGGAGCCCCATGCCATTTTTTTTTTGTTTTTTGGAAATTTTGGCGTGGGGTTCCCCTTAATATCCATACCAGACCTGAAGGGCCTGGTATGGAATTTAGGGAGACCCCCACGCATTTTTTTTTTTTTTAACTTTTGGTTCGGGGTTCTCTTGTGGGGAAATTCCATGCCGTTTTTATCAATGAACTGTTATGTGTATTGTTGGACCGACAATTCATTATAGCCGCGAGTTTTTTTTTCTTTTTTTTTTTCTTTAGAAATGTCATTTTACTGTCAGACTTTGCTGTCAGACAGGAAACCTGCGCCCCTTTACAGGCATACTATAGACACCCCCTAGGTACGAAATGTAAAGGAATATTACACTTTTTATTGTTTCACTTTAAGCGTTATTAAAATCACTGCTCCCGAAAAAACGGCTGTTTTTAAAACTTTCTTTTGCATTAATACATCGGGCAGGATCCAGGTCCCCAAACACTTTTTATGACAATACCATGCCTATAAGCTTTTAAAATTAGCACTTTTGATTTCTCCAATAGACTTTTATGCCGCGTACACACAATCAGAATTCCGGCCAGAAAAAGACCGATGAGAGCTTTTCATCGGAAAATGCGACCGTGTGTATGCTCCATCGGAATTTAGCTGTCAGAATTTCCGCCAGCCAAAAATTGATAGCATGTTCTCAATTTTCCCAAAGGAAAAACTTTCTATCGGAAATTTGATCGTGTGTATGCATTTCTGACACGCCAAAACTCACGCATGCTCAGATTCATCTACAAGATGGAAGCTATTGGCTACTGGCTATTGAACTTCCTTTTTCTAGTCCCATCATATGTGTTGTACGTCACTGTGTTCTAAACGATTGGAATTTGGTGTGACCGTGTGTAGGCAAGACAGCTTGAGCGGAATTCCATCGGGAAAACCATCAGAGCTTTTTCCGACAAGAATTCCGATCGTGTGTACGTGGCATAAAAGGGTGTTCTGTGGCTTTCGAATTTGCCACGAACACCCAAAGTTGTTAACTAATCGGCGAACAGCCAATGTTCGAGTCAAACATAAAGCCCGTCCCCAGGGCTGGACTGGGACAAAAATGTGGCCCTGGACTTCATCCAGACCGGCCCAGGGCACAACACATCAGGGTACAGTACATCAGGGTACAGAGCCCAGCAAATCAGAGCACAACACAACACATCAGGGTACAGAGCCCAACACATCAGGGTACAGGACATCAGGACACATCAGAGCGCATTAGGGCACATCAGGGCACATGGCACATCACAGGACACATTATAGGGATCTTACTAGCCAGTATGGAATAAGTAATAAGTTCTCTCTCATGTCACGCATCGCTGCTCGCTTCTCATCTATCCCAGATGATCTTACAAGCCAATGGGGATAGACGAGAAGAAAGAAGGGGCTGCCGGGGAGCGAGCAGCGCTGCATGACATGATAGAGAACTTATTACCGACCGGCGCTTCCTGTGCTACTCTGCATACATTTAGATCTACCCGTCAGGCAGCTGTTGACGGGTAGATCGCCGTGCACCGCAAATGCGGCTGAAAACGGCCCACACTGGCCATCGGCCCACCGGGAATCTCCCGGTAGTCCCAATGGCCAGTCCATCCCTGCCCATCCCTACTCCTGACAAACCTAATCGTATCCCTAGTGTTGTATCCCCTGAAAGTCCAGAGGCTTCCAGGCAATCTGAGCCGCTGCGCCTATCTGGTATTGTGTCTACAGTCAATGCTGCTGCTGTACCCTTTATCACCAAGGATGAACTGTCCTTAGCTCTAGCCGGGTTAGAACACAGGATTGCTGGCATGATTGCCTCCATCCCACAGTGTGCCAAGAAGCGTGACAGAACCCCCTCCCCTGAGCCTCCTAGTCTGGAGCATGAATGGGTTGAGGATGGGGAAGAGCTAAAAGCTCAGGATTCTGTGGAGGGCCTGGCAGGTGAGTCTGCTTCTGAGCAATCTGGACTAGAGGATATCCAGTTGGTGTCAGTGTCTGCCTCTCAGCCACAGGGGCTTTTGATCCAGACTCTTACCGAGGTGGTTCGTTCTGCCTTTAAGTTGCCTCTTGCAGAAGTTACTGAGCCTCCCTGGTCCTCTTTGGGATCCCTGAGGCCTCTTCAGGCTGCACAGGCTTTCCCCACTGTTGGAACAGGCGGTATATGCTGATTGGGAACATCCTGACAGGATTTTTGTTCCTCCCTAAGAGGTTTTCCCTTTTATATCCCATGGATGAAAAGTTTGTCAAGAAGTGGAGCATGCCAGCCGTAGATGCAGCAGTCTCTTCCTCAAAGAAGAACTTAACTTGTCCGGTGGGTAACGCACAGGGCTTGAAGGACCCTGTTGACAAGAAACTGGAGTCATTATTAAAGGCTTCCTTTTCTTTGACCAGTTCAGCTATTCAGCCAGCTGTTGCAGCTATTGTATCTGCCTGTCCTTAAAGGATCAGGTCAGATGGCCTTATAGACCTAACCAGGAGGGTGATCTTGCTGAAAATAAGACTGATATTCCTTGAGCGTTGTGTTTTGTTGTTGATGCCTGAAAGGATTCAATACAGCAGGTTTCACATTTGACTCTCTCTTGTCTGTACATATCAGCAAACTTTTTTGGCTTAAGAACTGGTCAGCCGAGCGTCCTTGTAAGAAGTTATTGCCAGGTTTCCCCTTTCATGGGGAATGTTTGGTGATGATTTGGACAAATATATCCAAAAGATTTCCAGAGGAAAGAGTTCTCTACTTCCTGTGAAGAGAAGCACCAAGTGTTCGGGCTTGCCCCATCTCCCCAGTTCACAAAGGTCCTAGCATCAGTACTGGGTTTTTTAAGGGCCCAAGGGATCTTGGTGCTCGGGTGTCTGGACGACCTCCTGCTCGGAGATCACTCTCACTACATGCTCTAGAACAGAGCATAACCTGCACAGTGCGATATTTGGAAAGCTTGGGCTGGGTCATTAATACCAAACAGTCAGCCTTGAGACCAGCTCAAAGTATGAAGTATTTAGATCTGATCCTAGATACGGTCCAAGCAAGGGTATTTTTGTCACCCATAAGGATCTGTGTCCTGAAGTATCAGGTGCATCAGATAAGGCACACCAGACAACCCTCCATTCAGCTCTGTTTGAGTCTTCTAGGAAAGATGGTGTCCTCCTTCGAGGCAATGCCCTATGCCCAGTTCCATTCCAGGCCTATACAACAAGACATCTTTTTGGCTTTGAACAGGTGAGGACAAGCCCTGGATTATCCAATGTGCTTATCTCTTCGGGCACGCTTAGGCCGAAGCTGGTGGTTGCAGGATCAGAACCTGCGAAAAGGAAGATCCTTTCTCCCGGTAACTTGGAGAGTACGGACCACAGATGCCAGTCTCTCAGGCTGGGCAGCAACCCTATTTGGGCTCACAGCTCAGGGGAGATAGTCAAGGACAGAACAGAACCTGTCCATCAACATCCTGGAGTTACAGGCAGTACGTCTGGCCCTACAGTCCTGGACGATGGAGCTTCAGGTCTGCCCTATCGGGGTTCAGTCTTAAAATGCGACTGCAGTGGCCTATATAAACCACCAAGGCGGTTCTAGGAGTCGTTCAGCTCTGAAGGAGGTGAACCACATACTAGCCTGGGCAGAGGGATGTGCCAATTCTATCGGCAGTCCATATTCCGGGAGTAGAGAACTGGAGGCAGATTATCTCAGCCACCAGCAGATCTGCCCGGGAGAATGGTTTCCAGCGTTGGGGATGGCCAGAGGTCGACCTATTGGCATCCAGGTTCAACAACAAGCTATAGCAGTTTGCGTCCCGAACAAGGGATCCTCTGGCAATCGGAGCAAATGCTCTGGTAGGTCCATGGAGCCAGTACTCCTTGGTTTATGCTCCCCCCCCCCATCCCTCTCCTTCCACATTTGTTGCACAGGATTCAGAGAGAGGGGTTCCCTCTCCTTCCACATTTGTTGCGCAGGATTCGGAGAAAGGGGGTTCCAGTCATTCTGGTGGCACCAGCCTGGCCCAGAAGGCCCTGGTTCTCGGAGATTGTGAGATTGACAATAGATGGGCCATGGACGCTTCCACGCTGCCCCGTTCTACTGTCTCAAGGCCCTATATTCCACCCCAATTTACAGTCTCTAAATTTGACGGCATGGCTATTGAAGCCAGAGTGTTGAAGGATCGTGGCAACTCAGGACCAGTGGTGTCTACCCTAGTGAATGCTAGAAAGGTCTGGAAGAATTATATTGCTTGATGTGAAGCCAGAAAATGGCATCCTCGGAAATACGTGATTGGGAGAATTCTCTCTTTTCTACAGTCAGCTGTGGAAATCAGACTGGCTTTGAGTACAATCAGAGGTCAGTTCTCGGCCCTGTCTTTGTTCTTCCAAAGGCCTTTAGCCTCCCATTCGTTGGTCCGAACTTTTTATGCGGGGGACAACTTGTTTTCTTCCACCAATTAGGTCACCTATGTGTCCTTGGGACTTGAACTTGGTGTTGTCTGTGTTACAGAAACAATCATTTGAGCCTATCAAGGAAATCTCATTAGACTTGCTTTCATGCAAGCTAGCCTTCCTGATGGCCATCACCTTGGCTAGAATGGTGTCGGAGTTGGTGGCTCTTTCATGCAGGGAACCATACTTGATCCTTCACCACGACAGGGTCGTGTTACGACCTGTTCCATCCTTTTTGCCAAAAGTGATGTCGGCCTTTCATTTAAATCGGGACATAATTCTACCTTCTTTTTTACTCTCAGCCTTTTTCGGCGGAAGAGAGGCGACTGCATTCCTTGGATGTTGTCCAGGCAGTCAAGGTTTATTTGTCTAGATCTGTAGAGATCCGTGGATCAGACTCCTTATTTTGTTTTACCAAAAAGACCCAAGAAGGGGGAGGCAGTTTCCAAAGCTTCCATTGCTAATTGGGTCCGTCAATTACTCATTCAGGGCTATGGTCTGAAACGTAACGCTCTTCCCTTTAGGGTGAAAGCTCATTCTACCAGGGGTGTAGGAACCTCCTGGGCTTTTCGCCATCAGATATCTGTGGCTCAGATTGTTAAGGCTGCTACCTGGTCTTCAGTGCATACATTCACAAGATTTTATCAAGTAGATGTTCGACCGGCCAGGATTTGGCTTTCGCCCGCAGTGTACTGTGGGCTGCCGTATAAGGTCTGATGGCTGTTGTTTTGCAGTGTGTCTCCGACCCCTCAAGGCTATTGCTCTGGGACATCCCAGTAGGTAATGAATATTAGCCTAAATCCGTGTCTCATGATGTACAAAAAAGAAAATAGGAATTTTCTGTCATAATTACCTGTAAAATCCTTTTCTTTGAGTACATCATGGGACACAGATCCCTCCCATCTTTTTTGAGGATTCAGTGCTTGCTAAAAAACTGATGTACTTCCTGTATGGGAGGGGTTATATAGGGGATCACTTCCTGTCTAAGACTTTGTCTACCAGTGTCCATTCACCTAGAGATGGCATATAACCCAGTAGGTAATGAATATTAGCCTAACCCTGTGTCCCATAAAGTACTCAAGAAAAGGATTTTACAGGTAAGTATGACAACAAAAAAAATCCTATTTTTAGGTATCTTGACAGAATTAGCACACTTTAAAGTAGTTGTAAAGCCTGCTTTGTTATATTTACCTACAGATAAACCTATAATAAGGCTTACATGTAGATAACATGAATATCTCCTAAACCTGAATGGGAGTGGCATCATTGCCAGCAATTCTTTGACAAAAGGACAGGAGAAGATATGCAGTGCATACTAGCACACTATGCCTTTTATCTTACAGATGTATTTATTCAGCAATTTACAACTGTTTTAAAGCCCAACTCTGGGCAACTAAATGTGTTTTTTTTTTTTTTTTTTTTTTTACATTCTGCTTACAAAATGTGTAAATCAGTACTGCTTGGACCTTGAAGAAGGGGACATACCCCGAAAGCTTGTCCTGAAAAATTGTATGTTAGTGCAAATAAAAAAAGTATCACGGACAGTACTCAATTTTCTCTGGGCAACTAAAAAATGATCCCTTGCTTTGGGGCTGTGCCTGCACTGCATGGGTTAATTACTTATTTTGGTCCAAGCCCACAAGGAAGAAGATTTATTTCCTGATTCTCCATTCCTCCCAGCAGCTAGACCATTCTCTACAGCTTCTTCTCCCCTGTGCTCCAGCAGTCTAAGGTCCTGACCAGGGGTGGACTGACCATTCAGGTACTCTGGCACTGCCCGAGGGCCCCATGCCACTAAGGGGCCCCATCAAGGTTGCTAGCCTCAATGAAACCAGAGACAGTATGTAAAAATCTGTGTTTAAAAAAAAAAAAATCTCAATGTTATAAAGCTGCCCTGCCTCTCCAGTACCTTTCCAGTGTGTATATGTGTATTCTGTGTGTGTGTATACTGTATGTGTATATTGTGTGTCTGTGTGTGTATACTGTATGTTACATAGTTACATAGTCAGGTTGAAAAAAGACACAAGTCCATCCAGTTCAACCTTAAAAACAAATAAATAAAATAAAAAATAATCGTATAATCAAAATACCCAATTTTGTGCCCACAATTGATCCAGAGGAAGGCGAAAAAACCCCCCAGCAGAGCATGCTCCAATTTGCTACAGCAGGGGAAAAAAATTCCTTCCTGATCCCCCAAGAGGTGATCGGATTTTCCCTGGATCAACTTTACCTATGTTAGTACCCAGTTATATTATGTACATTCAGGAAAGTATCCAGGCCTTTATGTGTGTGTGTATACTGTGTGGCCTCATAATCTATTGCCCGGGGGCCCCAAAATCTCCTATTGCCCGGGGGCCCCATAATCTCCTATTGCCCTGGGGGCCCCATGAGTTGTCAGTTGGTCCCTGGTCCTGACTTTATCAAGACCAAAGCAGGCTTCATAGCTGTCCTCTAGACAAAACAAACTATTAATCTACACTGCAAAGGATCATTTAAACTGTACAAACTTGTATAATAATTTAAATATTCCCAGAGTTGGGCTTTAACAAAGATAAATTCATAAATAACCTGTACATTTTTACTGCTGTGTGATGAGCTAGAATACCTATACACATACTATTGATCATTAGAAGCAATTGCTAATAAGTTATGTTAAGTGGAAAACTTATTTCCATTGTATTCGTAATACACTTTGTAATTCCTTGAAGGAAGCAAGAAATTCTTAAAGAATGGCAAAAACAGACACAAATCATGCAAAGTCAAAAAGCAAAAAACAGGAAGAGAAATGAGGTCCAACAAGAGGTATGTAAGACTTTCCTATTACACATTTCTGAACTATTAGATGCTGTGCTGCCAGCAGAGGGCATCATGGTATCACATGTATGGCTGATAGAGGTCGAAGATCATCATAGCACTGACTTTACAAAAGACATCTTTGTATTATTATGTTTTAAGAACCCAAACCTTCTGCAGTGCTGTGCAGTCTATTGCCATCTAAAATGTACATTTAACTATGTGGGCATTTGATAATAAAAAAAAAAAAAAAAAAAAAAAGCTTGGGGGAAAGAGTTGTAAACATGAGAATTGGACAACAGTAAACAATCAGCTGATTTTGTTTTGTTTTCCTGATAATAAAATATGAAATTAGATCTTCTTTGATCACTTTTTCAAATGTATTTTTTTGCATTTTGTTTTAATAATACAATCTGTATTTTCTCTAATAAACTTTGTAGACCAATTGGTCTCTTCCATACTAAGCAGAGCAAATGTCAGCACCTACAAATACTGTTGCTTTTAATATTGGGACACTTGCCTGTTCAGGAATCCAGCGGTGTCTTCACCCGCCGCCATTTTGGGTAAGGGAAACTGGCAGTGAAGTCTTACGGCTTCACAGTTGGGTCCCTACTGCGATGCACGAAGCACACTGCACTTTGTGACTGGCCCGGCGGTGGGGGAAGGAGGAGGGGAGCCAAACCAGCCAGAAGTGGGAGTGGCTACCTGTCAAAATCAGGTACCCGCTCTCCCCCCCCTGCCCCATATGGTGCCAAAGGGAGGAATAAGTGGACCTTCCCTTTTGGGTGGAGCTCTGCTTTTGAAGAGAACCTTACTTTTAACAAAGTTGTCCTTTAAATTCTTAAGCCCCCAAATAGACACCTACCTCGGCCCCACATAGAAGAGCTTCACTGAATGGGTAGCCTTGTCTAAGCCCTTGTACACACGGTCGGACATTCCGACAACAAAATCCGTTGGATTTAGTCTGACGGATTTTGTCCGAAACTTGTGTTGCATACACACGGCCGGAAAAAGTTGTCGGAAAATCTGAACGTTCATAACGTGATGACGTGATATCGTTACGACTGGTAAAGGTTTTTCACATTTGTGCGTTCTATGCGTTCAATTAAAAAAACTTCTGTGCTGCAGCTCCCCCCCCCCCCCCCTTTTTTGTTACCTGAGCCTGATCTGATCCAGCAAAGGGCACGAGCTCAATGGCTCCAAGCCACTGTCATAGTTAGATAGTAGGTGAGGTTGAAAAAAGACACAAGTCCATCAAGTCCAACCTATGTGTGTGATTATGTGTCAGTATTACATTGTATATCCCTGTATGTTGCGGTCGTTCAGGTGCTTATCTAATAGTTTTTTTAAATTATTGATGCTCCTCGCTGAGACAACCGACTGTGGAAGGGAATTCCACATCCTTGCTGCTTTTACAGCAAAGAACCCTCTATGTAGTTTAAGGTTAAACCTCTTTTCTTCTAATTTGAATGAGTGACCACGTGTCTTGTTAAACTCCCTTCCGCAAAAAAGTTTTATCCCTATTGTGGGGTCACCAGTACGGTATTTATAAATTGAAATCATATCCCCTCTCAAGCGTCTCTTCTCCAGAGAGAATAAGTTCAGTGCTCGCAACCTTTCCTCATAATTAATATCCTCCAGACCCTTTATTAGCTTTGTTGCCCTTCTTTGTACTCGCTCCATTTCCAGTACATCCTTCCTGAGGACTGGTGCCCAGAACTGGACAGCATACTCCAGGTGCGGCCGGATCAGAGTCTTGCAGAGCGGGAGAATTATCGTTTTATCTCTGGAGTTGATCCCCTTTTTAATGCATGCCAATATTCTGTTTGCTTTGTTAGCAGCAGCTTGGCATTGCATGCCTTTGCTGAGCCTATCCTCTACTACAGGGGTCTTCAAACTACGGCCCTCCAGTTGTTCAGGCACTACTATTCCCATCATGCCTAGGCATGTCTGTGAATGTCAGAGTTTTACAATGCCTCATGGGATGTGTAGCTCCGCAACAGCTGGAGGGCCGTAGTTTGAAGATCCCTGATCTACTAGGACCCCCAGGGTCCTAGATTCCCCCCAGGGATCTCCTCATTGGACAGACTGATAGCAGCAGGAGCCATTGGCTCTGGGCTGCTCCATCGATGAGAAGCTGTGACACGGGAGTGGGGGGGTGAGGCCGAGTCCATTGACCCAGACAGCGGGATTTGGGAGCGAGCCCGCATGAGTGCCCCCTTGGAAAATGGCTTTCCGTGGGGCCACCCAAAGAAGATGTGGGACCCCAGAAGAAGAGGATCAGGGCAGCTCTGTGCAAAACCATTGCACAGAGCAGGTAAGTATAGGCATATTTATTTAAATTTTTTTAAATGGAACGTTTATGACTTCTTTAATGTATATGTAAATTGTCATAATTAACTTCTCTTATTTGCTTCCTTTTGGTCTGTTATGTTTTGTTAAAACTACTAGATAAGTGCAAAAAAAGTTGATCCTGCCAGAAATCTAGTACTGCCCTGTGCCCACTCTGCAGTATTATTGCATACAAACTGATCAGGAAGTGTGATAGCGCTATAGAACATCTATCCCCCTTTGTTAGGAAGAGCGGGAGGTGTTTTATAGTCCAATTATTTGCACTGGGTTGACAATGCTGCTACTTCATAGATACAGTACAGGGAGTGAGCGTTGTCATCCTAGGACAGGAAGTGTGGTAACAGAGTGAATAAAAAAGGAATGCAGCTACCACATCTAAGAATTGATAAGCTGCATTCTATTTAAAGTGATTGTAAAGGCAGAAGGTTTATTTATTTATTTTTTTTAATCTTAATGCTTTCTATGCATTAAGATAAAAAGTCTTCTGTGTGAAGCAGTCCCCCTAATACTTACCTGAGCCCCCTCTAGATCCAGCGATGTTGCACTAGACCAGGGATCTGCAATTAGCGGACCTCCAGCTGTTGCAAAACTACAAGTCCCATCATGCCTCGGCCTTTGGGTGTCATGCTTGTGGCTGTCAGAGTCTTGCAATGTCTCATGGGACTTGTAGTTCTGCAACAGCTGGAGGTCCGCTAATTGCATATCCCTGCACTAGACACTCGGCAAGCCAGGACTCTCCTCCTCATTGGCTGAGACAGCATTGCAGCGCCATTGGCTCCCGCTGCTGTCAATCAAAGTCAGTCAGCCAATGAGGAGAGAAAGGGGACAGGGCCTGGCCGCGGCTTCATGTCTGAATGGACACAGGGAGCTGTTACTCGGCTCAGGTGCTCCCATAGCTTGCTGACACTCTACAGGAAGGAGGGGCCGGGAGCACCGAAAAGGGACCCGAAAAGAGAAGGATATTGTGCAAAACCATAACACAGGGCAGGTAAGTAAAAATGTTTTATTATTTCTACCTAAAAAAAGTACAATCACTTTAAGTTCGATTGAACTTTTGTTTTGGTGTGTTTGATGCACTTTTGCTTGTATGTTTATCCATAAAACATGCACGGTTCATAAGATTTCATAAAAGGTTTCCAAAACCCTTCCCTAGTGTAGACTGCCTTGGAATATGTTATAAAAATTAAATATCTAGTAATTGAAGCAAAATCAACACTGGCCTGCACACTTTGGTGGTGTAAAGAGAAATCTATAAAAGTTATTGCTTGTGATTTATGGCAGGATTTTGTTTTTCATCCAATATGCCCTCTGGTAGGCCTGGTATAGTGTGGTGAATGTAAGTACTGTATGCCCTTTCCACACACACACAGTTGCTCTTTTTACTGGTCACTATGTCATTTTACATGCCTATGTGCCCGTTGCTGTTCCTCCGTATGCCACGGATCTGGAGCCTTCCCAAAACTGGGATAAGCAAAAGCCTTTTGGACTTGAAACACCGGAGATGATGCCAAGGATCATGTCAGTGAAATCATTGAAGGAAATGGAGAAAGCAAGGTTTGTCTTGTAAACAGTGGGCATATTCACTGTGATGTAAACTGTGTGGTTCGATGCCCTGTGGTACACCCAAACACACACTCGGCCTGGCTCATCATCAAAGTCACAAATAGCAAATTATTAAATGGAAATGTCTTTTTTATGTGACAGACCTGTATATATATTTTACAAACGGCCTTATATATAAGAACTTTGAATTTTCATTTACATCAATATTTTTGAAAGTTTGAGTACCTGAGCAAAATAATTTGTACTCTTAACGGGAGGGGGGATACTTTGCTATGTACTATGGACTACCTGTGGAATAATATCAAGGTATAATAATAAAGTCAGACTTGCTCAGCCTCAAATGGCTATTAAATGGCTGTGTAGGTTGTATGCGGCTAAACAGGAAACATTAGTGAAGTGAAGTATGGTCATAAATTTGGTCATACTTATCTTCTGGGTCACAGGAGTGCACTTATTTTCACTTTCCTGTGACCCAGAGTCAGCTCATAGCGAGCTAAACCCACTGTTCGATGACCTCACAGAGCCACTACAGGCTATGGAAGGATCCCGACTATATTGTTAGGATCCACCCAGCTGCCTGAGTGACAGCTGGTTCCAGCTCTAAGCTGAAGCCAGCTGCACCTTCTCCCCTCTCCAGTCCCAAGTGCTCCAGCAAGAGCTGGAGGGGCAGAGTGGAGAGCGGTGACTGACAGTCACTGCTGTCCGCTTCAAAGAGACTGAAAACTGAGCAATCAAAGGTCATGTGATCCCTCAGTGCTTACGAGAGACAGAGCGATGCTGTAGCACATAGAGGTGAGATGTTGGTCTTTTTTAAATACCCCATACGTCCCCTTTAAGAGAATGAATGTATGGGTACCTTTTTTGACAGAAACAAGTCTCTAATCTTCCCCTACCTTTCAGTTCTAACCTTGACCTCCACCCCTGCCACTGGGCCATTCTTCTCCCCGCTTTCTTTTGACTTCTTAGTTCTTTTTTTTCCCCCTCTATTCTCTTTCCTACTCATTTATGCTGCAGCCCCCTCTCCTTCTGCCCCTTCCATGTTTCCTCCCCTTTCTCTTCCCAAAGTCCCACACCTCTGAAACGCGTAGACACCTCTCTCCCTCCATCTTCTTATAGTAATGCCTCCTAAAACTGTAAACGTTTTGTTATTTCCACTTTATGGTCACCACCTGCTCAATCCGTCAATCCGTGAATGATAATTGTGGGGCCAGGCTACTCTGTACCCAGATGAAATCATTATCATTTTCTTCACACTTTTTTTTTTTTTTGTTTTTACTTTGTTTCTGTCAGTAAATTTTGTAACTACGTAATTGTTCTCCTTAACTGATGTGCGCTGATCAGGCGGCACTGATAGGCTGAATTGGTGGGCATTGAGGATTTGCCACTTATGGGCAGTGAAGAGAAGGCACTAATATGCCGCATTGATAGGTGGCACTGATATGTGGCACTGAGCACTGTTAGGTGGCATTGATGGGCGACACTGATGGGCATTGATGGACAGCAGTGAAGGGCATTGATGGGCAGCACTGATAGGCGGCAATGCTAGCCAGCACTGACTGGCATCACTAATGAGCACTGATTGGCACTTGTGGGGCACTAATTTCTGGCACTGGTGGGCACTGATTGCTGGCACTGTTGGCGCTATATTGTAATTGTAAACACATGTAATCAGTGTAGATGTAAATGTCCCCCTGCGAGCAGATGCCGCTGATTGTCTCTCTTCGTCACACACTCTAAGGCCCCTTTCACTCTGGGGCGGGAGCTGCGTTGGCGGCAAAGCACGGCTATTTTTAGAGCCGTTTTACAGTTGTTTTAGCGGCAGTATTCGCCACTAGCTGGGCAGTTTTACCCCCCTGCTAGTGGCCGAGAAAGGGCTAAAACCACTGCAAAGCGCTGCTGCAGCAGCACTTTTCCGGTGGTATAGCCTTGCTGCCCCATTGATTTCAAGGAGTCTAGGAGTTCAAGGAGCGGTGTACAGATGCTGCTAGTAGGATTTTTTTACCGTCCTGCCAGCGCACCGCTCCAGTGTGAAAGCCCTCGGGGGGTTCACACTGGATATACAGCAGCGGCTCTTTCAGGGCGCTTTGCAGGTGCTATTTTTAGCGCTGTATCGCCTGCAAAGTGCCCCAGTGTGAAAGGGGTCTAACCGTGTGAAGCGAGGAGCACCGACTAGCGGCATCTCTGTGTTTACATGTGACTGGCTGTGATTGGACACAGCTGATCACATAATTAAAGAGCTGCGGACGCCATCATTTGATGGTGGGCGAGCGGCAACTGGTTAAAAATAGTTTTGTACCTATTGATCTCGGAAGCAGGCAGGTTCCATTTAAGCTGTGGACATCTGAAGCCCTCCTGTCTTAATTTCCGGGATTTTCTCCCAATTTCGCGCATGCGCAGTAATGCCGCTGTTCGGTTCTCCATCTTGCTGACAGGTTGTCATAGCAATGTCAGCGGAAGCTCCTGCCCCATTGCTATAGCAACATGTCAATCGGACACGTTTGCGTTTTTTACTGTCTGTAGATAACGCAAGATTTCATCAGTAGGTGATTCGCAAGGACTCCTGGGATTCATGATGCTGCTATCCCAGGTGAATCGCCTAGTGACGTAATCGCCTAGGCAGGGAAAAGCCGTAAGTGCGGGTCAAACCCTAAATAGAATGTATTTACATGCCAGAAAAAAAAAAAAAACAATTTCCATTAGTAAAAGCATGATCAGTGGGTATACAAGTGACATCAGGTATATAAAATGGGTGGAACTCCACTTTAACTACTTCAAAAAAGTTAGTTCACATTAACAAAAAACCTGCCTGTGCAGGTAAAGGATATATATATATCGGCCATATATATATATATATATATATATATATATATATATATATATATATATATATATATATATATATATTTATTATTATTATTATTATTATTTATATATATAAATGTGTGTTTTGCTCACTTCAAGACTCAGTGACCACACGGCAGTGGAGAAAGTTTGGAGGCCACTAATCTAGTTGTATTTTTTTTTTTTTTTTTTTTACAAATGTGTCATTTTTTTTTTTTTAGTCTGTGTCCTCTCCTTAAGGAGATTTTGTTTACTTTCTGTGATCACACAGCACAGCAGTGGAGATACAATTTTCCCAATGGTACAGAAACAGCAATATGAACCTACAGGTGTTATTATCAGGGCCGTCTTTAATATTGATTGGACCCTGGGCAAAACTTTTCTTGGGGGCCCCCTCCCCATGCAGTCTCGCGCGCCACCTGCTCTGAGACATAGCAGCTAGACTCAAAATCAGTTTACTGAATCAGATCAGGCAGCTATTGCGATTGGTTGCCACAGGTTTCAGTGTATCATTACCGCTCACTGACTGGTTACTAGAGGTTACAGAACACATTACATCTCACTGGTTAGTTGCTAGAGGTTACAGCACATGATTTCTGCTTGTTGATTGGTTGCTAGAGATTACTGTGGATATGACCTTAGGGGGGCTGATATACATATCAATGCTGCCGGCCGCCTCTATTTGCATATGAATGTCGGTAATTTACATGTAAACACAGGGTCTCCAGGTGAGTCATCTGGGACACAGCACGGGACTAAAACGAGGAAATTTAAACCGGGATATTTGGCAAGTATGAAGCACCTACTTTGGGCCCCACAACAATGACAAGGCCCAGGGCAGCTGCCCCTTTTGCCCTGCCTTACAAAACGGCCCTGGTTCTCATTCACGATTCTTTCCAAAATGACAATAAATAAAAATGTCAAAAAGAAATAGAGAGGGCAGGGCCATGTAAATTGGGGGGCTTCTTGCAAAATGAAAACAAAGCCAAGCACTACAATGTTTGATATTTTATTAAAAATATAAATACATCTATTTCTTTGAGAAAGAGAGAAAATCGCCAGCGTTCAAATCACAAATCAGCCCAAAAGAACATTTACACGGTTTCATGAAGACCGCTCTAAACAGTTTCTAATATGACAGTTGGAGGAAACAATGGAGTTGCCTAATGCCCTGTACACCTGACCGGTTTTCCCGTCGGAATAAACTCTGAAGGTTTTTCTGCCGGAATTCTGCTGCAGCTGTCTTGCGTACACACGATCACACCAAATTCCAACCGCCAAGAACGTGGTGACGTAGTGTAGGAAAAAAAACGTGATTCTGCTAGAAATGCAGCAAGATTCTAAATGCCCTCATTAATCTTAGGACAGAAAGTTTGTTACTGGAAGGATCATCAGATGAAAATAAAAGGGGATTAAGCATGAAAAAATAAACTAAAACTAAAGGAGCCTCTCCGGGTCCCCTGGATCCTGACGGTGTCATTCCCACTTCAATTTACTACTGTTGCATTTTTTTCTTCTTGTTTTGCTTTATTTTTGCCTTTCTTATAGATAATACCTGTTCCAACTTCAATGCTAGTCTCTTCATGGGCAGAAATGATGCTAATTAACCACTTTTAAAACTGAATAAAAAAACAGAAAGAAAAGTAAGGCAGTATATAGAGTTTAGATACATTATAAACCAACCCTGTAAATCATCCATTTGAAAGTTTTCTGCAATCCAAGAACTATACTCCTCTCTTTGGCAGACCGTGTCTCTCCTCCTCCCCGATCCAGCATTGGGTCTACGTGCCAGCACCATGGCCAATCAACAAACAGGTGCGGTCTTATGCCCCGTACACACAAGCAGAATTTTCGTCCGTAAAATCTTGGATGGTTTTTCCGATGGAATTGCGCTCAAGCTTGGCTTGCATACACACAGTCACACAAAAGTTCTGTGAACTTTCGACCGTCCAGAACGCGGTGATGTTCAACACTACAACGAGCCGAGAAAATGAAGTTCAGTGCTTTCCAAGCCAAATTGTCATCGTTAAATTGTTTCCGAGCATGCGTAGGAATTTTGCGCATCGGAATTGCTACAGACGATTGGAATTTCCAATCTGAACTTTTTCCGACTGAAAAATAGAGAACCTGCTCTCAAGCTTTTAGTGATTCCAGCATCTCTATTTCCCACTTTACTCCTGTCTCCCCAACCACTCCTAGTACTCTCCAACGACCCCCAGTGACCCCAGCAACTCCTGCATTCCTTTGTCTTTAGTTACTCCTGTGTCTCTAGTAGCCCCAGTGTCTCCAGTCACCCCTGTATCTTCAGTTGCCCAAGTGTCTCCAGTGTCCCCTTGCCCTCCTGTGCCTTCACAATTGACTTCTGTGCCTTCAGTAGTGACCCCAGTGTTTTCAGTGACCCCATGTGCACCTGTGTCTTCGCTGATTCCTGGGTCTCTAGTGACCCTAGCTTCTCCAGTCACCCCTTTCCCTCCTGTGTCTTCAGTGACCAAGTGTCTCCAGTGCCAATAAATTTGTATCGTTTTTTTCACACAAATAGAGCTTTTAATGGTATTTAACCACTTAAGCCCCGGACCATTTTGCTGGCCAAAGACTAGAACACTTTTTGCGATTCCGCACTGCGTCACTTTAACTGACAATTGGGCGGTCGTGCGACGTGGCTCCCAAACAAAATTGACGTCCTTCCCCCCTCCCCCGCTTTTTTTATTTTGATGGTATTTAATCACCTCTGTGATTTGAATTTTTTGTGCTATAAACAAAAAAAGAGTGACAATTTTGAAAAAAAAACGCATTATTTTTTACTTGTTGCTACAATAAATATTCCCCAAAAATATATATAAAAAACATTTTTTTCCTCAATTTAGGCCGATTATGTATTCTTCTACATATTTTTGGTAAAAAAAAAAAAAAAAAATCGCAATAACTGTTTATTGATTGGTTTGTGCAAAAGTTATAGCGTCTACAAAATAGGGGATAGATTTATGACATTTTTATTAAGATTTTTTTTTTTTTACTAGTAATGGCAGCAATCAGATTTTTATAAAATTTCACTGGCAGTGAAGGAGTTAACCACTAGGGGGCGGGGAAGGGGTTAAGTGTGTCCTGGGGAGTGATTATAACGGTGGGGGGGATGGGCTAGCAGTGACACAACACCGATCGCTGCTGCCGATGACAGGGAGCAGAGATCAGTGACACTGTCACTAGGCAGAACGGGGAGATGCTGTGTTTACATTGGCATCTGCCCGTTCTTCAGCTCGGTGACATGATCGCGGACATCGAGTCTGCGGGTCTAGTGGGCTCCGCGGGCACGGTCAAGGAGCTTGCGGCAGGCGCGCGTGGGAATGTCGGGAAGTTCAAAGTAACGTACGGGTACGTCAGCTGATTAATTTTGTGCTGGAGGTTGGATTATTCGCAAAATGCATTCCTGAGAACGGAGTGAGAAGGGTGCTGTATTGTATTGGAGCCGAGGAGAAGAGATATATTCATTGTGTGTGTTAAAAGATTCAATAAACAAACGACTTTCCAAACTATGAATCGTTATCACGAAAACAAGGCATTTCCCTGTTCTGGCTTGTGTCATGACAGAGATCACCACTCTCTGTCATCGGCAGCGTTAATCACTGTCATGTGACCTGAAGCCCCTCCCCCCACAGTTAGTATCACTACCTAGGACACACTTTACCCCTTCATCGCCCCCTAGTGGTTAACCTCTTCACTGCCCGTGTCATTTACAACAAAACCCCTAATTATCACCTATGTATTTCACGTATACCTGAGATTGTCTAAATTCCAGCCAACACTTCCAAGTGTTGGCATATTTTATTTCAGAATTATTTTGCATATGTATTACCTCTTCCATGCGCCTAATTTTATCTATCTCCCTAAACCAATCCTTTGTTGTATTTTTTAACTTCCCAATTTTTCAGAATTAATTAATTATTTTTTTTCTCTTGCTTTTCAATTGGATACACATAAAGGGTAATCACTCGAGAACTAAATAAATAGATGATGGTTTCCACACACAAAGTAAAGTAGTGAGGTGCTTTTGAATTTTTATCACTAAGGAGGGATATAAGGATGGTAAAGAAGTGCGATTCTCTCCTCCTCAAAAATAAATATAAATAGAGCCGGGAAAGTAATAAATATCACATACTGTAGCTGTTGACTTTTAAATGAGTGGAACTCCACTTTAATGTGCACGGATTGAGGTCAGAAAACAAAAAAACATTAGTATGTTGATGCCAAAATAGCAAATAATTTGTAAATATCCTCTATTTTTTTTTTATTGGGGGTCTGTTAGAATCTAGATCTCTCCTCTGCCCTTTAAAGCATCTGACCACACCAAGATCAGTGTGATAAGATGCTTTCCCAATTTAAAAATGGCACTGTTTATATCCTGCGAAAACTAAGTAATGAAATTCTAGTAGATTCCGTTTTCTTAGGTCATAGAGATGATTGAAACCTTTCCGGTCTTCGATGAGCGCTATGGTCAGCTGGCGGAACCACCAGCTGCATTCTCGGGTTCCCCAGTGGGACAGGAAAGCCCGAGAAAACCGTGGAAGGCAGTGTGAGAGGGGGAGACTTCCCCTCCCACTGCTTGTAAAAGCAATCTAGGGGCTAATTAGGCACTAGGATTGCTTTTACATGAAAGCTGACCACTGGCTGGAAAAAAAACAATACCAAGATGATGCTTAAACCTGCAGGCATCATAAAACCACTTAAAGTCCAGCGACGTACCATTAGGTTGAGGATGCCGGACGCATGGATTCCTATGGCGGGGTGGTAAATTTTGAAGCACCTGGTTAGAGCCAGCAAACAAAGGGGGGAGTCTAATAGGCTTCAAAATAGGTTGGGGCGCAGAGCGTGCACCCTGATCCCACCCAATTGTGTGACCATAGCGAATTAATATTCGCTATTTTCACACTGCTAACCTTTCTCTTCACCAATCAGGAGGCAGGATGTCAGACCTGCTTCCTGATTGGCCAAAGCGCCAGGCCACCCTATTGGATGCCTGGCGCTTAGGAAGAGGAGCAAGGTGACTTGCCCTGGAGCAGAGGTAGTCGCCGCTGCTCTGAGAGGTAACTCCTCTCGGCTGAGTCGGCTGCACCCCCCCCCCCTTGGGTTCCAGAGCCACGATCCATGCGTGGGGGTGGGGGTGCCAGAGCCACGATCCATGCACGCTGGGGGGGAGGGTGTAGGTATTGCAGCCAGAGCCGTAAACCTGGCGAGTTGGGGGGGTTTTGTGGGTACAGTGGCTGTATTTGATGGGCAAGTGGCTGTATTTGATGGGCACAGGTGGCTTCATTTGATGGGCAAGTGGTTGCATATGATGGGCACAGGTGGCTGCAGTTGATGGGCAAGTGGCTGTATTTGATGGGCAAGTGGCTGTATTTGATGGGCACAAGTGGCTGTATTTGATGGGCACAAGTGGCTGTGTTTGATGGGCACAAGTGGCTGCGTTTGATGGGCACAAGTGGCTGCGTTTGATGGGCACAGGTGGCTGCGTTTGATGGGCACAGGTGGCTGCGTTTGATGGGCACAGGTGACTGCGTTTGATGGGCACAGGTGGCTGCGTTTGATGGGCACAGGTGGCTGCGTTTGATGGGCCCAGGTGGCTGCGTTTGATGGGCCCAGGTGGCTGCGTTTGATGGGCCCAGGTGACTGCGTTTGATGGGCCCAGGTGGCTGCGTTTGATGGGCCCAGGTGGCTGCGTTTGATGGGCCCAGGTGGCTGGGTTTGATGGGCCCAGGTGGCTGCATATGATAGGCACAAGTGGCTGCATATGATCACCATTTCACCAGAAGGTAGGGCGGCACTAGTACTAGCACTTTGCTGCATACAGGAATTATCATGCGATTGCAGCACCTCAGCAACCCAGGAATGTGGTTTGGTATGCCTGACCTTAGCAGGGACCTCTACTCCATCATCAGAGCTATCTGTCAGGGTGCCACTGCTCTATGCAGGTTGGAATACTGAGCCTAAATTCTGACAGTAAAGACTACCCATCGCTCTCATCTGTCATACTCAGTATCCTGTAGGCCTCTTCACTAGTGTACCTTTCATTTGACATTTTGGCCAATAAATTTATAGGTACCTAGTGTGGCTCACAGGTAAAAAAGCACCTGGCTGTCAAGGACTGTTTAAACTGCTACAAAAAAATGTACCTGCTAGCGCTAGCAGAGATCAGGCCAGACTCTGCTAACGCTGAGGTTTTGTGTACTGTGTATTGGAAGTGACAGTGATCTACTGACACGCAACTTGTTGGGGGGGGGGGGGGCAGAGGGGCTAAACGCAGGTGCTGGCAAGTGTCGGGTTGATCCTGCTAATGCTGCATTTTTTAGAACACTATACTATTGGGGACACTAGTATAGTTCTGATCAGATCAAAGATACTATATTGATCCATTTAGATTATACTAGTAATTGAGGTGTATAGTGTGTGTGTGTGTTAGTGTTACTCAAAGGGTTAAAATGTATTAGTGAATATGTGGGGTGCCAATGTGACGCTGTCTGGGATTAACCCTAACTGCTCCTGACACTAATACAGTAATCAGTAAAATATCATTCTGTACACTGTACCTCTAATGACACTGTGACAGGGAGTGAAAGGGTTAACTGGAGGGCGGGGGGGGGGGGGAAGGGGTCAGGGGGAGTTAAATGTGCCTAACTATGTGTTCTGGTGTAAGTGTAGTGCTTTTACTCACTGTAGATGCTATTCTCTCTCACTGGATCCAAAAAGGACTCCAGGAGAGAAGATTGCATAATTTCCTGTGCCTGTGTTTACATTACACAGGCACAGGAGGTTCTGTCATTTGTCAGGTCCAGCAGGTCCAGGCCATAAATCATTGGTCTGGACCTATAGATTGGTTGGTTCTGAATCGAATCAGAACATCGCCAGGCCAGTGGGCGCACACGCCCCTTCCACTCAAGCGCAAATCATATGTGATTTTGCACAGAGAGGCCACCGCCCCAAAGTATATGTACATGGGGTGGGCAGCAACTGGTTAAGCATCATTAACCACTTGCTTACTGGGCACTTAAACCCCCTTCCTGCCCAGACCAATTTTCAGCTTTCGGTGCTCTCACACTTTGAATGACAATTACTGAGTCATGCAACACTGTACCCAAATTAATTTTTTGTCCTTTTTTTCCCACAAATAGAGCTTTCTTTTGGTGGTATTTGATCACCTCTGGGGTTTTTATTTTTTGCGCTATAAATGAAAAAAGACCGAAAATTTTGAAAAAAAACACATATTTCTTTGTTTCTGTGACAAAATTATGCAAATTATTAATTTTTCTTCATAAATTTTGGCCACAATTTATACTGCTACATATCTTTGGTAAAAATAACCCAAATTAGTGGATATTATTTGGTCTTTGTGAAAGTTAGAGAGTCTACAAGCTGTGGTGCGAATCGCACAAAATTGATGACATCTGATGTACTGGTGGCCTATCTCGCTTCTTGTGACCCGAACAAGTCAGGAAAGTACAAATACCCCCCAAATGACCCCTTTTGGAAAGTAGACATTCCAAGGTACAGTGGTGTGAAAAAGTGTTTGCCCCCTTCCTCATTTCCTGTTCCTTTGCATGTTTGTCACACTTAAGTGTTTCGGAACATCAAACCAATTTAAACAATAGTCAAGGACAACACAAGTAAACACAAAATGCAATTTGTAAATGAAGGTGTTTATTATTAAAGGTGAAAAAAAATCCAAACCATCATGGCCCTGTGTGAAAAAGTGATTACCCCCCTTGTTAAAACATACTATAACTGTGGTTGTCCACACCTGAGTTCAATTTCTCTAGCCACACCCAGGCCTGATTATTGCCACACCTGTTCACAATCAAGGCATCACTTAAATAGGAGCTGCTTGACACAGTAAGGTCCACCAGAAGATCCTTAAAAGCTACACATCATGCCGAGACCCAAAGAAATTCAGGAACAATTGAGAAAGAAAGTAACTGAGATCTATCAGTCTGGAAAGGGTTATAAAGCCATTTCCAAAGCTTTGGGAATCCAGCGAACCACAGTGAGAGCCATTATCCACAAATGGCGAAGACATGGAACAGTGGTGAACCTTCCCAGGAGTGGCCGGCCGCCCAAAATTACCCCAAGAGCGCAGTGACGACTCATCCAAGAGGTCACAAAAGACCCCACAACAACGTCCAAGGAACTGCAGGCCTCACTTGCCTCAGTTAAGGTCAGCATTCATGCCTCCACCATCAGGAAAAGACTGGGCAAAAATGGCCTGCATGGCAGAGTTCCAAGGAGAAAACCACTGCTGAGCAAAAAGAACATCAAAGCTCGTCTCAATTTCTCCACAACACATCTTGATGATCCCCAAGACTTTTGGGACAACATTCTGTGGACCGATGAGACAAAAGTGGAACTCTTTGGAAGGTGTGTGTCCAAGTATATCTGGCGTAGAAGGAACACTGCATTTCAGAAAAAGAACATTATACCAACAGTAAAATATGGTGGTGGTAGTGTGATGGTCTGGGGCTGTTTTGCTGCTTCAGGACCTGGAAGACTTGCCGTGATAAAAGGAACTATGAATTCTGCTGTCTACCAAGAGATCCTGAAGGAGAATGTCCGACCATCTGTTCGTGTACTCAAGCTGAAACGAACTTGGGTTCTGCAGCAGGACAATGATCCTAAACACACCAGCAAGTCCACCACCGAATGGCTGAAGAAAAACAAAATGAAGACTTTGGAGTGGCCTAGCCAAAGTCCTGACCTGAATCCTATTGAGATGTTGTGGTATGACCTTAAAAAGGCCGTTCATGCTCGAAAACCCTCTAATGTAACTGAATTAGGACAATTCTGCAAAGATGAGTGGGCCAAAATTCCTCCAGGACGCTGTAAAAGCCTCATTGCACGTTATCGCAAACGCTTGGTTGCAGTTGTTGCTGCTAAGGGTGGCCCAACCAGTTATTAGGTTTAGGGGGCAATCACTTTTTCACACAGGGCCATGATGGTTTGGATTTTTTTTCACCTTTTAATAATAAACACCTTCATTTACAAATTGCATTTTGTGTTTACTTGTGTTGTCCTTGACTCTTGTTTAAATTGGTTTGATGTTCCGAAACACTTAAGTGTGACAAACATGCAAAGGAACAGGAAATGAGGAAGGGGGCAAACACTTTTTCACACCACTGTATTTAGTAAGAGGCATGGTGAGCTTTTTGATGTTGTCATTTTTTTCCCACAATTCTTTGCAAAATTAAAATTTTTAATTTTTTGAATTTTTTTCCACAAAATTGTCATTGTAATAGGTTATTTCTCTCACATGGCATGTGTATACCACAAATGACACCCCCAAAAAAATTCTGCTACTCCTTCTGAGTATTACAATACCACATGTGTGGGACTTTTTCACAGCCTGGCCACAACATGCAGGGAGAGCCATCAGGTGATCTAGGAGCATAAATTACACATCTAACTTGTTGACTACCTATTACACTTTTGAAGGCCCTGGAGCACCAGGACAATGACACGTGGCACTGATACGTGGCAATGATGGCACTTATACGTGGCACTGATGACAGATGGCACTAATACGTGGAACTAATACGTGGCACCGATGACAGATGACACTAATACGTGGCACCGATGACGCGTGACACTGATGACAGATGGCACTGATAAGTGGCATTGGTGACACTGACAACAGATGGCATGTGACACTGACAGGTGGCACTGATGACAGATGGCACTAATATGTGGCACTGATGACAGATGGCACTATGTGGCACTGATGACACGTGGCACTGATGACAGATGGCATTTATACGTGGCACTGATGACAGATGGCACTGGGGACAAATGGCACTGACAACAGGTGGCACTGGGGACAGATAGCACTAACTGGGGGCAGGTGGCACTGGGTCGGATGGCACTGGGGCAGATGGCACTTTTTTTTATTTATTTATTTTATTTTCCCACTTACGGCCGCTGCAGCCGTTCATCTCTCCCCTCACACGCTGTCTGTGTGAGGAGGGAGAGCGGCGCTGAGAGATGATCTCATATGTTTACATATGAGATCATCTCACACTGGACACGCCGATCGCGCTGTAAACGGCCGCTGTGATTGGCCGTTTACAGCGATCTGTGTTTGCTTGTCTCCGGGGGACACGGCAAACACAGAACTTCCCCAATGCGTGCCCGCAGCGGCGCGCATTGCGGAAGTAAACACCAGGACGTCCAGGGACTGCCTCCCGGACGAAAGCGCCTGCTCTATAGCCGTCATTCAGCTATAGGGCGGGCGGGAAGAGGTTAAAATCACTGCTTCTGTAAAAACTATCTTTTTAACCACTTCAGCCCCGGAAGATTAGGCTGATCAATGACCAGAGAACTATTTACAGTTTGGCACTGCGCTGCTTTAACTGGTAATTGCGCGGTCATGCAATGTTGTACCTAAACAAAATTTGCGTCCTTTTTGTTTTTCCCACAAATAGAGCTTGCTTTTGATGTTATTTGATTGCCTCTGCGCTTTTTATTTTTTGCAATATAAATGGAAAAACACTGAAAATTTGGAAGAAAAAATAATACTTTCTACTTTTTGTTATAAGAAACATCCAATAAACCCAATTTTAGTCATATATTTAGGCCAAAATGTATTCAGCCACATGTCTTGGGTAAAAAAAAAAACATCAGTAAGTGTATATTTATTGGTTTTCACAAAAGATATATAGTCTACAAACTAGGGTACATTTTCTGGAATTTATTCAGCTTTTAGTTTATAACTGCCTATCTCATGTCTTGAGGTGCTAAAATGGCAGGGCAGTACAACCCCCCCCCCCCCCCCAAATGACCTCATTTTGAAAAGTAGACACCCAAAGGAAATTGCTGAGAGGCTTGTTGAGCCCATTGAATATTTTATTTTTTGTCACAAGTGATTGAAAAATTACAAAAAATAAATAAAAATAAAATAAATTACACAAAGTTGTCACTAAATGATAAATTGCTCATGCATGCCATGGTTTTATGTGGAATTCTTCTCCTGAGTATGGGAATACCACATGTATGAGACTTTTTGGGAGCCTAGCCGAGTACAGGAAACCAAGCACTGCCTTCAGGATTTCTAAGGGTGTAAATTTTTGATTTCAATCCTCACTAGGAATGAGCCGAACATCCCCAGACCCCCCCCCCCCCCCCCCCCCCCGGTTTGGTTCGCACCAGAACCTGCGAACAGACCGAACATTTGCGGGAACTTTAGAACCTCATTAAAGTCTATGGGACTCGAACATTCAAAATCAAAAGTGCTAATTTTAAAGGCTAATGTGCAAGTTATTGTCCTAAAAAGAGTTTGGGGACCAGGGAACATGTATCAATGCAAAAAAAAAGTTTTAAAAACGTCCGTTTTTTCGAGAGTACTGATTTTAATGACACTTAAAGTGAAAAATAAAAAGTGAAATATTCCTTTAAATATCGTGCCTGGAGGGTGTCTATAGTATGCCTATGAAGTGGCACATGTTTCCCGTGTTTAGAACAGTCCCTGCACAAAATGACATTTCTAAGGGAAAAAAAAAGTAATTTAAAACTTCTTTTTTTAATTTAATGTATGGTCCCGGCAATATGGATGAAAATAATTGTGAAAAATGGCATGGGTCTTGTATAGATATTAAGGGGAACCCAGTACCTAAATGAAAAAAAGGAAAGGCGTGGGGACAGGCGGTGCAAATTGGGATAAAGCATCAGTGAAGACGGGACACGTTTTTCCCATATTGACTCTTACAGGAGAGAATTTTCCCTTCCTAGGTGTAGATTTCATCTCACTTCCTGTTGTCTCCTTCCGTTTGCAAGTAGGAGACACTTGTAAGTTGGATGTTTGAAAGTAGGGGCCTGCCCTATATGCTCTGCAGAAATTTGGGCCTAAGGTGTTGGTGTTACCACAACACTGTAAGTCCTCACAGGTACTCTTGGTGGGCACTGGAACAGGCCCTGCTGTGAAATATTATATCAAGAATTGTAATTACATGCACCTGTTTAACCGGGGCTGAAAAACTGGGCATTAAGCACTGGTGCCACAACACTGCAACACCTCACAGAAACTCTAGTTGGAGAGCAGGAATGAGCCCTGCTGCAAAGTATTGCATCAAAAATTTTAATTACACGCCCTTGTTAAACAGGGGCTGAAAAATTGGGCCTTAGGCACTGGTGCCAGCGCCCAGAACCAAAAATGTTCTTCCAAGCTATCGGCAGGATCATTGAGCAGGAGGAATAGGATAGTCACTAATGAGCATAGGTAGTCTTGAAGGGATCTGACATTTCAAAAAAAATTATTCCGTTTATTCAGCTTCAGGTGCTTGGTAGCTGGTGGTGACTGATTAATCTTTATGAAGGTCAGTCGATCAACCGAGTCGGTGGACAGGCGCACCCTGTGATCGGTTACAAAGCCTCCAGCAGCACTGAATGTGCGTTCCGAAAGAATGCTGGATGCAGGACAGGCCAGTAGCTCAATTGCATACAGTGCAAGCTCTGGCCAGTGATCCATTCTCAAGACCCAGTAACCCAGAGGATTTTCGGTGGGAAAGGTGTCCAAGTCTGATCTTGCCCCTAGGTATTCCTGCACCATGTAAATCAGATGGTTGCTGGAACCGATCATACCTGGGGGCTGCGGACTAAAAAATTGTCTGACCGCATCGGTCAGACGGCCACCTTCTCCACCGCTCCGTCTGTGATTGAAGCCTCAGCAACACGTTGTCCAGGACCAGGAATTTATAACCTCCCAGTTTCTGCACAGACCTTTCTGCAAGGCCTCCCGAAGATGTCTCATCCTCTGCTCCCTCTGCAACTGCAAGATAAGGTCCGCAACCTTACCCTTGTACCATGGATCAAGGAGAGTTGCCAGCCAGTAATGATCCCTCTCCTTGGTCCGATGAATACGAGGATCTTTCCGCAGGCTTTGCAGGATCAGGGAGTCCTCTGGGTCACTAAGGATGACATGATCCGCAGCCACCTCCTCCCAGCCACGTACAAGTCCACAGGTTTCTTGGGACTGTAAATGATCCCTAAAAGACTGCTGCTGATGCTGAGTGCCAGGCTCAACCTCCATGCTGACACAATCCTCCTCTTCCTCCTCCTTCTCTTCCTGTGTGATCGGCAGGCCAGCAGGGACACTGTCTGGATAAAGGGGGCCTTGAGAGGCAAGGAAGTCCTCCTCTTCCTGCCTCTGTTCTGCCTCAAGTGCCCTGTCCATTATTCCACGCAGTGTGTGCTCCAACAGGTGGACAAGAGGGACAGTGTGTCAGAAACCATGAATCAGACCGAGACAGAAGTACAATTAAATCACACTAGTTTATTAAATAAAAATAAAAAGGTAAATAGAAAAAGCGTAGTCAAAGCATAGCCAGAGTCCAGTAACCGGATTGAGTAGTCAGCCAGGCCAGAGTTCAATAACCAGATCGGGTAATCGGCCAAGCCAGAAGTCAGGGATCCAAGTAGAGCAACAGCAAGCAGGATAAGGAGCCAGAAGGAATGTCAGCAAGCCAGTCTTTAAACAGAACCGCAGGAGATGGTTTCTTGTGATGTGACCAAGGCGAAGGCAGAGGGGAAGTAAGCTTGGCAGCTTTAAGTAGGCAGGTCAGATGAGCATGATCAGGAACAGCTGGTAACTGTGGAGAGAGATAAGAGCTGGCAATTAGCTGACAGCTGAGCAGCCAGCCCAGAGAAGGAAGGGCTAAGCCAGCCCTGACACAATGTCACTGACGCATGCACTGTCACTGCTCACCATCCTCGTGGCCTCCTCAAATGGTGACAGGACAGTGCATGCATCCCTGATCATGGCCCAATGCGTGGGGAAAAAAACAGCTCCCCTGACCCTGTCCTGGTGCAGTAGTCACACAGGTACTCATTGTTGGCCCTCTGCTGTGTGTGCAGCCACTGCAGCATGGCCAATGTTGAGTTTCACCTGGTGGGCATGTCAGATTAGGCCGTTCTTGGGCAGGTTCGATTCCTTTTGGAGGTCAGCCAGCCGAGCACTGGCATTATATGACCTGGGGAAATGCACACAGACTTTCCTGGCCTGCCTCATGACATCCTGTAAGCCTGAGTACCTGCCTAAGAACCGCTGCACCACCAAGTTAACGACGTGAGCCAGAGAGGGCACATGGGTCAGTTGTCCCTGTCGGAGGGCGGAGAAGAGGTTGGTGCCATTGTCGCAAACCACCATTCCTGGCTTAAGCTAGCGTGGCGTCAACCACCTCTCAGCCTGCCCCTGCAGAGATGACAGAATCTCTGCCCCAGTGTGGCTCCTGTCCCCCAAGCAAACCAGCGCAAACACAGCATGGCATCTTTGTGCCTGCGTACTTGCGTAGCCCCTTGAGAGCCTACGGAGCTTCGCTGTTTCCGAGAACAAAGCACAGGAAGAGGCCATGGAGGAAGAAGAGAAGGGGTGGAGGAGAGAGGCGTGTCACAATCACCAGTAGTAGCATTTTGGAGGTGTGATGTCGGAACAACCTCCAATACTACTGCACCTTGTCCTGCATCCTTCCCAGCTGCCAGAAGAGGGAGCGAACTTCTTTAGTTGGTGCATCAGCTGGGGCAGGGAAATTTGCCTGGTACAATCTGACGTCGATGTACCACTAGCAGATTGCCCACACGTACTTGGCTGTGACACACCTAATTCTACACCTTCATTCACCTCAGTGCAGGTTTCAGAGAGGACTGACGGTATAGTGGGGTTGGAGATCCCAGCTGATGAGGAGCAAGGAGAGGTGCGCTTTGTTCTTTGGTGTGGGTCTTTAAGGTACGCCTGCCAATGAACTGCATGGCAGGTCGACATACGTCTGGTCATGCATCTGGTGCCCAAGCGGCTGATGTTTTGGCCACACGAGATACGCTTGAGACATATGTTGCAAATAGCAGCAGTGCGATCTGATGCACTCATCTCATCTGATGCTGCAGCTGGGGGGAACATGACTGCCAAATTGCTTTCCTTCTTGGGCATCCCCTCTCTATGGGATCACGTTACTGCCTTCCTCTAGCTTGGTATCATCATCAGAGCCTTCAAAACGCTGGGTATCCTCCTGGAGCATGTACCCAACACTGTGCTCAAACAGTTCAGGGGACTTCTCAGGGGGACATGGTGGGGCTAGGGAAGGAGTGACTGATGCCATTGAGACGAGGGAAGAGGCCACATTGGCAGCTGCTTTGCCAGTACCCTGAGCCTGGGTGAAGGAGGATGAGGAGGGCTTGGTCATCCACTCTACCAAGTCTTCGGCATGTTGCGGCTCAACACGTCCAGCTGCTGAAAATAAAGACAAGCGTGTCCTATGGCCACGTGGTGATGAGGATGCACTGTGTCGACGACCAGCACTGTTGCCTCTACACACAGAGCCTACTTGCCCTCTTTTATTGGCTCGTGACTGTCTGCCTCTCCTTGTTGGCCTTCCAGACATACTAATGGCCTGCAGGGAGATGTAGCTGCACAAAGCTGGGATATATATACTGATTAAACTGCAGCTAGCAGAATCAACTGCCTGCCTGTAGTTTTATTACTATGAGAACACCAGCAATTAGGGTAGCTTTAAGTGCACTGTGCAGATGACACCATATACCGTCTGTAATTGTATAGGATCAGCAGAACACCAGCAATTGGGGTAGCTTTAGGTGCACACTGTGCAGATGATACAGTACACAGACTGCAATTACTGCAGCTGCCTGCCTGTGGTATAGGATCTGAATAACACCAGCAATTGGGGTAGCTTTAGGTGCAGACTGTGCAGATGACACAGTACACTGACTGTAATTACTGCAGCTGCCTGTGGTATAGAACCAGCAGAACACTAGCAATTGCAGTAGCTTTAGGTGTACACTGCAGGTGGCACAATACACCGGCTGTAATTGCTGCAGCTGCCTGTGGTAAAGGACCAGCAGAACACCAGCAATTGGGGTAGCTTCAGGTGTACACTGTGCAGGTGGCACAATACACCGACTGTAACTGCTACAGCTGCCTGTGGTATAGGACCAGAAGAACACCAGCAATTGGGGTAGCTTCAGGTGTACACTGTGCAGGTTGCACAATACACCGACTGTAACTGCTACAGCTGCCTGTGGTATAGGACCAGAAGAACACCAGCAATTGCGGTAGCTTTAGGTGTACACTGTGCAGATGGCACAATACACTGACTGTAAGTGCAACAGCTTCAAAGGAAATTCAGATACTGTCTCTCTGTCTATCTCTCAGCCGACGCAACACACTAAGCAAGGGCACTGTGCAGGCGGCCTTATATAGTGTGGGGTGTACTAAACCCCCTAAGCCATAATTGTGGCTCTCTTCGCTGACAGCGCTGTGACTGGCCAAGCATGCGGGTCATAGTGCATGCTTGGCCAGTCATCAGGCAGCAATGCACTGCGATGCCGCAGTGAATTATGGCCCGTGACGTGCCACTCAAATTTGGCGCAAACGACCCATAATGTTCGGATTTCGCCGAACGGGCAAACAACCGATGTTCGAGTCGAACATGGGTCTGACTCGAACACTCAGCTCATCCCTACTCGCTACCTATTGCAGTTTTGAAGGCCATGAAATGCCCAGATAGCACAACCCCCCCCCCCCATGACCCCATTTTGGACACAGTCACTAAATTATATATTGTTCAAACATGTCATGGGCATATGTGGAATTACACCCCAAAATACATTCTGCTGCTTCTCTTGAGTATGGGGATACCACATGTGTGAGACTTTTTTGGAGCCTACAGTGTACAGGTCCCCGAATACCAAGCACCGCCTTCAGGCTTTCTAAGGGTGTAAAATGGTGATTATGTATTCCTCACTACCTATAATGCCGCATACACACAATCGGACTATCCGGCGGACTTAGTTCGGAGGACGACCCGCCGGACTTTGCAGCGGAGGTCCACCGGATTTTCCGAACAAGCGGACCTGCCCACACATGGCCAGACTTTTCAGGCGGACTAGGTCCGACTATGGAGGGAGTGCGCCAGAGTTTTGAAATGAACGGACTTGCCCACACACGGAGAAAAGTCCATTCATTTTGAACGTGGCTCCAGGTAGATGGGACTAGCGCAGGAAGTCAATGTCGCCGTCTTCATCAGTGAGATTGACACCTCGCTAGCCCCATCACCTGGTATGGATTTAAAGGGAAAGCCCTGTGCCTAAAAAATATATTCCGAAGCATGAGGGCAATCCACCCCTAATGTTAGGAGCAAATCGCTCCTCCACCCCTGCCCTCATGCTTCGGCATACATGCTCTTTTTTTTAACTGTGGTGGTGAAATCGCCTCCCACAGCGCTCATTGGAGATGCGCCTCCTCCTCCTCCTCTTCCTCCTCCTTCTCTCTCCTATCAGGCATCCTGCCTGTGGCCAATTATGGCTCTCTTCGCTGACGGCGCTGTGATTGGCCAAGCATGCGGGTCACTAAATTATATATTGCTCAAACATGCCATATGTGGATATACACCACAAAATACATTCTGCTGCTTCTCTTGAGTATGGGGATACCACATGTGTGAGACTTTTTGGGAGCCTAGCCGTGTAATGTACCCCGAAAACCAAGCACCGCCTTCAGGCTTTCTAAGGGTGTAAAATGGTGATTATTTTATTCCTCACTACCTATAATGCCGCGTACACACAATCGGACTATCCGGCGGACTTAGTTCGGCGGGCGACCCGCGGGACTTTGCAGCAGAGGTCCGCTGGACTTTCTTAATGAGCGGACCTGCCCACACATGACCAGACTTTTCCAATGGACTAGGACCGGCAGAAATACCTGCCGGACTATGGCGGGAGGCCGCCGGACTTTTGAAAGGAACGGACTTGCCCACACACAGAGAAAAGCCCATTCATTTTGAATGTGCTCCAGGTAGATGGGACTAGCGCAGGAAGTCAATGTCGCCGTCTCCATCGGTGAGATTGACACCTCGCTAGCCCCGTCACCTGGTATGGATTTAAAGGAGAAGCCCTGTGCCTAAAAAATATATGCCGAAGCATGAGGGCAATCCACCCCTAATGTTAGGAGCAATTTGCTCCTCCACCCCTGCCCCCATGCTTCGGTATATATGCTCTTTTTTTTAACTGTGGTGGTGAAATCACCTCCGACAGCGCTGGAGGTGCCTCGTTGGAGATGTGCCTCCTCCTCCTCCTCCTCCTCCTTCCTATCAGGCATCCTGCCTGTGGCCAATTATGGCTCTCTTCACTGACGGCGCTGTGATTGGCCAAGCATGCGGGTCATAGTGCATGCTTGGCCAATTATCAGCCAGCAATGCACTGCGATGCTGCAGTGAATTATGGGCCGTGACGCGTCACTCGACTTTGGTGTGAACAACCCATAATGTTCGGATTTCGCCGAACGGGCAAACAGCCGAACATGGGTTCGACTCGAACACTCAGCTCATCCCTACTCCTCACTACCTATCGCAGTTTTGAAGGCCATAAAATGCCCAGATAGCACAACCCCCCCCCCCCCAAATTACCCCATTTTGGACAAAGTCACTAAATTATATATTGTTCAAACATGCCATGGGCATATGTGGAATTACACCCCAAAATACATTCTGCTGCTTCTCTTGAGTATGGGGATACCACAAGTGTGAGACTTTTTGGGAGCCTAGCCGTGTACAGTACCCCAAAAGCCAAGCACCGCCTTCAGGCTTTCTAAGGGTGTAAAATGGTGATTATTTTATTCCTCACTACCTATAATGCCGCATGCACATGATTGGACTATCCGGCGGACTTAGTTCGGCGGACGACCCACCTGACTGCAGCGGAAGTCCTCCAGACTTTCCAAACGAGCGGGCTTGCCCACACACGACCGGACTTTTCCCGCGGACTAGGTCCAGCGGAAATACCCACCAGACTATGGCGAGAGTCTGCCGGACTTTTGAAATGAACGGACTTGCCCACACACATAGAAAAGTCCATTCATTCTGAACGTGGCTCCAGGTAGACGGGACTAGCGCAGGAAGTCAATGTCGCCGCCTCCATCGGCGAGATTGACACCTCGCTAGCCCCGTCACCTGGTATTGATTTAAAGGGAAAGCCCTGTGCCTAAAAAATGTATGCAGAAGCATGGGGGCAATCCACCCCTAAAGTTAGGAGCAAATCGCTCCTCCACCCCTGCCCCCATGCTTCGGCATATATGCTCTTTTTTTTAACTGTGGTGGTGAAATCACCTCCAATAGCACTGGAGACATGGCTTTACGAATTATAGTTACATAGTTGCATAGTAGTTACATAGTTAGTAAGGTTGAATAAAGACACCAGTCCATCCAGTTCAACCTGTGTGAGTGTCTACAATTGTCCCTATCCCTGTACATTGCACACTCACATCGGTCCCTACTCTCAAGGAGCCCACAATCCAAGGTCCCCATTGATATACTAGGGTCAATTTGGACAGAAGCCAATTAACCTACCTGCATATCTTTGGAGTGTGGGAGGAAACCGGAGTACCCGGAGGAAACCCACGCAGGCACAGGGAGAACATGCAAACTCCAGGCAGGTAGAGTTGTGG
This sequence comes from Lithobates pipiens, assembly GCF_037356315.1. Lineage (NCBI taxonomy): Eukaryota > Metazoa > Chordata > Amphibia > Anura > Ranidae > Lithobates > Lithobates pipiens. The sequence continues at coordinate 218,729,342 of NW_027507787.1, forward strand.
TTGGGATAGGAACCAGTGACCCTTTTTACTGCTAGGTGAGAGTGCTAACCACTTCACCACTGTGCCGCCCTGAATCGTGAGAGCAAACACTGTTGCTGTCGAGATAAAGAAATCAGTGCTGCAGCTGAATGACGTACCTGCTAAGCAAATGATGGTTAACAATAAAACAAAATAACATTACAGTATAACAGTAAGACATACCATACCTGCAAAGAAAATACAATAAAACATGGTAAAAAATAAAAGATTTTTTAACACAATTTGTGCCTAAAATATATATGCTGAAGCATGGAGGCAATCCACCCCTAATGTTAGGAGCAAAATCGCTCCTCCACCCCTGCCCCCATGCTTCGGCATATATTCTCTTTTTTTAACTGTGGTGGTGAAATCACCTCCGACAGCGCTGAGGTCACGGCTTTATGAATCGTGAGAGCAAACGCTGTTGCTGTCAAGATAAAGAAATCAGTGCTGCAGCTGAATGACGTACCTGCTAAGCAAATGATGGTTAACAATAAAACAAAGTAACATTACAGTATAATGGTAAGACATACCATACCTGCAAAGCAAATACAATAAAACATAGTAAAAGTAAAACATTTTTTAATACAAGCTGTGCCTAAAAAATATATGCGGAAGCATGGGGGCAATCCACCCCTAATGTTAGGAGCAAACCGCTCCTCCACCCCTGCCCCCATGCTTCGGCATAATAAATCAGTGATGCAGCTGAATGGCGTACCTGCTAAGCAAATGATGGTTAACAACAAAACAAAGTAACATTACAGTATAACAGTAAGACATACCACACATGCAAAGCAAATACAATAAAACATAGTAAAAAATGAAACAGCGATAACAATAGATATAGAACAATAGTGGGATCAGGTAAGTGACACTGCCTCACTCACCACCCATACTGCCTTACCTACTCCCCATGGTGCCTCACCTACTCCCCATAGTGCCTTGCTCACCCCCCCCCCCCCAATACTTCCCCACGTACACCTCATACTGCCTCACCCACTTCTCACTCATACTACCTCACATACCACCCCCCCCCCCCCCCCCCCCATACTGCCTTGCTTATCCAGGCAGTATGAGTACGTGAGACAGTATGCCCATCCTCATACTGCCTCCCCTCTCCCTTACTGCCTCACCCACCCCCCATACTGCCTCACTACACCCCCATAGTGCCTCATTACACCCCCATACTGTTTCACCTATCCCTCATACTGCCTGGCTCACCCCTCCATACTTCCTCCCCTAACCCTCATACTGCCTTATCTACCCTTCATACTGCCTCACACACCCCTCATAATGCCTCCCCTCCCCCTTACAAACTCCCCTACCCCCCCCCCCCCCCCCACCCCCCATACTGCCTCACCTACACTCCATACTGCCTCATCTACCCCTCATGCTACCTCATGCACCCCCCCATACTGCTTCACCTACCCCCCCCCACAAACACTGCCTCACTGACTCACCCACCCCTCATACTGCCTCACCTACCCCCCATTCTGCCTCACCTACCTCTCATTCTGCCTCACCTACCCCTCATTACCAACTCGTTTTGCTGCATATCTCGCCATCGTTGACTGAGAAAGTCGAATCCGTCAACTTCTGATATTGAAGCACTTCGATCGCTTAACCTACGTCTGAGTTTGAGGATCGAATGCTTCACTTTTATCGTTTTTGACTGGTTTATCTCTGGGCTCTGTGAAGAGAAAAAAACACATTACATATAGGAAAACAATTATTTCAGATAATGCTTAATTATCACTATATTGAATATGATTATTGGGCAACTTCTATTCTTTCCTATGTGAATATATATAAGGAAATCAAATTTAAACAGACCAGTCATGATTAGACGTATTCATCAACATGAATAATCATTATATTGTTATAACTGTACAGAATTTTTATAAATGTTCTTTATATACTGCACTGATTTAAAATTCTATGTAGGAACTTGGCAGTTAGAAGCATAAAGCTGACTGTGAAATGTTGATGGGTTAATGCTTCATAAATGCATGACTTATAAATGGTCCGCTGTGGATTGTTTTTCCATTCTAAAAGTGCAATCTATTGGATAGTAATAAGTCACAACACTTGAGCAACCCAAAAGACAATGCACCTCCTTATACATGCTAGTGGGGGAGAAGAATAGATAATGCAAAACAGCAGACATCGCACAACTACCGACGTGATCTCCGATACTTACAGGTTCCATGATGTATGGTGGACTTATGTTCCCAGCTTCCAACTCATCCCAGTTTATCCCGGTGAAGAATGGATGGCGTTGTATATGCTCAAACGAAAAGTGGCACTGTGGGTTAAAAAAAATATTAAAAAGTTAGATCATTAATAAAAAAACAATAACTAAACAATTAAATTTAGCCAATTTTATAGCGCAAATAGAATAAGTAAACTTTTTCTATCTCTGGCTATGGTATATTTTCTTACCTTTTTCACTAAGTCCAGGACAGCATCATCTTCCTGGTAAGTTTCCATGTTCTCCCGATCTGCCATCAGAGAAACTGCACTGTAAAAAAACATGAAGTCTCTCTGAAGGGCGTTCCTCCAATGGTGAAAGTCCTATAAAAAAGAAAAAAATATATTTTTATAGCCCAGAACATAATAAAATAAATACAAAAATACAATACTTTTTATTTCAATCCGTAAAACAAAGCAGATTTAAACCCATCAATTTAACAGTTTCTCAAAACAGTTATATTCAAGGCACGCCATCAGTGCTAACTGTCGTAGTTAATTTTGCTGAACTGACAATCAAATGGCTGTTGTCATAATTGATCAAATGTGCAGCACCATGGCAACAACAGATCAAATAGAGGCTAAGTTGGCTGTCGAGGACAGGAGGGTTTAGTTCCCCTTTAATACTGTATGTATATATCATGACAGCAGGTGACTGTGTCATGATTATTCAACACAAAGCAGAGGTCCAACCCCATTCTGTGAGTCTAGGCCAATTTCACCATCTTTTATTGTATTATAAATCTATTCAGCTATTTTGGACGTCTAAAGTCTGAAGAAGTTAAACAAGCTCATGGAGATTTCTGGTTTTAAGAGACCTGCTCCTGGCTTTACTATAAAAGCCATCTGGGTGACTGTAGACCTGCCCAATGACTTTTTCACAGAATTTTCGATCGTGTGTATGGGGCGTAAAAGATATAAAAAAAAGTTTAAAGCACACAAACATATGTGTAGGGTGGGTGTAAGTAAATATAAATTGCGCAACCCAAATTGGGTCTCCCTGTGCACACCACAGAGCAATAATTCTAAGTAACTAATTTACTTTCAACTCTAAACAGATAAGCTGTGAAGACATTTAAAGCATAGCTCCACCCAAAAGGGGAAGCTCTGCATGTCAGCCTCCCCCCGCTGCCCCATTTGTAACCTTTTGGGGGGAGCGATTACCTGGTTTTGACAGGTACCCGCTCCCACTTCTGACTTACTTCGTCGCTGCGAAATGAGACACAAGTTCGACCCCCCATCTATCCCCCCGCAGCCGGCTCATTTACAAAGCACAGGGCAATTCATGTGCAGTGGGAATCCAGCTGTGAAGCTGCAAGGCTTTACTAACGTTTTCCCTCAGTCAAGATGGCGGTACCAGCACCTGAGAGCCGATTCAAGAACTGGCTTGGGTGAGGACACCGCTGGATGTCTGGTAAGTGTCCTAATAGTAAAAGTCAGCAGCTACAAATACAATTTTTTTTTTGAGGGGGGGGGGGTTCCTTTTTAAAGTGTCTCCAAATTGCCCCAGAGGGGAAGTGATTAAGAACCACTTTGTGAAAAACAAAAACAAAAAAAAACACTACAGCACAGTCAATAAATGGACAGAGTGTACTTACCTTAGCTGATTCTGGTTGGCAGGTTGAATCTTTCAATACATTTGCCATTCCAAAATCAATAATCCTCACATGTCCGGAACTATCCAAGAGGATGTTTTCTGTATGAATATCTCTGTAAAGAAGAAGAAAAGGGTAAGGTGGATATTATCAAATAAAACAGGGGTCTCCAAACTTTCTAAAAAAAGGGTCCTGCTTTTCAGATTTCAGGGAGGTAGGGGGGGGGGGGGTGGACTGTGGCAAGTGAGAAAATGCCCCAGTTAAAACGATGCTTCAGGCTTGGTGGCCAATGGGAGCAAAGGCTGATATACACGGACCGAAAATCTGAACAGGGGGAATTTCGCTGTGTGTGTACTGCTATCTGTTCAAAACCTTCTGTTGAACAATCCTTTTAGAAAACCAGCATTCGATCAGCACTTGCAGCTAATGGCTGCAGCACTGATCTGTATATGCTGATGGAGGGGAGTCCCTGCTGTTAGAATACAATAGCCTAGAGTGTGGATGTGGGGATCTGTCAGGTTTTTCTTTTCTGGGTGTACGAAAAAATAAAAAAACTGTCCATGTATACCCTGCATAAAAATATTACATAGCGCCTGTGGTCTGTAGGAGGAGGAATAGAGTCCCATCAATGGTATTAGAGAGATATATATAGTGTCCCATTGTTATTGCCAGAGGGAGGAATAATGCCTTGTTGTTAGTGTCAGTGGAAGGATTAGTGCCCCATCGTCGGTACTGATAGGAGGAATAGTGTCCCATTGTTCGTGTCAGTGGGAGGAATAGTGTCCCATCATCTGTATAAATGGGAGGGATAATGCCCCATCATTGGCACTAGTGGGAGGAACAGTGCCCCATCATTGGTATTAGTGGGAGGAATAGTGCCCCATTGTTGGTGTCAATGGGAGGAATAGTGTCCCATTGTTGGTGTCAATGGAAGGAATAGTGCCCTAAGGGCTGAATAAAGACAGCAGTTTGGAGACCAAAAAGGTGGAACAATAAAATATGGTGGATCAATTTCTTACCCATGTACGATGTTCCTGGTATGCAGAAATTGTATTGCACACAAGAGCTCAGCTGCAATAAACCTAATGGAAAAAGAAGAAAAGACATTTTGGTGAAAAACTTGTCCTATAATAACCTAGGCCCCATTAATATAACCTGATCCTAATTCTACTGGAAATAGGTATATTATTGAAGACGTGTTGCATATTGCTAAATCATTTTAACAAAATCTTTCCATCGGGATATTCAAATGTTTTTTAAATGCATATTACTTTTTTATTTGGCCATAAAGAAACCCTGATAAATTGTCATTACGTTATTACTGTAAAGGTTTCTAAATACTAAAGAAATAACTGTTGTCTTATTTAGGGGTGTCAGCTAAGAGTACAATAGTTAGATCTTCTTGAATCTTCCTGAGTTTAAAGTGGTTGTAAACCCTTACAGACCACTTTGACCTACAGGTAAGCCTAGATTAAGGCTTACTTGTAGGTCCAAGAAATATCTCCTAAACTGTGTAGGTATATTTGCAAAAAGACAGGAAACACTGTCTACGGCGCATGCGCCGTAGACAGTGGCACGCAGGTGCACTGAGCATTCCGCTGCTAAAGGCGATATGCCGTTAGTGGTGGCTCCCATGCGCAGGCGTGGGAGTGACGTCATCGTGGCTCCAGCCAATCACAGCGCCGGAGCCACGATACCTGGAAAGAAGATGGACGCTCCATGGAAGAGGGGACAGCGGTGACATCGCTGGCTCCTGTGTCAGGTAAGTGACACATAATGGGCTTCTATGCGATGCATAGTGGCCCATTATGCTTTACCTTTGCAGGGAAACAAGGAGGAAGTGAACCCATCAGGGTTTACTTCCTCTTTAAAGCTACCCATGGATATTAGAATATATTTTTGAAAAGATCAAACTGCGATCTCAGGTCTGAGTCCCTCCCATGACTTTTGGAAGACGCCTTTGGTCAGGGTACAAATTCTGGCCAAATGGTGTTGGTTGACATGTCAGTTATCCCCCTCCTCTATTCTCTCTGTATATAGTAAAATAAAAATTTAGGAGCAAGGCACCCCACAAGGGGTAGTTAGGTAAAGCAGGCATGCCCCATCACCCCGCTTAATACAGAGGTCCCAATGCTTTAAAGTGATCTGTCTACAAATTGTACATTCTACCTCTCTCCCCACTCCCAACAAGCCCCATTATCAAGGACTTACCTTATGGTGTCTTTATTCAGAGGTTTTCTCTTCTGAATGAATGTTTTCAGGGTTCCACCATTTATATATTCCATAACATAGAAAAGTAATCCCTGGAAGATAAAACAGATAAAAATTACAATGCATTCATTATTCACTATGAGAGTCCATATTCGACCCTTCACATTTGTCTTTGGAGACTTTCAGTGAAACATTTTGTAGCATGTCTGTGAAGGGTCTCATTTATTTAGGACATTTTATAGCTAGAAATAGTCACATCAGGCTTGTTCTGTGATGCTCAGAGGCGGCTCTCTAATTAGGCAAAGTAGGCGGTGGCCTAGGGGCCTCGCGGACCTCCTACTTTGCCTAAAGAGCCTCCTTTGGCTATCCTCATACATCAGTCCAAGGTTCAATCAGCAGAGGTTTGTGCCGCCTCGTTCAGAGTACAGTCCAGTCAAGTCTGCCTCCTCTCTGCTCAGAAACACCCAGACCCGCCAGGGCGCTGCCCAGTCTCCAATCCTGTCAAGAAAACTCCTGTCAGAACACTGGCAGACACACACACAGACCATCAACTGCCCCGCCCTACCAGCAAATCCTGTCCCTCCATTCAGCCAATATCTTGCAAGGGCACAGCTAGCACCTCAGCACAGGATTGCAGAGTCCACCCGCTTTCCAGGGTGGGGCTTCCGTGCTGGAGGCGGAGCCAATTCCAGTACACTGTGGCCTCTCTGTGTGCAGCCTACTGACTGAGCTGTGAGGGGGCAGAGCCTTGCTATGTGTGAGGTACATGGGCGGGGGGGGGGGGCTGGATGTGACTGGAGGGGTGCATGTGACTGAGGGGGTGGTATATATGACTAGGGTGGTACATGTGACTGGAGGTGTGGTATATATGACTAGGGTGGTACATGTGACTGGGGGGGTGGTATTTATGACTAGGGTGGTACATGTGACTGGGGGGTGCGATACATGTGACTGGGGGCTGGTACATGTGATTGGAGGGGTGGTATATATGACTGGGGGGTGGTACATGTGACTGGAGGGGTGGTATATATGACTAGGTGGTACATGTGACTGAGGGGGTGGTATATATGACTAGGGTGGTACATGTGACTGGGGGGATACATGTGAATGGGGAGTTGAGAGCACTGACAACAGCGCACAGTACTAAGTATTAATTCAAATTAATTGCATATATTAAGAGCCCTGGTGTCAGTGTGCTCGCTCTCAGCGCTGGTGTCAGTGTGCTCGCTCTCAGCGCTGGTGTCAGTGTGCTCGCTCTCAGCGCTGGTGTCAGTGTGCTCGCTCTCAGTGCTGGTGTGATAGAGCACACTGACATCAGTACTCATAGTTGCTGTCCCGAATTTCCCGGGATTAGGACTTTTGTCCCGGGAAATGTCCCGGGAAATTCGGTTTGTCCCGGGAAATTGAATTTCCCATTTTTTTGCCGCCGGCCACTATAGGTCCACGCCCATTTTTAAGAAGACCAGAAGTTGGTCTTCAATAGAGAACTTGTGGCGCCGCCCACCCCCGCTGCCAGTGTGTGTGTGTGTCTGTGTGTGTGTGTAAAGTGCAGTGGGCGGCTCCACAGTTCAAAGCCTCCGCGCAGCAACGGCGGCATGTCGGGGCGGGGGCCAGTCTGTCACTGTGGATGTGGGGGCGGGGGCCAGTCTGTCACTGTGGATGTCGGAGCGGGGCCACTCGGATGTCACGGGCCAGTGGTAAGATAATGTCGGGGGTCAGTCTGTGGATGTCGGGGGCCAATGGTATGTCGGGGGCCGGTCTGTGGAGTATGGGCGGGGGGCAGTATGTGGGGGGAGGCCGGTCTGTGGAGTATGTGGGGGGGGGGCACCTGATGTAAGGACAGACTCCGCTTGGGACACCTGATGGCATCTGGTGGCAGGCAACATGGCTAGTGACGTGCTCATGGCTCCCACTGATTCGGCATTATGGTGAGTTGAATGATTTCATTTCATATTACAATGTAATAATAGAAATAATGCGCTTCAATCATCCTGACACCATAACAATCATGGCACCGGAATGATTGAAGCGCTAACACCAGGTATTTGGAGTATCTTTATCTGCTGATTGTCAAACTCTGGAAAACACATATTGCTATTGTGGTGTAGGATCGGGGGCTGCTGTCCCTCCTTTCCCTCTCCCCCCCCCTTCCCCCTCCATCCCGCATTCATCTCAGACTCTAACCACACCCTTTTGAGCCACGCCCCATGTAAACCACGCCCATATTTTGCTAAGCACGCCACATTTTTACCTGTTCCTATGCCACACCCATAACCGCATGCCCCGCCCCCTAATTATACCACTACTCCGCCTACTGCCAAAAAAGTATCCCAAATTTTTTTTTACAATGTTGGCAACTATGAGTACTCTTAATATATGCAATTAATTTTTATTGCTTCTATTATTTTTTTCCCCCATTTTAGAGGTGAGCCTAGAGCCGCCTCTGGTGATGCTGAAGATGTTATGCTCTTTTCCCAAGCAGCAAGAACCAAATTCCATTCTTGGATGTTGATCAAAACTCTTCAAGATTATAGAACCAGTCCAGTTGACTAACATTTACCAACACAAGTGGTTGGATAGCTCTTAGGGGGATGTGATATTCTAATTGATTCCCTCCTAAAATGCCACCAAAATAAATAAAAGACAAAGTTGCTTACCATGTTCTGGAATGTAGCATATAAATAGGGAAAGAACCTTCTTCCATCCATCACTTCCATGACTTGGCGCTCTATCAACAATCCTTCCAGATGCCAGGGAGGCTTTATGGCTATTTTTATTGCCAGCAGCTGGTCGGTTGATGGATGCGATGCCACAAGTACCTGAAGGAGAAAGAATAATAGGATATTAGCATTGTCAATTAATGAAGGTCATCTCACCCACCCATAATAGTTCTTTTTTGGTTTAGATATAAATATGCCATGACATGGTCTACCGTGGTGAAATATACCCACTGGAGTTCCCATCTCCACCCACCCTCTGAAAGTGAACAAATTGTCTGCAATGTAAATTAGGTAGAAAATTCACCAGGGAGAGTGAAACCCCTTGCCACCCATCCCTATCTTGTGTTACTGTACATTAAAACATGGCATTAAACCTTTGGTTGGATTCACACTGTTTTTTAGCATTAACATGAATGCATTTTTTTAGGGGCTGCGCAAAACGCATCAAAATGGTGCAAGCATTGTTTCTTGTAATACAGTGGTAGTGCCATACCGCGTGAAGTGCCATTTAGAATGAATGGCAATGCAGTGCCCAAATGCAAATACAGTGTAACCAGTGGCGTAACTAGAACCTTCAGGGCCCCGATGCAAGAAACTATGAAGGGCCCCCCTGAACCCAAGCCAGGGCCCTTCCCTCCGAGTCCGGTGGTGGAACTCCAGGGCGTGGTCACAGGTATGACCTTTGTGAGCCCTGTAGTTTCATCACTGGCATCAGTAGTTTTTTTTTATTTTATTTTTAGGTGCCCCCTTGGGGGACTGTCCCTAGGCAGGATGGGGTCCCCGTCCCCAGAAGAGATGAGGTCCTTTTCTCCAGGGCAGATGAAGTTACTGCCCCAGGTGAGAAGGGGCCCCTGTCCCCAGGGGGAGATGGAGGGGGTATGTAATGGTGTGTGGGGGGGGGGTGGGGTCCTCTCCCTCCCCATGACCAAGCTGCAGGCTGCGCACTCATCCATGTTGGCCTGGGCCCCATCCAGTGTGCTGGACGGGTGATCAGCATATCTCCCAGAAAGACCTTTCATCATCTGTGTATGACGGGGGAGGAGGGGGGCTGGCAGACAAGCCTGCAGTGTCCTCCGGGGGGCTCTCATAGGGCTGCACTGCATCTGGGTGCTTAAAGTTTGTTTACCCGGGCGAAGTATCCAGTGCAGTGTGGACCGGACTCGGGGGGCGGGACTCTGGCTGGGGAAAACAGACATCGGACTGAGCGGCAATGCATGGAGCAGGAGAGGGGTACGCTGGGGAGCCGGCCGAGGACACAGGTCATGCGGGGAATGCACAACTAAAGAGCAGCCAGTGCGATAGTCAAGCATGGAGCTCTGCTAGTCACCCTCCACCCACCCCTGTGCATGGTGCACTGGTACCCCTAGCTACCTATGCTGCTGCCGGCCATATGTAGAGGGGGCTGCATGGGCCCCCTGCAGCACAGGGCCCAGTTGCGGTCGCGACTACTGCACCCCCTATAGTTACGCCCCTGAGTGTAACCCAACCTTTTAAAGATACTTTATCTTCATAAAGAAACTGCTATTTCCTTGAACTTGTGTTCACACTGTTGCGCTGAGGCAACTAAAAAGTGCAAAAACACTTTATGTGCATTTGTGAGCTGCCGTTCATTCTTTAAGTAGAATTCCAGCTTAAACCTAACTAGCCTTAAAAATGCTTACTACCCTTCCAAATACTTATGTTGACTAACCTGTGTAAAAAACATTTTATATATATATATATATATATATATATATATATCTTCTCTGGTCTGGTCGTGTGATAAGGCTCCCTATGACAGCCAGCTGCAGGGGAGAGGAGGGAGCACTGACAACGGCTGGTACATAGGAGCCTTGGGTGGCGTTACTGCTCCCGGTATTGTCAGCCATTGTCAAGCCCTCCCTCCTCCTCCTGTAGCTGCCACTGACACGGGATTAGATAAATAGACCAGAGCAAGCTGAAAATAGGTAAGTATATACATTTTAAAGGCTAGTTAGATTAAGACCCCTTTCACACTGAGCCGCCACTGGCATCAACGGTAAAGTGGCACTATTTTTAGCGCCGCTTTACCATTGTTCTAGCGGCGCTATTCCACCGCTAACGGTTTTCCACCGCTAACGGTTTTAACCCCCCGCTATCGGCCAAAAAGGGGTTAAATCCTCCGGAAAAACACCACTCGGAGCACTGCCCCATTGATTTCAATGGGGAGCAGCGGTGGAGGAGCGGTGAGTTCACCGCTCCTTCACCTTTTCAAAGAAGCTGCTGGCAGGACTTTTTCTGACACCCTGCCAGCGCACCGCTCCAGTGTGAAAGCCCTCAGGCGGAGTGGAGCAGCTGTTTTAGGGCGTTTTGCAGATGCTATTTTTAACGCTATAGAGCCTGCAAAACACTCCAGTGTGAAAAGGGTCTTAGGCTGGAATTCTACTTTAATGGCACCCAATACAACCTACTATTCTGGTGAAACTTGGAGCATTAGGCCGTCCATTTAAATGAATGGGCTGGCTTAACATGATGCACATTATGGCACAACTATAACAGGTGATAAAACACCCCAACTATGTGAATCCAAATAGTAATGGTAGGTTATCCTCGCGCTATAGTGGTAAAGTTAGAGCAGGTTGGTGTGGTTCCAGCAAAAAACACCGACAGAGGTGCAAACCCTCCCCTCAAAGTGACAGTAAATAAAAAATGGATGGTGTTGCGCTCCACACCAAATAAATTAAGTCTAATAACACAATTACTAAATAATCGCATAAAATCTTGAAAACGCACTCATGTGATTAAAATTAAAATCACTAAATAATCGCATAAAATCTTGAAAACGTGTTTATGCGATTAAAATTCCATTAATTCTAAGATAAATACCAAGTGAATAATACAGTGCTTGAAATAAAGCTATTTCCTACTAGTGTTCATAAAATGAAGAAGCTAAAATGATCTATATAATCGTGATAAAGTGACAAGAAAAGAATCGCAAATCTTAAAATTGTCAAAAGAATCGTGACATCAAACAAATCTGTGTCAGTCCATGAAAGTGCATACAAGTGCCAGCATATGTGCAAAAAAATATCTATAATAATAAATATACAATAAAAAAAAAAATATATATATAAAATGGTGTGTGAAAAAATTATTATCGCAAAATACAAAAGATAATAGTCCAGCAAACGTGATAAAAAATGTCTCTAAATAAGTATAAAAAAGCTAAATCATAAAGTTCATGCAGAAGATGAAATAAATCCACACTGCTATGTGAAGAAATGAATCCTATGAACAACCCCGGGATGATTCCACCAGTGATTTTGCAGCTCCTTAAACGTGGGTGCTCACACACTGAGTGCAGTGGGTACCTTACCTCACTGCTGTCAGTAAGACAGCAAAATGCTCCAGTGCAACAGTTGTGTCCTCAAATGGGGTGTATATCCTCAGTGGGTGTAGGGGAACTTCAACACTTTGCGGTGTATATCCTAAATGTAGTATGGGCGCCCCCAAAACCTTTTCCTCCAGATATTCCGCAAGGGATCGCAAGTCAGACCCAAGAAAGAAAGAGGGGGGGCTCCAATGGTGAAGTACGTTCACACAAATACTTTATTATAAAAAGGAACTAAGTCCTGAGTACTCACATTTATACAGTAAGAATCAAACAGTTTTTCGCTAACAAACAACGAACGGCTTCCTCGTTCGTACCCCGGACGTCACTTCCGGTATCCTCCTAGGCCAATCCTACGCGTATCGTCATTGATCACGTGACTTCATCAGTGACTTGCGATCCCTTGCGGAATATCTGGAGGAAAAGGTTTTGGGGGCGCCCATACTACATTTAGGATATACACCGCAAAGTGTTGAAGTTCCCCTACACCCACTGAGGATATACACCCCATTTGAGGACACAACTGTTGCACTGGAGCATTTTGCTGTCTTACTGACAGCAGTGAGGTAAGGTACCCACTGCACTCAGTGTGTGAGCACCCACGTTTAAGGAGCTGCAAAATCACTGGTGGAATCATCCCGGGGTTGTTCATAGGATTCATTTCTTCACATAGCAGTGTGGATTTATTTCATCTTCTGCATGAACTTTATGATTTAGCTTTTTTATACTTATTTAGAGACATTTTTTTATCACGTTTGCTGGACTATTATCTTTTGTATTTTGCGATAATAATTTTTTCACACACCATTTTATATATATATTTTTTTTTTATTGTATATTTATTATTATAGATATTTTTTTGCACATATGCTGGCACTTGTATGCACTTTCATGGACTGACACAGATTTGTTTGATGTCACGATTCTTTTGACAATTTTAAGATTTGCGATTCTTTTCTTGTCACTTTATTACGATTATATAGATCATTTTAGCTTCTTCATTTTATGAACACTAGTAGGAAATAGCTTTATTTCAAGCACTGTATTATTCACTTGGTATTTATCTTAGAATTAATGGAATTTTAATCGCATAAACACGTTTTCAAGATTTTATGCGATTATTTAGTGATTTTAATTTTAATCACATGAGTGCGTTTTCAAGATTTTATGCGATTATTTAGTAATTGTGTTATTAGACTTAATTTATTTGGTGTGGAGCGCAACACCATCCATTTTTTATTTATGTGAATCCAACCTTACAGCGGGGTTCCACCCTAAAGTGGAACTTGCGCTCATCGGAACCCTCCCCCCCTCCAGTGTCACAGTTGGCACCTTTCGGGGGGGGGGGGGGGGTTGCAGATACCTGTATAAGACAGGTATTTGCACCCACTTCTGGGCATAGACTATGCTTCTTCCTGTCCTGTCCTGTCTTTCTGTCCCGCCACGCTGTCTGCTGAGACACACACGAGTCCCAGAGACAGCGCGGACCATTCCCATTGCGCTGCGTGACTCGCGCATGCGCAGTAGGGAACCGGGAAGTGAAGCCGCAACGCTTCACTTCCTGATTCCCTCACCTAAAATGGCGTCGGCAGCAGCCGAGAGCCGAGCGATCAATCGGCCTCGGCTGCCGACATCGCTGGACCCCGGGACAGGTGAGTGTCCATTTATTAAAACTCAGCAGCTGCAGTATTTGTAGCTGCTGGTTTTTAATATCTTTTTTTCCCAGTGGACTCCCTCTTTAAAGTGAGTTGCCATGCCTCCCTTCTATACAGTGTCTCTATCTGTTATAAGGATATGAATCTGTAAATCTGATCACTTACCTGTCCAAACATTCCCTCTCCAAGAATCTTATAATACTGGAAACTTTTGGGAGTCAGAGGAGCCGGAACATCGGACTGGATCTGGATGACTTCTAAAGAGGAAAAAGAAAAGGATTAGTTTACCTTCATCTATGTTTATTTCAATGATTTTTCATTGAGTTTTTCTAAGTACAAATAAAGTTAACTGAACAAGTGTAGATTGGGAAGTGACTACATTTTACTCAATCGTGCCTCTGGGTGAGCCGTATACTGCAGGATGGTATTAAACAGGGGGACTGGGGCTGGGGGGATTTATTAATGGACAGGTTCTTTAAAAGTAAAGTTATACTTTAAGGGCAATTTTTTTTAAAGGGCATTGTCCACTAACAGCATGCACAATAGATAATATATTTTTTTCACTAAGGACCAATCTAAAGGAAGCTTTTAACCGGTTCCCAACCGGTGCACCACGATGTACGTTGGCAGAATAGCACGGACAGGCAAATGGGCGTACAGGTACGTCCCCTTAAATTTGCCGCTGTGCCATCGTGTGTGCGCGCTCCATGGCCAGGACCTCCATGGCTCGATCGCTGCGGGGATACCTGCGATCGTCTCACGGGGAGGAAGAATGGGGAGATGCTAATGTAAACAAGCATTTCCCCTTTCTGCCTAATGACAGTGTCACTGATCTCTGCTCCCTGTGATTGGGAGCAGAGATCAGTGATGTGTCACATGTAGCCACACCCCCCACAGTTAGAAACATGCCCCAGGACACACTTAACCCTTACCCTGCCCCCTAGTGGTTAACCCCTTCACTGCCAGTGTCATTTACACAGGTATCAGTGCATTTGTATAGCACTGATTGCTGTATAAATGACAGTGGTCCCAAAAATGTCTGACGTGTCCGCCATAATGTCGCAGTCACAATAAAAATCACTGATCACCCCCATTACTAGTAAAAAAAAAGAATATTAATAAAAATGCCATAAAACTATCTCCTATTTTATAAACACTATAGCTGTTGCACAAACCAATCAATAAAGGCTTATTGTAGAGGAATACGTATCTGCCTAAACTGAGGAAAAAAACGTTATTTTTATATATTTTTGGGGGATATTTATTATAGCAAAATGTAAAAAATAATGTAGATGATTAAAGGACTCTGGACGGCCGCACTCCAAAACTAAGTCGGTGCCTTTATTCAAATAATGACAGGAACACAGCAAGTGACATCACAGCAAAAAGTGATAACGGCTGACGCGTTTCACACTATAGCAAGTGCTTATTCATAGCTGCCAGCTATGAATAAGCACCTGTTATAGTGTGAAACGCCTCAACTGTTATCACTTTTTGCTGTGATGTTACTTGCTGTGTTCCTGTCATTATTAGTTTTGGAGTGTGGCCTTCTAGAGTCCTTTAATCATCTACATTGTTCGCATACTATGGCTCGCACCCGGATCTCTTCACCTGGAGTAATTATCTCTGTGTTCTCTGGATTTGCCTAGAGCGGTGGTACATATTTCTCTTGTAAAAAATAATGTGGTTTTTTTTTTCAAAATTGTCGCATTTTTTTGTTTATAGCGCAAAAAATAAATACCACAGAGGTGATCAAATACCACCAAAAGAAATCTCTATTTGTGGGGGGAAAAAGGACATCAATATTGTTTGGGAGCCACGTCACATGACCGCGCAATTTTCAGTTAAAGCGACGCAGTGCCGAATTGCAAAAAGTTCTCTGGTCAGGAAGGGGGTAAAATTTTCCAGGGCTGAAGCGGTTAAAAGAGGTACCTCTGAAAAACTAGTTAAAAGGGACTCATATTAGGGGAATCAAACACCCACCAGCAATGCAGGGTTATAGTACATACTTCAGGGTGACCACAGAGACTGGTGGTATACCATAAAGGTTATAATTAGGGTGCACTATATAAACTGCTGTTCATCATTTAGATGAACATAAAAAAAATTCCTTTGGGGCCCTGTGATTTATAGAGCCGATGGTCTATTCAGCCCCCACCAATATGCAACATCTCACTAAAAACAATTGTATGTTAAATTGTTAATAATTCTTACCTTTGGAAGTATGCTCTTTAGATTCTGCATCGCCTTTTTTACAACAGAATGGAAGACAGAGAAAAGCCTTGCCCCATCCAAAGAATAGACGATGTTTGCCCTTAGGGGTGGAGTCCTGTGGGGCAAATTCTCTGGCGGGGGGCGTGTCCTCTGCAGGTTCCTCCTGGGTGGTCGGTGGAGGAACGCACTTCTTCCTTACAAGTCTGTACTTCCTTCTTGGAAGACAAGCACTACTTGTAGCACTGTTTGTGCCACTGGTAGCCTCCGTCTTCTTGTCTGTGTGCACAATTTCTTTGCTGCCGGTAGTCTCGATCTTCTGTACCGAGGCAGTCACATTGTCTCTGGTGACAGCAGGTGAGATCGCATTTATATCTGGAGGAAAAAAAACCATAATTCAGTTACCTTCCTTTCATATATTTGTCTTTCTAGAATATCAACTAACCAAAGAAACTGCAGGACTGGCTGAACAGTATTAAATCATAATTGTACGAAATTTTTTAATCAATTTCCATTCCATATGGGTGCCCCCAGAGAAAAGCGACTGTCCATGGGGGCGCCCAACGAAAAGGAGGGGCTTGCAGGACCGGCAGGGCACCCGAGAAGAGGATCAGGGCTGCTCTGAGCAAAATGATTGCACAGAGGAGGTAATTATAGGCGTGTTTGTTATATTTATAAAAACCCTTTAATTAAATAAGTTTAGGCTCAAAAGAAGACTGAACCTGCCCAATCCAACAATGCTAAATGTAATATGACACTGTCAGAGCTTCAAATAGGAAAGACAGCAGATATAATGCTGTCAATGACCCCTTCTGTGCCGCCTCTCCCTAATTTGAAAATTGAGTGTGGACACCCTCACCAGAAGCCTGATTTGAACTTTCAGCTGGTGTGCAGAAGATGCTGTGAGTTTAATGTAAAAAAAAACAAAAAACACGCTACAGCAGCTTACAGTATACAGAGATGGATTTTTTTCAAATGTGTGTTCGTGCAAAAAAAAAAAAAAAAAAAAATATTTGAAAGGTACTATAAATGTCACCTCTCCCATGCATGTTTATAATGTATAGGAAGTCTGTAAGGCCCCTTTCACACTGGGGCGGTGGATGAATCGGCGGTAAAGCGCCGCCATTTTTTAAGCGCCAATACTTTGCAATACTTGGTGCTATTCAGCCGCCAACGGGGCGCTTTTACCTCCCCCCGCTAGTGGCTGAGAAAGGGTTAAAGGCACGCTGCCCCATTGATTTCAATGGGCAGGAGCAGTTTAGAAGTTTTTTTTTTTTTTTAATTTTTTTTTTTTTTTTTTGCGTCCTGCCAGTGCAGCGCTCTGAAAGTGCTAACCACTACACCACTGTGCTGCCAATACTCGGGCAATACTTTTTTACAGAATTTTAAGCCTTTTTTGATTTATAGCGCAAATAATTACAAACCCAGCAGTGACTAAATACCACCAAAAGAAAGCTCTATTTGTGTGAAAAAAAGGACAAAAATGTCATATGGGTACAGTGTTGCATGACTGAGTAATTGTCATTCAAAGTGTGAGAGCACCGAAAGTTGAAGATTGGTCTGGTTAGGAAGGGGATAAGTGCCCAGTGGTCAAGTGGTTAAGCTTTAAAAAGAAAAAAAAAACCCTAGAAGCTGATTGGTTTCTCTGCAGAGGGGGTGGAGTGTGAGGGATATTGGGTAAGGGGACGGGGTAGGAGGAGGGGGGAACGAAAACCCTTAACAAATTTTTCCAAATAATTTTTGTAAAACAAAAAATAAATTTTTAATAAAAAAATGTTTTGAAAAGAAATCATTTTTGAAAAAAAAATCATTTGAAAAAACATTTTTGAAAAAAAAAATTTTTAAAGAAAAAAAAATGTGATTTTTTTTTTTTTTTTTTAAATCATTTTTGATTAAATACCACCAAAAGAAATCTCTATTTGTGTGAAAAGGGGACAACAATTTCATATGGGTACAGTGTTGCATAACTGAGTAATTATTCAAAGTGTGAGAGCACCGAAAGTTGAAGATTGGTCTGGTTAGGAAGGGGATTTAAGTGCCCAGTGGTCAAGTGGTTGAGCTTTCAAAAAAAAAAAAAAAATAAAAACCCTAGAATCTGATTGGTTTCTCTGCAGAGCTGTAATGGATTCTGTGTGCATCGGCTTTAGTAAATCCCCCCCCCCCCCCCCCAGTGTAACACCTCTAAATAAAATCAATCTAGTTCAGCCAGTGTGTATGATTTATGGATCATAACTGTTACCTCTTGAATCCCTATCTGCTTTCTTCTTCTTCTTATGATGGAACAGACGTCGGAAAAGAGCCCCGACCCGCTCACACCAGGTCTGATTTTGTTGGGCAGTTTCAGTAGAATCTCTATTGGCGTGGGATTTCATTTCCATGCTATTTCTATTCTCTGTAGGTTCCTTTCTGATAACTATCTGAGGAATATCTCTATTTAATTTGAATACGCGCTTCATTAACAAAAATACTAAACTCTTTCTGGGAGCTCAGCTACAACACAACCTTCACCTTCGATGAAAACTGACGTTCTGCCAGCCCAGCTTGAAACAGCTCCACATAAGGCTCCAACTGCCGATGACATCACAGGTCATGTAACTGCCGGCAGGCATTGCTGCCAACTGCCTATCTACTGCATAGGTTTAAATTCCCTAGGGTGGCAGTTGGTTGATCAGGGTATTCTTGCTCGATTGCTCAGGTCTGCCAGGTGCAAAAACCATCCTTACTGGCCGGTGAAAGCCTTACATTTCTGCCATCAGACAACTGTATTAATCCTTAATACCTCAATACAGGGCACTTACACCCCCTTCCTGACCAGACCCGTTTTCAGCTTTCGGTGCTCACAGTTTGATTAAGTTAAATGAATACGAACAATTTTTTCGACAGTGCACATGTCTGTATTCCTAAAGTGCATTTAGATCAGTTTTTTTTAATATTTATTTCTCTGTGGGGCATATGATCATTGTATATATGTCTTGTACATTCAGTCTGGTGTATACTGTGGGGATGGCTTATGTTTTTCTATAGTTGCTATGGAATCCTCCTGGTTGATATGGGCTATCTATGGATCTAGATGTGGTTTAATGGTTATGGATCGGTGTCTCTGTTATTGTATATGATGTACCCTGGGGCTATGTTCATATCTAATATATACATTTGTATATATATATATATATATATATATATATATATATATATATATATATATATATATATACACACACACACACACATACTGTGCACTAGGACTATGTTATCCACTTCAGCCCCGGACCATTTGGAAAGACCAGAGCACATTTTGCGATTCGGCACCGCGTCGCTTTAACTGACAATTGCGCGGTCATGTGACGTGGCTCCCAAACACAATTGACGTCCTTTTTTCCCACAAATAGAGCTTTCTTTTGGTGGTATTTGATCACTTCTGCGGTTTTTATTTTTTTCCCGCAATAAACAAAAAAAGAGCCACAATTTTGCGACCTGCTTGCTTTCCAGAGGAAGTAAACTCTCCCACTCTGATGCTTCTTTTCATTTAGTCCATTATAATAAGTCATTATCAGACTATAGCCACTGTAATCCAGCCCAAATCTCATATTACTTACTGTTTAAAGAAACTTTAAGAAACTTGTTTCCAGGGGTTAGGCAGCGCCATCTTAAGTATTGTTTTCTGAGTCCACAGTGGAGTGTATTTCCGCCCTTACATTGAGCACTTCCTGTACTGTTAACCAAGCCTCCTTCTCAATCCAACGTTTCTATGGCAACCCTGCTTCCCTATTCATAGCTGACTTGTTTATTTCATAGTATTTACTTGTGCTGATTATGTAGTGTTTGCCTGTATGAGTCCATCAGCTTCAGCTGATAAGACTGCAGTCCTGCTGTCCCATTCCCTGCTTTACACTGTATGTGAGGTCACATGGTCACATGGTGTGTAGGAGGAAGCTCTGAGTGATTAGCAGAGTTCAGTGTTGTGCTGTAGGTAGTCCTGATAACAGATAGATAAGACATAGAGAGTGTGCTGTAAATCAGGGGAGATCTGGGCATGCTCAGTGACTTCATTCTAAAGAACAAAAAGAATTACAACAATCCTAAGGAGATATCTACAAGCAGTGTTCATTGGGGTTTTTATGCTGATTCACATGGGACAAAGTTATAGGGGAGGGTTTACAACCACTTTCATATAGTTCAATTGATTCTTATATTTCAAGTCTGATTTCTTGGTAGCACAGTGCTGGTCATTATATACACTATATTACCAAAAGTATTGGGACACCTGCCTTTACACACACACATGAACTTTAATGGCATCCCAGTCTTAGTCCGTAGGGTACAATATTGAGTTGGCCCACCCTTTGCAGCTATAACAATTTCAACTCTTCTGGGAAGGCTGCCCACAAGGTTTAGGAGTGTGTCTATGGAAATGTTTGATCATTCTTCCAGAAGAGCATTTGTGAGGTCAGGCACTGATGTGGACGAGAAGGCCTCCGCTCTTATTCATCCCAAAGGTGTTCTATCGATTTGAGGTCAGGACTCTGTGCAGGCCAGTCAAGTTCCTCCAGCCCAAACTCTCTCATCCATGTCTTTATGGACCTTGCTTTGTGCACTGGTGGGCAGTCATGTTAGAACAGGAAGGATCAATCCCCAAACTGTTCCCACAAAGTTGGGAGTATGAAATTGTCCAAAAAGTCTTGGTATGCTGAAGCCTTAAGAGTTCCCATTACTGGAACTAAGGGGCCAAGCCCAACCCCTGGAAAAACAACCCCACATCATATTCCCCCCTCCACCATATGATTTAGACCAGTGCACACAGCAAGGTCCATAAAGACATGAATGAGTGAGTTTGGGGTGGAGGAACTTGACTGACCTGCACAGAGTCCTGACCTAAACCCGATAGAACACCTCTGTGATGAATTACAGCTGAGACTGAGAGCCAGGCCTTCTCATCCAACATCAGTGCCTGACCTCACAAATGTGCATCTGGAAGAATGCCAGAATATTCCCATAGACACACTCCTAAACTTTGAAGATAGCCTTCCTAGAAGAGTTGAAGCTGTTATAGCTGCAAAGGGTGGGCCAACTCAATATTGGGCCCTATGTTCTAAGACTGGGATGCCATTAAATTGGATGTAAACCCACTCTCATCCTTCTAAGCTACTGCAATATTAGTTATATACATGCCTCCTGCATGTATACTTATCTGTCACATGTCTCCCCTCTGTCTGCTGTGAGACCCGGAAAACTGCAGATTTTGTGGGTGGGTCTGTTTTCCAGGGCTCAGTGGGTGGAGTCGTGATGTCAGTAGACTCCCCGCCCACCTCTACACTCCCCTTATCAACATGCATTTTCTCCTGTGTATTTCTTACACTGAACTTCTGCTATGATCACTAACATCCAGTTAACACCTAGAAAAGACCCCACACGACTGGGCACAGCTGATCTGAAATCCCGTACTCTATATTGTGCCAGACAAAAAAAAATAAAGAATTCGGGTTTACATCCACTTTAAAATATCTGTGCGTGTAAAGGCAGGTGTCCCAATACTTTTGGTAATATAGTGTAGCTATCTGCACAGCACTCAGATCTGCGATCACAGGGCCCTGGTAGGTGTCCCATCTTCACCTTCCTATGAGATGTTATTTGAGGAAACTTTGAGATGCGTTGTTCTCATTTGTTAAATGATAAAAGATTTGTGATCATAGAATAGTATTTTATTTAGATAAGTCTTTATCACTTTCACAGAAAAGCAGTCACCTTGTACAGCTCATAGAGCACTTCATCAATATATATATATATTTTTTACAATTCCCCTTCTTCAGTATATATTATGTTAAAAGGTAAATTACAACAAGGTATGTTATGGCCACCAACCATCGCAGCACTGCAGTCCACATTGGGGTTAATTTACTAAAACTGGAGAGTGCAAAATCTGGTGCAGCTGTGCATGGCAGCCAATCAGCTTCTAACTTCAGCTTCTTCAATTCATCCTTGACAATAAAATCTGGAAGCTGATTGGTTTCTATGCAGAGTTGCACCGGATTCTGCACGCTTTAGTTTTAGTAAATACCCCCCCCCCCCCCCTTTATGTTACACTTCTACCATGAAAAGTCCAGTTTAGGGATGCGCCGAAAATGGCCCTTTCGGCAATTTGCCGAAAGGAAAAAACGGCCGATAGTTGAGCCGAAAATGGGGCGGGGCCTGGGCCTGGTGCCGCCCATCATGGGAGGTGTATAGCGCAGGAGAGCCGCCTCCGCCGTCTGGTTCAATAGAGCGCCGGGAACATCACAGCTTTCATTTCAACAGCTGTGTGTTCCCCCGTCGCGCGCCGTCGCATACAGCCCCTTCCCCTTGTTCGGGGAACTTTGATAGACAGATCACCCGTCCAGATTGGACAGTGGATCTGTCTATCACAGTTCCCCGGACAAGGGGGAGGGGCTGTATGCGACGGCGCGCGACGGGTGAACATACAGCTATTGAAATTAAAGCTGTGATGTTCCCGGCGCTCTATTGAACCAGACGGCGGAGGCGGCTCTCCTCTCTCTTCGGGGACAACACTGGCTGCACAGGGGACAAAACACACTTATCTCTTTCATCATGTCGCCAGTCTCTGACCACCTCCTGTACCATGTCGCCAGTCTCTGACCACCTCCTGTACCACCTCCTGTACCATGTCGCCAGTCTGACCACCTCCTGTACCACCTCATGTACCATGTCGCCAGTCTCTGACCACCTCCTGTACCATGTCCCCAGTCTCTGACCACCTCCTGTACCATGTCCCCAGTCTCTGACCACCCCTGTACCATGTCGCCAGTCTCTGACCACCTCCTGTACCATGTCCCCAGTCTCTGACCACCACCTGTACCATGTCCCCAGTCTCTGACCACCCCCTGTACCATGTCTCCAGTCTCTGACCACCTCCTGTACCATGTCTCCAGTCTCTGACCACCTCCTGTACCATGTCTCCAGTCTCTGACCACCTCCTGTACCATGTCGCCAGTCTCTGACCACCTCCTGTACCATGTCGCCAGTCTCTGACCACCTCCTGTACCATGTCGCCAGTCTCTGACCACCTCCTGTACCATGTCGCCAGTCTCTGACCACCTCCTGTACCATGTCGCCAGTCTCTGACCACCTCCTGTACCATGTCGCCAGTCTCTGACCACCTCCTGTACCATGTCGCCAGTCTCTGACCACCTCCTGTACCATGTCGCCAGTCTCTGACCACCTCCTGTACCATGTCCCCAGTCTCTGACCACCTCCTGTACCATGTCCCCAGTCTCTGACCACCTCCTGTACCATGTCCCCAGTCTCTGACCACCTCCTGTACCATGTCGCCAGTCTCTGACCACCTCCTGTACCATGTCGCCAGTCTCTGACCACCTCCTGTACCATGTCCCCAGTCTCTGACCACCTCCTGTACCATGTCTCCAGTCTCTGACCACCTCCTGTACCATGTCCCCAGTCTCTGACCACCTCCTGTACCATGTCCCCAGTCTCTGACCACCTCCTGTACCATGTCCCCAGTCTCTGACCACCTCCTGTACCATGTCCCCAGTCTCTGACCACCTCCTGTACCATGTCCCCAGTCTCTGACCACCTCCTGTACCATGTCCCCAGTCTCTGACCACCTCCTGTACCATGTCCCCAGTCTCTGACCACCTCCTGTACCATGTCGCCAGTCTCTGACCACCTCCTGTACCATGTCCCCAGTCTCTGACCACCTCCTGTACCATGTCTCCAGTCTCTGACCACCTCCTGTACCATGTCCCCAGTCTCTGACCACCTCCTGTACCATGTCGCCAGTCTCTGACCACCTCCTGTACCATGTCGCCAGTCTCTGACCACCTCCTGTACCATGTCGCCAGTCTCTGACCACCTCCTGTACCATGTCGCCAGTCTCTGACCACCTCCTGTACCATGTCGCCAGTCTCTGACCACCTCCTGTACCATGTCCCCAGTCTCTGGCCACCTCCTGTATAAAAATATTTTTTAAAAACAGTCATTTTCTGTATCGGTGCTGCTTCGGTATCGGTTTTCGGCCTAGTGTATTTTTAATTTTTGGTATCGATTTCGGCACCAAAAAACCCATTCGGTGCATCCCTAGTCCAGTTGGTTGTACTTGCCCCCCTGGCCAAATGTTCCCAGCCCTCCACTGATACAAAAGGGTTATTTTATTAACGTTAAATTAACTGTTCACTTTTCAATGTGCAGTTGCTCTAGAGCAGCCTTTCTCAACCTTTTCAACACAGAGGAACCCTTGAAATAGTTCTCCAGTCTCGGGGAACCCCCTGATAAAAATTAGAAATCTACAACTCATGATACATTAGTGTGATGGTCAGTGGGAAGAATGGTCCTTACACTTGTGGTCATTGGGAAGAATTACCTCCTTACAGATATCTAAAAAGATCAATGGTGTCGGTGGGAACTTATCTGAGAGGCAGAAATTGCCCAATGCTGAAGGAACCTCTGGAGGAACCCTGGAGATTTTTTTTTTTTGTTTTTGCACATGGTTGGTTGCGTTTTGTAAAGTGAAGCTTTACCTCATTTACTAAGCTCTGGGCGACTGAACTTTCAAAAGTGCACAGTCTATTTCCCTTTAGTAAATCAACCCCAAAGTGACATTCTTTTCTATTTGAAAAGTTGTCAGGGTCGCATGACTAAGTTCCAAAAGCCAACCTAAAAAAATAAAATACTTTGCCCAGGGATAACCTTCTCCTTCCTAAATGTTTGGAACTTTCTGTGTCCCTGCAGGGTAGTGTCCCAGAAAGGTGTGTTCAGTATTCCCGGAAAGGCATTTGAGGCCAAATGCTTGGACATAAGAAAACCCATTGCTTTCAGCAGCGTGTGCGCAAACCGGCACCCTGCACAGGAAAAAGCCCATGTGCATTCTACACTTTGGGTGCGTTTAAGTGCATTTTTTTTCCATTGAAAGGTGCTGTCCGATATGCAATGTATACAAGGCATGCATCGTTAAGTGCGTCTGGTTCCATTGAACTTAGATATACTAAATGTAGTAGACTTCTGCCTCCTGAGTCTCTGGGGAGGGTAAAAGGGCCTTGTAAATGATTGATGGGGGCTTTGCGGAGGATCTGCCAGCCCTGACTGGATCTTTTCATTGGTTGGGCATTTTGATCCTCGCCACTATTCTTGTTGCCGTTTGTGGTAGAATTATGCTTGATAGCTTCAGCCTCTTCCTGGGAGTTCTTCACACTAAAAGAAAAATTAATAATCATGGTGGCTAGATACAATGGTAATACATATCAATGAAATGTTTTACCTCTCAAAGGAATTGTAAAATAAAACTCCTACTATTGAGATCTACTAACACTGAGGTTCTATGGGGTTAATCAGAACTGGTGCAAGGATTTTTGACACCATAGGCAAAACCTTATTTTGCTGCCTCCATTGGCTGTGCCCCTGACTCCACCCCCTTTGCCCTGCCCAGGTACCGTATATACTCGAGTATAGGCCGACCCGAGTATAAGCCGAGGCCCCCAATTTACCCCCAAAAAACTGGGAAACCTATTGACTCGTGTATAAGCCGAGGGTGAGATATGCCTGTCCATCCCTGTGTGTGTGTGTCCATCCATCCATCCATCCCTGTGTGTGTGTGTGTCCATCCATCCCTGTGTGTGTGTGTGTCCATCCATCCATCCATCCCTGTGTGTGTGTGTGTCCATCCATGTGTGTGTGTGTGTCCATCCGTGTGTGTGTGTGTGTGTGTGTGTGTGTGTGTGTGTGTGTGTGTGTGTACATTTTCTACATTCCCTAAAAGAGAGAACATGCAAATAAAGCATTGCATAGGGGGAGGATGCATGAAGTTGAGAGTTCCTGGGACATTAAGGCAGTGGACTGTGGAACTGGAGGAAGTAGGAATGTCAGCAGCACTTGCCAAACAGGTGTGGTAGTGATCAAAGTATGCAGATGGCACATAATGTGTGTGTGTGGCCTTGTGTGTCCAGCCTACCTGTGTCCCGAGCCTCCGTCCGGTCCCGAGCCTCCGTCCGGTCCCGTCCCGTCCCGAGCCTCCGTCCGGTCCCGTCCCGTCCCGAGACTCCGTCCGGTCCCGTCCCGTCCCGAGACTCCGTCCGGTCCCGTCCCGTCCCGAGCCGAGCCGAGCCTCCGTCCGGTCCCGTCCCAGGATCACCGCTCTTCGTCGGCGCCCATTCCCCTGTTCAAATGCCGCGCCTCCCTGTCTGTGATAGGCGGAACACAATTTCCCAGCAGTCTGTGTTCCGCCTATCACGGACATCCTCTGATCCTCGTCCATAGTATGAGGATGAGCGGATGTCCGTGATAGGCGGAACACAGACTGCTGGGAAATTGTGTTCCGCCTATCACAGACAGGGAGGCGCGGCTTTTGAAAGTTAGAATGGCCGCTGTCTGTCTGCTCGACACGCTGTTCGGGCAGACAGACGGCGATGACTCGAGTATAAGCCGAGGGGGGCACTTTCAGCCTCAAAAAAGAGGCTGAAAATCTCGGCTTATACTCGAGTATATACGGTATATGGTGGAGGTGGCAGGGGTCAGGAGTGTGTAATGCACAGAGTGCAGGGGTCAAGAGTGTGTAATACACAGAATGCAGGGGTCTGCATTTTGTTTACTACATACTGAGTGCAGGGTTGTGGGGTGTGCTACGTACTGAGTGCAGGGTTGTGGGGTGCGCTATGTACTGCGTGCAGGGGGAGAGGGGAGAGAGGAGAGCAGGGATGGACTGACAACTCATGGGGCCCCCGGGCAATAGGAGATTATGGGGCCCCCAGCCTTAGAGATGGCTGCCATGCCTGTGTGCCACCCTTTGGTAGAGCCCCCACTGTGTGCCACCCTGTGGCAGAGCCCCCAATGTCACCTGCCATCATCTTTGCACCTTGGTGCTTAGTGTGTTAAGCAGCTGGCAGGAAAAGGCTTTTAAAAAATGTCCACTTGTTGCAGCCTCTGAACTGCGCAAGTGAGTCGTAAAACCAGAGGAATAGTGAACGGCTGTGGTTGGTCTCAGATCGGGCAGTGGGGCATGTGAACAAAAGCCATGCTTGATGTGTGCCATGATGTCACTGCACAGGTGTACACCCAGACCTGCTCTGCTGCCTGATCCGAGTCCAAGCTCAGCAGTTCACCATTCAGATGGCCCCGAATGGCAACAAGTGCATTTTTCACAGGCATGGGATTGTTAGAGCGACTTCTGTTGAGCAGCAGTGGGCACACATTGATCATACAGTACACACACACACAGTATACACCAGTGGCGGCTGGTGCTCAAATTTTTTTGGGGGTACAAACAAAATGAGAAAAATACTGGAAAAAAAAAAAAAACTCAATTGCAGAATCCCTGTGCCCCATCAATTGCAGCCTCCCTGTGCCCCATCAATTGCAGCCTCAATGTGACTCCCCGGCAGCATTTAACCAGCACCCCCACCTGTTGTCTGACCGGCACTTACCCCATCTTGGTGGCGGGTCAGGCAGCGTGTGATGGTGGTGAGATGGGGAACGGGCAGCGGTGAGCTATGTCCTCCATGCTTACGCCCTGCATCTCTTCTTTCCTCCTGCTAGGCATCCAATAGGGGCGCTTGTCCTTTCAGCCAATCATGTGATGGGTATCAGACCCGCACTTCCTGAGAGGCGGTTCAGTGTTAGAAAAGCAAATATTAATTTGCTTTTCTAACACACCTGGATGGGCTCTGAGTGCTCTGCGCTCCAAGCCCACCCTAATTTGAAGCCTATTAGAGCTTATGGCTCTAATCAGGTGCTTTGAAATAAACCCCCCCTCCCCAGCCGCTGTAATTCAGGCGCTTGGCGTCCTAAAAGGGGCCGGATGCCCGAATAGAGGGTGGCCGCAGTGGCCATGCATAGATTTATTCTATACATTCTAGATATAGGGGGTGTAGTGATAGAGGGGACGGTGCCATTAATGGATGGACCACCCCTGGTATACACGCATACATAGTATACATATATACACACACACGCATTATATATATACATACATACATACACACACATGCACAGTAAACATACATAGTGTGCACCAGATTTTGTGCTCTCCGGTTTTAGTAAATCTACCCAAAAGTGCCATCCTTATTCCCTAAAAGTGTTATACATTACACACTCTACTAGAGTAAGTTGTAACAATAATGGCCATCAAATGTGAATGAAGTGAATACTTCAAAAATCAGTAAAGTTCATATAATAACAGTTTTTATATTTTATTGTGCTACGACATTCCCAAATACACAATCACGCTCCTTTAAACAAAGTTTTGTCAGTGTTCCTCATTGTATAATAGTGTTCCTAAACCGTGCTTGTTAAATGAATTGAATGGACTACACCTCCTGCACTCCGCGCTCCCAAACAATGCTCACCCCCAATAGGGTGTGCACTCACCAAAACTTTGTGACCCTCTTAGGTTAATAAGTGAGTCTACACCAGCTCTCTTTAGTTCTTCTCCTTCCAGACATTTTCCGGTCACTCCTTAGCTGTAAATCTTCCTTTCTTTATTCACTGAGGACTAAAGAAAGGAGGATTTAAGCTGATTTAAAGATCTGGGGGAGAGGAGTGACCAGAAAAGAGGCTGGAAGGAGAAGCATTAAAAAGAGCTGGTATAGACACACTTATTAACATAAGAGGGTCACAAAGTTTCGGTGAGTGCACATTCTGTTGGGTATAAGCACCATTTGGCAGCAGCTGAAGGAGGTGTATTATAGTCCATGGAATTCATTTAAGAAGCATGGTTTAAGAACACTCAACAATAAGGGACGCTGGAACAATTTTGTTTACCTATGATTGCTGACTACCCTTATGAAGGAATAGAGTCAGTTTGGTGCCTAGCATCGGCTTTAGCTAATATATTTCTCCAAACAGTAGTGCAGGATTGTATAATTGTTTAATTTGCAGAGTAGAACTGGAAGAGGCACAGGTTACTACACTACAAAATTCTCAAATAACCCTTTAAACACTGCTATACTCAACTCAGGGGCTGACTGACCATTCAGCCACTCGGGCACTGCCGAGGGCCCTGGGCCACTAGGGGGCCCCATAAGGGCTGCCAGCCTCAATAAAATCAGGGACAGTATGTAAAAATCTGTTTTTTGTTTACATCTGTCTCTGAAATGTCCCTTACCGACATCATTTTGGTTTAAAAATCCTGAGATTATAGCTGCCCCACCTCTCCAGTGCCTTCTCAGCCAAAAGAAACATGTCTGTGTATACTGTGTATACATGTTTGTGTATACTCTGTGATTGTATACTGTGTGTGTGTGTGTGTGTGTGTATACTGTATGGCCCCATAATCTCTGATTGCCTGGGGGCCCCATAATCTCCTATTGCCCGGGGGACCCATGAGTTGTCAGTCCGCCCCTGACTCAACTATAGCCCACCGCTATAGCAAACTTTTCCTTTGCTCCTAGAAGGCATGCAACAGATTTTAACTCCAGGTTTAGTGAACTTTATATATTTCACTTGGGCCAAGCCTGCCCCAGCTATTCACTAATGCCGTGTACACACAGGCGGAATTTCCAACAGAAAAAGTCAGACGGGAGTTTTTCATCGTATATTCCGATCGTGTGTACGTACCATCTGACTTTTTACGTCGAAAATTCTGACGGACCTAGGAAGAGAACATGTTCTACATTTTTCAGACGGAACAAATTCCTATCGGGAAAACCGCTCGTCTGTATGCTGTTCCAATGTACCAAAAACGACGCAAGTAGGAGACGGAAGCTATTGGCTACTGAACTTCCTTTTTCTAGTCCCGTCATACGTGTTGTATGTCACCGTGTTCTTGAAAGTTGGACTTTGGTGTGACCATGTGTATGCAAGACAGTTTCAGCGGAATTCCGTAGGAATTCCATTGGAGAAAACTTCAGAGTTTATTCTGATGGGAAAAACGCTCATGTGTACATGGCATAACACATGCAGCAGCTTTTAGCACTGTATGTAGCCACAGGATCATGTCACTGTACAGCAGTGCACCGCTTTGTATTCTTCCACGATGACGTCACTCCTGCGCATGTGCGCATGAGCCCTTGGTATGTCGGACCTTCAGAGCCCATGCGCCGCTGACATCATCGGCTGCATGCAGGGTGAATATCTCTCAAACGGTGCAAGTTTAGGAGATATTCATTTTACCTACAGGTAAGTCTTATTATAGGCTTACCTGTAGGTAAAAATAACAAAGCGCTTTAATGTGGTGATTTTAGTGGAAGGTTCACTTTAACATCTGATAGTTGCAGGCATTAAAAAATAAAAATGAGATAAGCAAAATGAAATATAAATGTATAATACCTAAAATACCGGTGGTTCCGAAGCTTGTATTCAGATCCACAAACACAGAGGGAAGGTATAAAGTACTGAGGAAGTTTACTCTCCAGCATCACTGTGGTTGCAGCAAGCTGTATGGTAGAAATGAATATACCGTATATACTCGAGTATAGGCCGACCCGAATATAAGCCGAGGCCCCCAATTTACCCCCAAAAAACTGGAAAACTTATTGACTCGTGTATAAGCCGAGGGTGAGACATGGCTGTCCATCCCTGTGTGTCCGTCCATCCCTGTGTGTGTGTCCGTCCATCCCTGTGTGTGTGTCCGTCCATCCCTGTGTGTGTGTCCGTCCATCCATCCATCCCTGTGTGTGTGTCCATCCATCCATCCATCCCTGTGTGTGTGTCCATCCATCCATCCCTGTGTGTGTGTCCATCCATCCATCCATCCCTGTGTGTGTGTGTCCATCCATCCATGCCTGTGTGTGTGTGTCCGTGCAGCCTTGTGTGTGTGTCCAGCCTACCTGTGTCCCGAGCCTCCGTCCCGAGCCTCCGTCCCAAGCCGTCGTCCCGAGCCGCCGTCGTCCCGAACCTCCATAGTCCCGAGCCTCCTCCGTCCCGTGCTGAGCCGAGCCTCCGTCCTTCCAGGATCGCCGCTCTTCTCGGCGGC
Organism: Lithobates pipiens; assembly: GCF_037356315.1. NCBI lineage: Eukaryota > Metazoa > Chordata > Amphibia > Anura > Ranidae > Lithobates > Lithobates pipiens. Next base: position 218,760,262 of record NW_027507787.1, read on the forward strand.
CATTCTACAATTCAAAAACCGCGCCTCCGCCTCCGCCTGTGATAGGCGGAACACTCAATTTCCCAGCAGCCTGTGTTCCGCCTATCACGGACATCCTCTCATCCTCGTCCGTAGTACGAGGATGAGCGGATGTCCGTGATAGGCGGAACACTGACTGCTGGGAAATTGAGTGTTCCGCCTATCACAGGCGGAGGCGCGGCTTTTGAATTGTAGAATGTCCGCCGTCTGTCTGCTCGATACGCTGATCGAGCAGTCAGACGGCGATGACTCGAGTATAAGCCGAGGGGGGTACTTTCAGCCTCAAAAAAGAGGCTGAAAATCTCGGCTTATACTCGAGTATATACGGTACTAGTTAGTTTAGTAGGCTACAAAACGTAATAAAAGCTTCAATTCTTTGACCCTTTTTTTTTTCTTTTTTAACTTAACTTTATTGCTATTATTAGGGCGCTGACAAAGCCCCCATGAGAGTACAGAGCAGGCAACAGGTTCTCTTTATGTAGACTAATATCAGTTCTGCACTCTGTTGAAGCTGATTAACGTTTACAAATTCTTTTTGGTTTTTCTATTTTTAGAAATTTCCACACTTCCCTGAAATATTATGTTATATGTATAATGCATGAATCAGCTCTTGGTGCTTTCTGGTGAAAATACCATAATGCCTTATTTTCAACTGACCTGGGCATTCCACAGTTCATCTCGCTCCTGTGCCAACCTCCAATGGATATACCCCATCATGGCAATTAATAGGTTTAGCATTGTGACGTTGGAGATTAACCTCCCTGGCGGTGATCCTGAGTCTGGCTCGGGCTGGGATTTCAGTACTACGAGCGATAACCCCGAGCCAGACTCGGGATCGCATCGCTGGATACAGGGAGAAGTTACTTACCTTGTCCCCTGGATCCAGCGATGTCCTCCACGCTGTGTGTGCGAGCTGTCCTCCGCTCGATTCACACAGTGCCCGAGTGCCGCCGAGCTCCGTTCCCTGCGATGTTACGACGCACGGAAGCGGAGATCGGCGCCAAATTCAAAAAGGTAAAAACACACAAAACACATACAGAACTGTAATCTTACAGATTACAGTACTGTATAAAAAAAATCCACCCCCCCCCTTTGTCCCTAGTGGTCTGTCCAGTGCCCTGCATGCACTTTTATATTATAAATACTGTTTTTTCTGCCTGGAATTTGGAGATTGTCCATAGCAACCAAAAAGTGTCCCTTTATGTCAAAAGTGATTTTAGACCAACTAGAAAACAGTGATATTAAATTAGAATCACTTTCAGAATTGAGTGATAGCGATTTGTTGGGAAATTCTTCATCAAACACTAAATCTAATGACAGTGACAATTCTGCAAATGAGCAAATTTCAGTGTTTTTGGATTTGATTACATTATTGAATAATTTTCATTATTATTTATCATTATTTATTATATTATAAATGTTATCATACCCGGGATGTCTGCTAGACTCTGGTTTGAACAGATTTAAGAGAGTTATTCCTAAGAATTGCAGGCCTACAATATAAAACGCCAAATTTCCATGCAAAATAATTGTACCGCTTTCAGCACCTAAAATCAGAACTAATCATACCGCCAGGGAGGTTAAGGTGAAGGGGAAATATATCACACCATACATGACTGGCAGGTCTATGGCGTAGTTGGCCAGAGAGTTGATGAAGAGCTGGTACGTACTGTAGAGTGGCATAGGATAGCTGTAAAACGCCTCCAACTTATTTGGATCCCTTGGAATGCTATGTACAATGCTAAAATGGAAAGAAGAAAAAGATTGTTAATGGAATAATACAAGGGACATTGTGAGTCCCATACAACCACAAACTTACAGCTCTTTTTGGCAAACCATCTTTCCCTCCATAGATGTCCTCCTGCCGCCCCTTTCTCCTAAAAAAGATAACTTCCTGCACCTTCTAGCGTGAACCCTTCCTTCCCCCATGATAGCACCTTTTAAAGAGCTGCTCCACAATTTAAATTTCCTCCAAAACACATGCACTGCCCCAGTTATTCCATAAATGTACCCCCCTAAGTCCCCCCCCACCCCCCGCTGGCCTCATCCTCAGATGGATCTACCATACATGTCCTCTACTAACAGCCTACTCCGCCACTAATACCTTTCTGGACTGCAATCCCATTTCCCACCTGCACCATCACAGTCATGACCCTACCCTGCGGACTACTGTCTACCATCCATGAACCTAACCTTCCCACCCCCCTTGCCACCCACTTTAAAGTGACCTCTCTTTGCAAACCGATGTGTCTGTCTTAACCGACTTGCAGACAGGTGCAGTCAACTTTCTTCACTGCAGGTGTTGCTCTTCTGCAGAGGCACTGCCGTTGGAGTGGAAGTCAGGAGAACATGGTTCCTCTATGGTTTCCTGGCTCACTGGTGAAGCTATCCCATTGGATGCTGTCACCTCCATGTGACTCTAGAAGCCATCTTGGGTCAGGCAGAGCCTCCCAGATTTGCCGTGCATTTTTGTGGTAGAGTAGGGACAGGTACCCCACCATGTTTGGACAGAGCTAGATGCAGGGAAAAGTTCCCGAGGAGGAGGGAAAGCAAAAGACTCACAAATTCTCGGGACATCTGCCTGCTTGGGCACAAGACAGCCAGGCCTCATTCTACCCCCTCTACAGACTTCAGTTCGGCTGAATCCTGCTCTCTACACACTGTTGGAACTGTGAGTGTTTCCAGTTAGACTGCCTTCCCACTGTTATTTGTGACCCATTTCTGCATTATTTCAATACAAGTTCTTTCATTGCACTGAGACTGAGTGTATTATTGCCACTGTACCATGCTGCACCCCACCTTCAAGCTACCCCCTTAACATCCTTCCCTTCCACTCTACACCAAACATTCAAGGATGCAAGACAGGTACTGTTAGAAGAGATCATATGCTGGGAGTAATATTGTGAAGCCCTTTAAAAGGAACCGGGCAGGACAGAATTCTACAAGTTGCCAGTGCTTGTTTTTCAGGATGCAAGCTCTGGGACCGTCATCATTCCTTCACTATTAGCTGGTCACAGACCAGAAACAAGGATGACCATATCACATCTTGCCACTTCTTAAGTTGCATGCTTGTTTTGGGATAGAAATCCACTATGAAGACAACATCAGGGTGAGAACAAGGATGGTTGTCCCAGGTCAGTTACTTGCTAGAAAAACATGGTCAAGGATATCCACCCTGGAGCTTGCACCTTTTAAAGAAAAATCAGCAATTGCAACTTCTATATTATTCTCTCAGGACAAGTTGTCTTTAAAATGACCCTGTCAGGTTAAATAGAGATTCCGCTGAATGTTTTGGCTTGATAGTTAGCAATTTTGTCTTGTTAAACTAAGGTCCTCAGTTTGAATCCCAGTCAGGACACTTTTTTCATGGAGTTTGCATGTTCTCGGTGTGCCTGCGTTGGTTTCCTCCCACACTCCAAAGACATGCTGGTAGGTTAGTTGGCTCTTTTCCATATTGGCCCTAGTATGTACTGTATGTAGGACAGGGACTTTAGATTTCTGAGGGCACGGACTGATGTGAATTTCAGTATATAAAGCATAGCTCCCAAACGTCCCTAATTTCGAGGGACTGTCCCTGATTTGGAGCAATGCCCATCCGTCCCTCATTCTTCCCCATTTGTCCCTCATTTTGGTCTTTTTATCTATCAAAAGATGGTTTCCAGTGCTAAACATTTACGGTAATCTGATTTCTAAATTGCTGCATTTGTAAATTCCAAAAGCCAATATAAAGGAATAGTAGTGGTAAAAAAATTACAGTTCTCCTTTAAGGGGGCGTGGCAAGGGGTGTGTCCTATGCCTGCATACTTTTGATAGGTGTCCCTCATTCCCATCTGAAAAAGTTGTGAGGTACAGTATGTATAAAGTGTTGTATAAATAGTCAATGCTGTATAAATACCTGTAATAAATAAGTCCACTGCATAAAAGCAGTAGTATAGTCTCCTCTCTGGCTTTTTGTGTCCCACCTCTCCTCTGTTCCACTGCTGCACCCTCAGTAGGACTCTTTGGCATTCAACATTCCCAGGAGTGTGGGAATGCCAGTGTCCTCAACCTATGGCTGTGGTTCCATCACTCGACCACTATGAGTGCTGTGTCCTGTAGTGATGTACAGTGCCTTGCGAAAGTATTCGCCCCCCTTGAACTTTTCAATCCTTTGCCACATTTCAGGCTTAATATCTTTATAAAGATATAAAATTAAAATTTTTTGTGAAGAATCACCAACAAGTGGGACACAATTGTGAAGTGGAACGAAATCTATTGGATTTTTGAAACTTTTTTAACTTATAAAAAAAATGAAAAGTGGGGCATGCAAAATTATTCGGCCCCCTTGCGTTAATACTTTGTAGAGCCACCTTTTGCTGCGATTACAGCTGCAAGTCGCTTGGGGTATGTCTCTATCAGTTTTGCACATCCAGAGACTGAAATTCTTGCCCATTCTTCCTTGCAAAACAGCTCGAGCTCAGTGAGGTTGGATGGAGAGCGTTTGTGAACAGCAGTTTTCAGCTCTTTCCACAGATTCTCGATTGGATTCAGGTCTGGACTTTGACTTGGCCATTCTAACACCTGGATACGTTTATTTGTGAACCATTCCTTTGTAGATTTTGCTGTATGTTTGGGATCATTGTCTTGTTGGAAGATAAATCTCCGTCCCAGTTTCAGGTCTTTTGCACACTCCAACAGGTTTTCATCCAGAATGGTCCTGTATTTGGCTGCATCCATCTTCCCCTCAATTTTAACTTCCCTGTCCCTGCTGAAGAAAAGCAGGCAGGAAGAAAATCATCAAACCATGATGCTGCCACCACCATGTTTGACAGTGGGGATGGTGTGTTGAGGGTGATGAGCTGTGTTGCTTTTACGCCAAACATATCATTTTGCATTGTGGGCAAAAAGTTTGATTTTGGTTTCATCTGACCAGAGCACCTTCTTTAGACGAGACTTTTTATGGATATCTTTGAGAAATGGCTTTCTTCTTGCCACTCTTCCATAAAGGCCAGATTTGTGCAGTGTACAACTGATTGTTGTCCTATGGAAAGACTCTCCCACCTCAGCTGTAGTTCTCTGCAGTTCATCCAGAGTGATCATGGGCCTCTTGGCTGCATCTCTGATCAGTCTTCTCCTTGTCTGAGCTGAAAGTTTAGAGGGACGGCCAGGTCTTGGTAGATTTGCAGTGGTCTGATACTCCTTCCATTTCAAAATGATCGCTTGCACAGTGCTCCTTGGGATGTGTAAAGCTTGGGAAATCTTTTTGTATCCAAATCCATCAGTGCCTATCAGGGCTATCTATCAGTGCCGCATATCAGTGCCGCATATCAATGCCTCCTCATCAGTGAAGAAGAAAACATACTTACTGTATATGCCGGTGTATAAGGCGACCGGGCATATAAGACAACCCCCTAATCTTACCGGTTTTTAAGCGTTTTTTCCCTGTAGTTACCGTATAAGACGACCCTCCTTCCGAGGCTTCCGACGCTTCATATTTCTTCCTTCTTGCTGGAGCTGGCGCCATATCCTTCTTCCTGTTTTTGCTGGAGCCAATCACGGTGAGCGATGTATTCTAATAATTAATGAATACAAAGCCTGCTTGGATTGGCAGAGGCTGTAACATCATCAGCCCGCGCCTCTCTGACTCTCAAAGCCAGAGGTTGTTACTCCAATCCGAGCAGGCTCTCTATTCATTTGAATGCATCGCTCACCGGGATTGGCTTAGCGGTATATACTGTATGTAGCCAAAGCTAAATACAGTATTACTGAACACTCAGCAGGCATCCGAGGGGCTGACCCGGCGTATAAGACGACCCCTGCTTTTTGGCCAGTTTTTTTGTAAAAATACGATAAAAAAAAAAACTTTTTTTTTTATTTATTTTTTTTGCTTAGCAAAAAATAAAAAGCCCACCAAAAGAAATCCCTATTTGTAGGAAAAAAATATATAAAAATGTATTATGGGTACAGTGAGGCATGTCCACGCAATTCACATTTCATCTGATTTCTAAATGGCTCTATTTGTAAATCCCGAAAGCCGGTATAAAGGAATAGTAGTGGTAAAAAAAGCACTTGTGGGTTTAACTAATCTTGTTTGTTTTTTTGTACAATTCTCTGTTAAGGGGGCGTGGCAAGGGGTGTGTCCTATGCCTGCATACTTTTGCTGATAAGTGTCCCAGTAGCAGATCAGCTAGTTTTATGTCGGACTCTAAATCTGAGCATACAATATGATTGTACAGTCTACATTAGATCTACCAATGTCTGTATAGCACAAGGACCTACCCAATTGGATGCAGATTGAACTCGTGGTTTGGACAGGGCCTCATGCTATATTGGTGTTAGTAAGTCTAACGAAGACTGTACAGAGTCTGTACAAACAGAATGTAATGTACATGGGTAGCTTAACAGAATATAATCCTTAGCAAAAGAAATCCCATGCATAAAGAGTTTTTTCCAGTAATAGTACAGTGGTCTCCAAATCGTGGCCCAGGGGGTCAGTTGTGGCCCTTTGCATGCCTTTATCTGGCCCTTGCGGCACTATTTCACCGACTGACACTAATGATGGGGCACCATTCTCCCTACTGGCGCTATTCTTCCATTGATACCAACAATAGGGCACTAATTCTCCCAATAAAACCAATGACGGGGCACTTCTTTGCTTAGAAATTTTGGAGACCCCTTGTTTAGAATGATGCCTTTCCTTCTTCGTTCAAAATTATCCCAATAGTTCCAAAAGTACCAAGTATGTATAATATGCAAATCCGCATCCCAATTCAGGTTTTTCTGTCAAAACTGCCACCTTGGCATACATTCCTTGAAAATCAGGTCAACGTCTTTTAGCCGAGGCAAGAGAATCTTTGTGTTATAAAACTTTATAATTTCTTATGCATAGAGTGTCCAGAGACCTCCGACTGGAACAACGCATCAGAGAGCATATCCAGGCCATGCAGGAGAGGAAGAGAAACCCCAAGAATTCTGTACAGGAAGAGATGGAGGCGGCCAGGAAGGAATTGGAGATGGTAAGTTACTTTTCATTTCACTAGAACGGGCAAGGTGACACAACTTACTGGAATGTACTTCTACCAATAACTGGGTAAAGGAGATTAAAGGGCAGTCCCTCCCTCATGTTTGCATGAAGGGTAAAACAAATCGTGTTGGTGGGTAAAACCAATTCTATTGCCTGAACAGTGTATCCAGGTGGATTTTGCCTTGTTTTTTCAGGACAAAATGGGCTTTCTGGTGAAGCCATTCCTTTGTTAATTTGGATGTTTGCTTTGGGTCGTTGACATGCTGAAGGATGACGTTCCTCTTCATGTTCAGCTTTCTAGCAGAAGCCCGAAGGTTTTGTGCCAATATTGATTGATATTTGGAACTGTTCATAATTCCCTCTACCTTGACTAAGGCCCCTGTTCCAGCTGACAAAAACAGCTGCAAAGCATGATGCTGCCACCACCACGCTCCGCGATGGGTATGGTATTCTTTTGGTGATGGTGCAGTGTTGTTTTTGCGCCAAACATCTCTTTTGGTATTATGGCCAAAAAGTTCAACCTTGGTTTCATCAGACCAGAACACATTTTCTCACATGCTTCTGGGAGACTTCAGATGTGTTTTTGCAATTTTTTTGGATGTTTTTCTTTGTAAGAAAAGGCTTCCGTCTTGCCACTCTACCCCAAAGCCCAGACATATGAAGAATACAGGAAATTGTTGTCACCACACAGCCAGTACTTGCCAGATATTCCTGCAGCTCCTTTAATGTTGCTGTAATTATTGGTAGCCTCCCTAACCAGTTTTTTTTTTTCATCTTCTTTTCATCAATTTTGGAGGGACGTCCAGTTGTAACTGTTGTGCCATATTTTCTCCACTTGATGGTGACTTCACTGTGTTCCATGGTATATCTAATGCCTTGTAAATTCTTTTGTATCCTTCTCCTGACTGATACCTTTTAACAATGAGATTCCTCTAATGCTTTGGAAGCTCTATGTGGACCATGGCTTTAGCTATAGGATGCGACTAAAAAAATGTCAGGAAAGACCTACTAGAACAGTTGAACTTTATTTGGGGTTAATCAGAGGCACTTTAAATGATGGCAGGTGTGAACTGACTCCTATTTAACATGAGTTTGAATGTGATTAATTATGAATACAGCTACATCCCCAGTTATAAGAGGGTGTGCACACTTATGCAACCACATTATTTTATTTTTTTATTTTTACTTCTTCCTCCCCTAAAAGATTTCAGTTTGATTTTCAGTTGAATTGTACAGTTTGTAGGTCACATTAGAGATGGAGAAAGTTCTGAAATGATTTATCTTTGTCTCATTTTTTTTACATCACATGAACCTGACATTTTAACAGGGGTGTGTAGACTTTTTATATCCAATGTATATACACTTTTCAGATAACAAATCTAGACAAAGTAGGGATTCACCCACTTCTGTGTATATAAAATCGGATGTCCTGCTGTTTAGGTCTAAATGACAAAATGTCTGGTGCCTCTCTCCTGTTGTATACAGTGTGAATATTTACTTGAATACATTTTTTTTTAAAGTGCAAAACTTTTACTTTTGGAGTTTGCAGCATAATAAAATATAAATAATAATGAAAAAAAAAAACCTGTACATTTTCTTTAAAACCAAAATAATCTCCATTATTATTCAGGCCTGTGGGATTAATTGGTGCTGTCTGTATTCTAATTTCCTTGGATACTGTTTTTACATTTTAACATATAAAAAACATTTTTATTTTACTTGCTCTAAATTGGGGAAAAAAGCTAAAAAAAAATGTTACGGTTTATTTTGTTTATTTCCAGGCCACCTTGCTTCAAGCAGAAATATTACAGAGAAAAAGAGAACAAGATACACCTCTGGAATATCGTTTTACTGCCTTCACAGGGGAAATTTCCTCTACCGCCTCTCCATGAGGAAAACCTCCAAACCTCTTTACAATGACAAATGAAAAAACAAAAAACTTTTTAATAGGTTTTTAAGCAGCACGTTATGTATGTTGAATGCTTAGTTCTTTAATTATATTATTGAATTCCACACCACAATGTGAAATGTTTTTTGTAATTTAAAATTACAGAAAAATTATTCTTTTAATTTTTGTGTCTTGTTTTTTTATTTTATGTAAATGATTCAAAGACATACCATGTTTATTGGCGTTTAACACGTGCCAGCACATAACACACACCCCAAGTTTAGGAGGGAATTTTAAGGAAAAAAAAAATCTTACATTTATATGCCCATCAGTGCAGCCTTTTCAGTGTCCATTGCAGTCTTGTCAGTGCAGCCTTGCCCCCAGTGCCCATTGCAGCATTGTCAGTGCAGCCTTGCCAGTGCAGTCTTGCCCCCAGTGTCCATCGCAGCCTTGGATGAATTTAAAATTGGTGCCGCCGAGACTTGCCGGAGCGGAGCGAACGCTGCCGAGATCGCAGGGACTAGGCGGAGCCGAGATACACCTAGCCGAGTGTACTACAGGTAAGCCTTATTATAGTCTTACCTGTAGGTACAAGTTTAAAAATAGACTATACAACCGCTTTAACAGATGCTATGGATTCTGCAGAGTTTAGATTAGACCCATCTCAAATACTGAAATACCTGGGTCTTGCGCTGGACATGAATTTTCCCAGAATTTTTCTCCCTCGAGACAAACACCCATATCGTCGTTCTCAGGCCATGGCCCTTCAGGCCCAGAGGAAGCCCTTGGCTCATTGGGCCTAATGGTAGCCTCCTTTTGAGGCAGTGCATGTGCACAGTTTCACTACACACTGTTGCAACTCAACATTAAGGCTGCATGGAACAATGCATCTTAACCCCATGGCCAGACCCTCCCTGATGTGGTGGATTTCCAGTCTGGGGCTAGAATAAGTGAAAACCTTTCATCTGCAGTTGTGGGTGGTTTTAACAGATTCCAGCCTGTCAGGCTGGAGAGCAGTCTTGAATTCACGGGACTTGGTCACTGGAGGACACTTACCTTCTTAACAACATTCTTGAACTCAGGATAATTCAGCTATCCCTTTGACGCTGCACTGCTAATGGAAAGACACCCCAAAAGAGTACATTTGGACAATACCATTGCCATGGCCTACATCAATCACCAAAGAGGTGCCAGAAGCAGACTTGACCCTTTCTTGGGCAGAGCTTCACTTTCTGGCCCTGTCATCTGTTCACATCCTAGGTGTGAAAAATTGTCAGATGATGTTCTCAGCCGTCAGCGTCAATATCCAGGGAATGAGCTCTCCATCCAGGGGTCTTTCAAGCCCTTTGCCACAGGTGGAGAATGCCAAAGCAAACTAGACAGGTTTATCACCACGTTGGGGGACTCTCAGGCCTTCACATTAAACGCCCTGGTAAAACCGTACAATTTGTGACTGCGCCTTCAGATTCTCTCACCTACTCCGCATGATTGGGAAGGAAGGCATTCTGGTGATACTCATCACAAGTGAATCCACTGGCGAACTAGCACGCTGTGTGAACAGACTTCAGTAATATCTGTATAGTAGTTGTTCCAGTGCAGAATTTTTGGGATCTCCCCCACTCCATAGGACTGGCACTCACCTTCTGCAATAGATCTAAGCTAAAATAAATTAGTTAGGTAACCCACAGTCCTCTGGGGTAAGAATATAATTTAGTCTGAATAGCGTTAATCCTTTAAGATGTTCTCAATAACATTCAGAGAAGAGGACATTACACAAGTGACGTCACAGTTGGGACAGGATGGATTCACAATACACCACCATATGGCTGGGTCTGTGGTAGTGATCACAGGGTGTTACATGATTTTTATATGTGCACAAGTGTGGTGCACTGCACGTGTAAGTATGGTTATGTAGAAAGCATATATGGCTTTACACTATTTTGCTTTGATAGAAAAAAAGGGAGAGAAAAATTGCACTACAGTAATTGCAATAATTTCTATGCACAAATATAGATATTTAATTCACATGAGGGCACAGTTCTAATATCTACCAACTATACAAAAATAAGAATAAAATAGAGAAAAAGAACGCGCTCCTCCCAAAATTAATAACAGAAAATAATCCAAAACCTCCACGTCTTGGGTCTAGTACCCAAAGAGGATGAATTATATCAAATGATTACAGCATACAAAGGTTAGGACCAAAACATTGCAAATTATACCCATAAACCTATTTGTGAAAACTTAAATTAAATAAAGAAATATATGGGATGAAATTTTGAAAAAACAAGAAAAAAATTATGAAAAAAAGACAATATGCTGGATGATTCATATACAATAGTCCTCAAAGGAAGTCCAACTGTGAGAAATCCAGATATATAAAAAAACACCATGTGACATGTAGATGATTGAAGAAGATAAAGTCCTTCACTTCATATTCCTGTTGTTATTGTGAAGTGTGCAAAATTTTACCACCACCAAAAGATAAGATGGCTCCTTACCAGATGTTTTAAACCAAATTGCGTGTAAAAGCAAAGGAGACCGTACACACTCCTCAATCTTCCAATGGCTATAGATCTTTTCAAACTATGACTCAGTGACCCAGATCCCAGTTTGTGTTGACCGATGTTCCTATCTTCCCCCAACCGGTATGAATGAGAATTTCCAAGGTGATAACAGCGTAACACACCGCCCTACGCGGTGGGATGTCGCTGTGATTGGCTGTGCGGCGGAGGCCGTGTTTGGTTTTGCTTCCGCCGCGCTGTAGAACGAGGCGCGGTTTTCTCACGGAGGGGGGAGCCAACAGATTATATATAAATAAGAGGTGATTCAGCGTACCACCCGTGCTCCGAGACGACGTGATTTATCACGAAACGCCTAGGGCGGTGTGTTACGCTGTTATCACCTTGGAAATTCTCATTCATACCGGTTGGTGGAAGATAGGTTTATGGAGGTGTGCGTACGGCCGGCGCTATCCACCTGAATAGCCATATCTTGTTGCATGTTTGTAAGTGCAATTTTTAATTTCCTTTTTTATTAAATGAGTGATTTTACACTATTTGGAGCGTTTCTCTCTTTTATGGTAGAACATCGGTCAACACAAACTGGGATCTGGGTCACTGAGTCATAGTTTGAAAAGATCTATAGCCATTGGAAGATTGAGGAGCGTGTACGGTCTCCTTTGCTTTTACACGCAATTTGGTTTAAAACATCTGGTAAGGAGCCATCTTATCTTTTGGTGGTGGTAAAATTTTGCACACTTCACAATAACAGGAATATGAAGTGAAGGACTTTATCTTCTTCAATCATCTACATGTCACGTGGTGCTTTTTTATATATCTGGATTTCTCACAGTTGGACTTCCTTTGACTATTGTATATGAATCATCCAGCATATTGTCTTTTTTTCATAATTTTTTCTTGTTTTTTCAAAATTTCATTTCATATATTTCTTTATTTAATTTAAGTTTTCACAAATAGGTTTATGGGTATAATTTGCAATATTTTGGTCCTAACCTTTGTATGCTGTAATCATTTGATATAATTCATCCTCTTTGGGTACTAGACCCAAGACGTGGAGATTTTGGATTATTTTCTGTTGATAATTTTGGGAGGAGCGCGTCTTTTTCTCTATTTTATTTTTCTTTGATGCCCTCTTCTCTGAGTGTTAGACCATAATCTTGAACCTATGTCACATAGAAGCTTTGATAGTCACAGCTCTTTCCAATACATTCCTCAATTAGAATCTACTTCTTCAAGATGGGTTTGTGTCACTAATTGGCGTGTTACCTAATTACCTGTAAAAACGTATCCATACCCCCATATATGTAGCGTATGTACTTTTCTCTATAGATTTTATGCAGTCAAGGGAGATGACTGGTTTTGATGGAACACCAGAAAACATGATGGGCCTAACTAAAAAGGGCTTTGTGGTCTTACTTTGTGAGCAGATGGTAAGCCGCTTACCGTAAAAGCCTTTCCGCTGCCTATCTGGTTCAGCTGCCTTTCAGCCACATTCCTGGAAGAGCGAGACCTGAAAACCATTAGGCTCCCTCCTTTTAAACCCCATGCAAGTACCACCATCACCACAGGCTAATGCCAGTGGGGAAAACTTGAATCTCCATGCTACTAGACCTGTGTATACTCCACCCTGGTATACAGTTAGGTCCATATATATATGTGGACACAGGTACAATCTTAGATTTTTTCAGGTATTTACCAAAACATATTCAAGCTATAGTTATATATTGGATATGGGCTGAAAGTGCACACTGTCAGGTTTAATATGAGGTTATGTACAGCCAAATTGGAGGAAGGGTTTGGGAACTACAGCTCTTAAGAATAGCCATCGCTCCTTTTTCAAGGGACTAAAAGTAATTGGACAATTGAATTAAAAGCATACAATTCACTATAGCCGCTACTACTTTTAATCAACTTTTTTTCCTTTAGAAATGTAATTGCTTGTTCACAGACATCCATTCCTTTCGCCAAAGTATTTCTTCAGTGTCCACTTAGTGTCTCCTAGTGCCCCCTGTCCACCAGGGCAGTCCTACCTTGTGAGTAGCAGAAAGAGTCCTTAAAGTATCAAGTCAGTGAGTCCATGTCCTGGAACCCCTGTATCCTTGCAAAAGTATTCACCCCCTTGGGATTTTTCGTATTTTGTTGCCTCACAACCTGGAATTAACATGGATTGTTTGAGGATTTGCATCATTTAATTTACAGAACATGACCACAACTTTGAAGATTTTTTTTTTAATTATAGGACAAAATAACAGAAAAAGTCATGTGTGGGAGTAGTGCTGGTAAGAACAGAAAATGAAGGCAGGTGGTCAAAGCTTGAAGTAGGGGGGCCAGGTGGTAGTAGAATGGGTGATAAAAAAAAGTTTTACGTTTCTCAGAAAAATACATGACATTTTGTATTGACAGCATTCCTACTTTGTAAGCACAATGACAGAGACCAGGCAGATTTAAATCTAGAAATCAAATTACAGTGTACTATTTCTCAAAAAAATTGAATAAATATTGAATTTCTCTCCCTCCCCCTCTCTCCCTCTCCCTCTCCCCCTCTCTCTCTCTCTCTCTCTCTCTCTCTCTCTCTCAACCCTCTTCCCCCCCTCCCTCTCTCTCCCTCCCCCTCTCTCCCTCCCCCCCTCCCTCTCTCTCCCCCTCTCTCCCTCCCCCCCCCCTCCCTCTCTCTCCCTCCCCCCCTCCCTCTCTCTCTCTCCCCCCCTCCCTCCCTCCCTCCCTCCCTCCCTCCCTCCCTCCCTCCCTCCCTCCCTCTCTCTCCCTCCCTCCCTCCCTCCCTCCCTCTCCCTCCCTCTCTCTCCCTCTCTCCCTCCCCCTCTCTCCCTCCCCCTCTCTCTCTCCCTCCCCCTCTCTCCCTCCCTCCCTCTCTCTCCCTCCCTCTCTCTCTATCGCTCCCTCCCTCTCTCTATCCCTCTCTCTCTCCCCCTCCCTCTCTCCTCCTCCCTCTCCTCACACAGAAGCCACTGGTTATTTGGGCCTATTTTCTCCACTCACAGCATGCACAGCCAGGTTCACTTCATTTTCAGCATACTTCCTTTGGCTCAAGTATTGGTCGAGGGGTTGTTGTTTTTTTGGGGGGGGGGGGGGTATTGGGAACAGGAACTTGGATAGAAATGGGGAGCATGGGATACCCCGGAACTATGGAAATCCAATAATTGAGGAATGCTAGGCTTCTAGCTGCTCTGTACTGTAATGCAGGCTGTATTGCACATGTTTGACTGCACTGAATTCTGGTTGATTTGTACAACTCCTGGTTATCTTACACAACTCCTGACTGCACGGCACTGGCTTGTGAGAACAAAACTTCCCACAGTCACATTTATTCTGTATAGCAGCATCACTACTCACTCAGTCCCAAAATGAATGGACTCCTTTCCACCAACTCTCTTCTGGCTCTTCTCTCTTCAGTAAGCCCTTCAGCTAAGCCTAGCTGGGACCTTGATGTCTCTTCAAAGGCTCCCCAGTCTCCTCTCTGTCTCTCTCTTTGTCCGAGGTGCACAGACCTTGTGCAGGGGCCTTCTCCTGACGGTCTGGACCCAGGAACTCTGCACTTGGTGACAGGCCTCAGATTATTTATGGGCACCCCCTCCACCTTCTGGACAGTACCTCCCTAGGGATTGCCCAAAATCCCATAAATATTTCCCAAACTGGCACATGATCTGTTACAATGTGTCAGTTCCTCCTCTTTCCTGATATGCAGGCAGCTGGAATGCAGCTACCCAAAAAGAACCAGCCACTGCACAGAACACTTTACCAACTGTTTCCAGAGTACTGAGCCTCAGGTGTGGTGGCCCTGCGTTTACTGCCATTCACGTGTGTGTGTCCAGACCAGGGACTCTTCCTGCCACTTGCCTGTGGAGCTGATCCTGGGATCCTCCAGCTGCTTGCTTGAAACACCAGAACCAGACTTTTGCACTGTGAGCAGGCATGTACTGGCCATTGGGACTACAGGGAATTTCCCGGTGGGCCGATGGCTCAGTGGGCCGGTTTCTGTGACAAAGTAATGGCTGCACGGCTTGCCCTCAACTTCATGCAGTGATGTGAGAAAGATGAGAAAAATACAGAGGAGAATAAGTGAAATAATAAAAGAGGTTAGTGAGGACTCCTTATGTTATGCTACTTATGTATTTTTGCACAATTACGTATAGTTTTTTACACTTTTTGTGCTTGTTTGCAAAATTAAAGTGAGCTGGTCTGGATGAAGTCCAGGGCCAAATTTTTGTCCCAGTCCAGCCCTGACTGTGAGAGAGATGCTGTCTCCATATTCTGTTCCTTTAGAACTTTTTCAGAGACTGTGTTGTACTGTCAAATAGCGTGCTTACCGAGAAACTGAGACATCGCTCTTTGGAACTTCTGGTTGCAAAGCTACTTTATCTGATTAACGTGGGTCTTAACTGAATGCATAATCATGACTAGGGGATGTGCTCATTTGTGAGGCTCTTCTATAACCACTTATACTCTGAATTACTTATCTAACAAATGACCAGACGACACGTTATCCTCTTTGGAGTCGAATGGCCATAGAAGCCCATTTTTTATTACAAACATATGAAAAAATACTCTGAAACAAACTTAAATGCATATAAATACATTTTCAACAAAAAAATATATAAACCAAATATATATATATATATATATATATATATATATATATATATATATATATATATCCAGCATTAACCCATTTTTTGATCTAGAGGTCTTTGAAGGTAAATTAGAATTTTAACCCACCAGTTGTATCGGTAAACCATAAACAGGCCCCCCCGCCGTGTAATTACGCAAGCTCAGGGACAAACCAGCAACTTCCTTCCAGATACAACCTCCTCCATTCCATTAACATTTTAAGGGAGAAAAAAGGACACCCATACCTCCATCTGTGCCCAACCCCCTTAAAACTCCATTATTTTTTCCAGCACCACCTTCAAAGACCCCATAGACCTAACGCCACAGCAAGCGCATTTGACACTTTACATGCGTGACGCCCACCACATCCTAACTCCCGTTACACACCGTCCTGCACCCCCATCTGCCAAAGGTCAAGCCCGATGGCATTCAAGTGCATGCCATCAGGGCGCAAAAAACGCCAAGTTTCTTCCTCTAAATCCCGATGACGCACCACCAGCCCCTCATTCTGGACGAAAAACTTGGCCACCGCCTTGTTCACCTTCACCCTGGCCCTATTTAAGCCTGCAACACGTGCCAAATGCCAAACAGTCCTGGCCACAATATCGGACCAAATAAAAATTGTATCAGGGAAAGAGGCTTGCAACCGTAGCAGATCAAATTTTATATCCCTGATTAACTCCCGGGCACACCGCAAACCCAGATCATTACCCCCCACATGTAACAAAACCACATTAGGGGGACGATCCAAGCGAGCGTACCTGTGTATTTCTGGCAACACCCTAGACCACAGCATTCCCGGGATACCCAACCAGCGAACCGTGCCTTCCTCCCTAGACAAACCCAACAACCTCCCATCCCGCCGGACCTCAGCCCTCCTGGCACCCCAATACACATATGAGTGTCCGAGGATCCACACCAGACAGGCCTCCGATTTTGAAAGAAAAGAAAAAACACAAAGGAATAGAATGGCAGGGTGGGATGGGAGGAGAGCAAGGTTGTACAATGCTTTTTTGAAGAAAAGAATGTACCATCCCGGCCCACCCCCGAAAAAACTTCACCCCCCCAATCCGGCTTAGACCCACCGTCCCCCCGTACCTACAATAAATGAGGGCAGACGTACAACCTAAATCGCACCGATTCCCAACACCCAATGCTCTGAATCGCTTTGTCATCCAATCCCCACCGGACCGCCTCAGTGGCAGCCCCAATGCGGAAAGAGTGAGAGGAATCGTTTTTTACCGACAACCCCGCAGCCACCAAACACTTTTTAAATACCGCCTGAAATTGAAATCTAGACAAGGCCGTGCCATCCTCATGTCGGAAGAAAACCCCGTCCCCCTGGGGCCTGATACAGTAAAATTCCCCCACAGACGCCACCGGACACACAGGGGAACCCGGAATCGACTGCATTTCCACCCACACACCCTTGCCCAACCTATCCGTCTTGGACCTGCGCAAGAACACACCCAATGCCCCACCCCGCACAAACACCTCGCTCACATCTAAACCCTCTCTTATTCCTACTCACAATCTCCCCCACCCGAAATGCCCCGAAAAAGGCCAGAACAAAAACCGCCCGGAATAACACCCTCTCAAACTGTGAAACGCAAACATGTTGCAACTGTTTCATCACCTCGCCCAAAAGCTGGAATGAAACTGGTCGTCTGGTATCAGCCGCCGAGCGACCCGCACGGTAACTGCACATAGCGCGCCGAACCATAAAAACCTTAGTAACATCCCTCTGGCCAGCCAACTGAAACATAAAAGCCAGCCCGGCCAGCTTTTGTGACATATAAGACGCCGACACCCCACTTTCAAAATTCCGACCAATAAAATAAAGCAGCAAATGAACCCTACCCTCCTCGCTACTGCAATCCCCCACCTCCTGCATCAAAGCACCCCATTCTTTCCAGACCTTACTGTACGCCGACCAGGTAGCCACCGATACTGACGAATCAACAGCTGTGCAGTGGTAATGCGATGCTCCATAACCTCTCGGGGCACTGAAGCCCGTGCGCCTCCGCTTCCGGTGCCAATTGACGAAACCTGTCCCACTGGAAACGAGATAACGCATCAGCCACTGAATTTTGCACTCCAGGAACATGCACAGCAGTCACAAAACAATTAAGACACAAACACTTAAGAACCAGATAGCGCAGCAAACGCACCACAGGAGAAGATGCAGTGTTGTTAATAATGGCTTGCACCACCTCCAGATTATCACAATGAACGCGAATGCGACGATTCCGAAAATCCCCCTCCCATAGCTCGACCGCCAGTACAATGGGGAACAATTCCAGTGCCGCCAGATTGTGAACCAAACCTGCTTCCCTCCAAGACACCAGCCATTCCCCAGCACTCCACCTACCCTGAAAGAAAGCCCCAAAACCACCTGAACCAGCCGCGTCTGTGAACAGTTCCATGTCAAAGTTAGAAACCACCCTATCCAACCAAAGCGAGTGGCCGTTATAACTGGCCAAGAAAGAATCCCACACCAACAAATCAGCCTTGTGTTTTTGGCCCAAGCGGATGAAATGATGAGGAGCCTGCACGCCGGCCGTGGCCACCGCCAATCGCCGGCAGAAAACACGCCCCATTGGCATAATGCGGCAGGCGAAATTCAACTTGCCCAATAGTGATTGCAGGGCCCGAAGCTGAATCTTCTTCGCCCGCAATGCCTCCCACTGCAGATCCTCCAACTTGTCCATCGGCAAATGGCACTCCATCGCCATGGTGTCTATGATAATCCCCAAAAAACGCAGCTCTGTTGTCGGACCTTCTGTTTTATCCGGGGCCAACGGGACCCCAAAAACCTCGAACAACTGCTGAATAGTAGCCAAGAGAGACGCGCAAACGCGGCTGTCCGCAGGCCCAATACACAGAAAGTCATCCAAATAATGGATGACAGAGGATAAACCCGAAACATCCCGCACCGTCCATTCCAAAAAAGAACTAAACTGCTCAAACCACGAGAAATTGTGCACCCCATGGGCAAACACCGATCAACATAAAACTTGCCCTGCCGCTGGCAACCCAACAAGTGGCAGCAATCTGGATGAACCGGCAAGAGGCGGAAGGCCGCCTCTATATCCGTTTTTGCCAACAACGCCCCCTTGCCAAAACGCTGCACCCACTCAACAGCCGTATCAAAAGAAGTGTAAGACACAGTGCAGAGGCTGGGTCAATGGAATCATTAACCAATCCCCCCCGCGGATGGGACAAATGATGAATGAGCCTAAATTTGTTCGGCTCCTTCTTAGGAACTATGCCCAATGGGGAGACCACTAAATTAGACATGGGTGGATCCCCAAACAGACTAGCCATGTGCCCCAATGCAACTTCTTTGAGCAACTTGTCTGTGACAACAACCGCATGCTCCCTAGCCGACTTCAAATTGTTCGCAACCGGCGGAACCACATGAAGCTGACTATTCAACCGAAAACCCTCCGCAAACCCCAACTCCAGCAACTTGGCCGCAACCTGATCAGGATAGCGCCTTAGAAAAGGCACCATCCTTCCTACCCTCACCGGCATCACCCCCTTTTCCAGTGCCCCCCCCTTTTCCCCGTCCCTGCTTGAAGCACCGGGACTGGGAATGGGAACCCCCGCACGTGGAACACTTGTGCCGGAATCGACACTTGGCCCCGAATTTGCAAGTGCCAGCATTGAATTGCCAACAGAAACCCATGCGGTTCCCGGCCGGTTGTCCAACGGCCGCCGGGCTCCCGGCCCCTCCCTGAAAGGGAGGCAAGGAGCCCCTCGGGGAGGACATCAGCTTCATCCAAAGACTAATGTCCTTGTGGTCCCACCTCAAGGATGGGCGGATCGCCTTCTTCTGCCTAAATTGCTCATCATAGCGCAACCAAGCAGTCCCCCCGTAGACCCTCTGCGCCTCCCCGATGGAATCGAGGTAGCAGAAAAGCGGCAAGCAGTTTTCTGGCGCCTTCTCCCCAATTACACTTGCCAGAATCGCAAACGCCTGCAACCAGTTAGCAAACGTGCGCGGGATCAGCCTGTACCGCCGCTTCTCTTCCTCCTCCTTCTTGCTCTCATCCAGCTTAACTTTGTTAACTTCTCCAGAGGTAGCAAGGAAAAAATCTCTACATATTCCCCCTTCCAAATGCGGTCTCTCACCTCAGTCTTCAAGTGAGCGCCCAAAGGCCCCTCAAAACAGACGTAGACCTCACATTTTGCCGCGTCTGCCAGACGCAAGCCATCTCCTCCCGCTACCCCTTAGCGGTCACCGCAGCCTCCCCAAAGTCGCAGTAACAACCCCCGAAACGGCCGGCCCAGTAGCAGCTGCGAGCGGGCCGATCGCCGGCCCGTCCGCCGTGGCCACCACTACTGAGGGAACCCCAACGGCAAACCCCGAACCCCAGTCTGTGCACCCAATGCCCACACAGCAACCAGAGATGCCTCAGCCGCCGGCCGTGAACCAGCCTCACAGCGTGCCAGGACCTCCCGCAACCCTGCCAACAAGGTGTGAACTACCCCCACATCCTGAGAACCCGCTACCCCCAAGGACAGGGAACCCGCCCCCAGATTCACCCCCCCAGGACCAACCCCGAGGACACCGGACGCCCCTGCGCCCCCCACCCCTCCCAAAGGAACCCCCTCAGGAATGATAGAAGAAGATGAAGAAGACATAGTACAATCCTCCTCCGGCTCAACCAGCTCCCCCTCCGACAAGCTGTCTTGGAAACTCCCAGCCTCTGATCGTTCCGCCACACCAGGCCGTGGATCAGGATTCCTTGCCGGTGTAGAGCGCCCTGCAGTGCCGTCCGCACTGCATGCCGTGGTGGTCCACACCCCCCACTCAGAGTTTTCGCCACAACGAGCCCTGGGCCGGACCGGGGAGGCCCGCCTAGCCACAGATCTAGACCGCAATTCGGACCGGTCCCCCCGATGGAGCCGCTGCATCCCGGCCGTCCTGCTTCGCCCCCGTCCATCAGGATTACAGGCCCCGGCCGTGCCCGGCGACTGGCCAGCACCCGCCAAAGCCTCTCTCTCACGCCGAGCTGCCCTCACCGCAGGCAAGAGGCCCGCCAAGGCAGCCGCCATCCGACCCCTCTCCAGCGCCGGGGCTGGAGCAACCTGGCCCCCTGGATAGCCACCCCCCCACGCACGCCGCAAACTGGCACTCCCCCCCAACCGCCACCGGCCTACGCTTAGACGGCGGGGTAGCAGTGTCCCTATCTGGGTTCCCCCCGCCCTGTCAGCGGCCAGCTCAGGGCTGTACCACTCTGGAGGCCGGGATCTGCGGGCCCTGAGGCGGCTGGGAGGCTGAGGGGGGGAGAGAGGGGGAGGGGGGCCGCCGGGTACCACGCACGAGGCCTGGCCGGGGCCCTGCAGCAAGCCTGCTACAGAGGCCTCCAACCAGCCAGCACCATGGGCCACCGCCTCCTCCCGCAGCCGCAACAGCACCGCTTCCACATCCATGCTTTACCTAGCAAAAAACCGCCGGTCCGCAGGGCTTTACAATCAAAAACGCAGAGGAGAGCTGAAAAAACTTTCCTCTTGCTTCCTATTCCTCGGCGTGAACTCACCTGCGCGCCGACTCCGCCCCCTTCTTACATCATCCCCTCCGCTCAAGGGCCCGCCTCCTATACATTTTGCTTCACCCAGCCGATCCTCACAGCCCCCACCCTCGTCATGTCGGCCCTCCCCTAATTTAGTGTCCGGGCCATTTCTTTGACTTTGTTGACCCTGTGGTCTTAATCTTAATATGCAACTATTTGGTAAAGTTTATTTTAAGGCTACTCTCTGTCTCTTCGTTTGGCTGATTTCCCACTGTTACAAGCCTCATCACGAAATTCACGGTTAGTGGTGTTTGCGTTGTAAGGCAGTGAGGAATTGGTGCGTCATAGTCATGATCAGCAACTCATCAAGAGTCATGGCTTCCTGCAGGAGCCTCATCCGTTCTTCTCTATTGTCAACTGCAGCCCATCGTCTGCTGATTCATGTCTTCCTCTCATTCTTAGAAGTTTCATCCAGCCATTGTGCTTTAAATTGAGTAATATGCCTTTTTCCACAATGCTGTTTGGAATACAGTTTCTAGTCCTCTATTATAGCTTTTGTTGATAGTCTAGCACCCCTAGATCTTTCATGGGTTATCTTCTTATAAAGTTTTGTTATCTGTATTTTTGTACTTTTAAATTACACCTCCATATACCCCCCTTACACCAAAGTATTACTTGTTCTTAGATGTGGTGGCTGCAATGTTTTTTTTTTTTTTTTTTTTTTTTTTTTTAAGGTTAAGTAAATTTTAGAAATCGCAGAAATCATCTGTTTAATCTGCCTGAAATACAATCCTTGTCATTTCCTGTGAGCTGAACTGAAACCACAATATTAACTTCCTTCTGTATACTACTAATCCCCCCAGGACCCATGTAATTGATATAAAGACAGCCAGATGTTTGACGTTCAGCCTGGGTGACAACCATGGCGTCATATTACAGTATATGGAATGAGCGTTGTCACCTTAGGACAGGAAGTGTATTACTGGCAGGATTGCAAGATAAAAAATACTGTATTTATCGGCATATAACACGCACCTTCATTTTAAGAGGGACGTTTCAGGAATAAAACTTTAATTTTAAATAAAAAACTTTGAAGCAAAAACAGGGTCACAGCCCATCAATTCAGCCTCACCAGTGCCCATCTGCAGCCTCACCATTGCCCATCAATGCACCCTGCTCAGTGCCCATCTACCGACCCCTTATTTTCTAAATGAACACACTCGCTCATAACTGAAGTGTGAGTTTACTATGCTTCGGTTTGTGAATGAACTGGGAGCCGCTCAGCACAGAGCACTTCCCACTCATTCACTGTCCAGTGCAGATGAGGCTGCAGAGAAAGACGTGTGTTTGAGCTACGGGGTGCACACCCTAATGCAATAGGCTGCCCACACCTATGCCAGTGACAGATTGGGATCCCTCCAAGCTGTAGCGCATATCTCACGAGTGCTCTCACTTAACTCCTTCACTCTCCATTACCATGCTGCCAGGTACTTGAGGCCTCTGTACTAAGGGTTCGGTCCCAGATGCCTTGAGGAACCGACTGTTAGGGAGGGAGCAAGATCACCAACCCTCTGGCCTGGTCATTGTGTTACACAATGGCCACCTTTTCACTCTCCCTCTTCACTATCCCTTCCCCACTTTATTTATTTATTTTATTTCTGTGTGGTTTGTCACGTTTTATGTTGTCACCTGCACGTTTGATGAGTAGGGTGTCAGTCCTCAGGCCAACCCTGAAAGTTGTGTGGGAGGGTGGACATAGGCCTTCTGGCTTGGTTCGCCCACTCTTTGGGGGGTCTCCCTTCAGACTCACCCTAGTACCTGGGTGGGTCTGTTTCGGCAGACCTTCCGGAGAAAGGAGGTCGCCTGGCTTCGGCTAGATGGGCCATGTATTGGTACCTCGGTCCCCAGCTGGAGCCAAACGCACCGGGGGATCGGGGTAAGGTCCTTTCTTGTGGAGGATAGCAGACACCCGTGGCATGTTTTTGTGTTTCACTCTTGATGTGTGTGCACTTTTTTTGCACTGGGTGGAAGTTTTTGGGTGTGTTTTGCACGCCATAGGCTTTTTCTATAGAAAAAAAAAACCCTCTTGCCACTGGAGGACCCAACACCTTTGCCAGGTACCACGCTTCACCACGCTGCTGCTATTCACCTTTCATCAGTTCTTGGGTACCCATAGCAACTGCTCTCCTGTTCCAACTTCCTGCCAAGTTAAAGATGTTGTAGTGGCCTTGCTTTATACCCCACAACTTCCATCAGTTCTTGGTGACCCATAGCAACTGTTCTCTTGTTCCAACTTCCTGCCAAGTTAAAGATTTTGTAGTGGCCTTGTTTTATACCCCATATACATGTGCTGTACTGACCCTGTTCTTTTATACGTTGGGAACCATCATGCACCCCTTTGAATGACTTCACACAAGGCTTGGAACAGTTTGACAACTTTTGACAATGGAGGTGGCTGCCCAGGCATACCTTTGCAAGTGTTTGTCCAAAATTGGCAATCTACAATAATTGGTAGTGTCCACCGGAACCCTGGCACTTTGTGGGGTCACATACTGGTTCCTGAATTCCCGAGCTCCATGAACTTGGTGCATTCACTTGCTCTCAAGCTCCTCTGATCTTCCCCAGAACTGGGCCTCCCCCCTATGTATGTATTACACAGGGTGGAAGGATGGCCCAAGACCAAATTCCTGGGAACTGAAGTACTGAAAGTTAACCTCTTCCCCAGCCTGGGCAAGCTAACTACCTTACTGGTGTAGAAAACACACACTGTAGGAAACCTGCCTACACACACTACATTCCCTGACCAGCCAATCAAGAGACCAAAAACCTGGCACCCAGATGTGGCGGAGGAGAAGATGACAGTAGTCAACGAGGGATTTACATGCATGTTACATCACTGGAATGAGGAGTTATTTCTGGGAGTTTAGTTCTGCTTAAGACCCCTTTCCATCTGGATCCCCATCCGTTTTTAGATTGGATTGGATGGGGTGTCGGTGGGTGTTAACGGACACATTGACACCCGCTGCTCCAAGGATGGCAATGCATGGTCTGACTGGGTCCTCCTGGAAAAACTGACAGCTGGACCCAGTCGGTCCGTCCGTGTGAAAATGGTAGTAAACTATTTTTCAAAATGTAAAAATCTCTATAAAAGTAGCAAAAGCAAGTTCCTCTAGACATCATCTTTTACCCTAAAGAGGAGGGGCGTTTAAATAAAAAAAAAAAAAGTCAGCAGCTGCAAACACTGCAGCTGCTGACTTAATAAACACACTCACCTGTCCAGGGCGCCCACGATGTCGGCCGCCCGAGGCCGACCCGTCCCTCGGCTCTCAGGTCCCGGCGCCGCCATTCCCTCTAAGGGAAACAGGCAGTGGAGCCTTATGGCTTCACTGCCCGTTTCCTACTGCGCATGCGTGAGTCCCGTAGCACTTTCGGAATGGGACGCGCTGTGTTCTGGAACACACAGTTCCCAGAACACAGCGCGACCCATTACCCAGAAGACGCCGCGACGAGGAGAGAAGACAGAAGATCTCCGCGGAGGAGGAAGAGGAAGATTAGGATTATGTGCCTAGCAACAGGCATTTCTGGTAAGTAAAAAAAAAATTTTTTTTCATTTTTTTTTTTTTTTAGATTTTTTTGTAATTTTTAATATTTTTTTGTTTTCAGGGTGGCCCTCCACTTTAAATATAGTGTGATCCTCAACATAGGGCTCCTATACATATTATCGTCCACCCTCAGCATTGGGATCCCTTGTAAGTATTTTATAGTCGCGCCAAATAGATATATTTTATGGATCTTCTCCAGCATGGTATAGGCCAGTGATGGCGAGCCTTGGCACCCCAGATGTTTTGGAACTACATTTCCCATGATGCTCATGCACTCTGCAGTGTAGTTAAGCATCATGGGAAATGTAGTTCCAAAACATCTGGGGTGCCAAGGTTCGCCATCACTGGTATAGAATGTTCCTTCTCTTCTGAGAATCTTTATTGTGTTGTGTTGAGATACAGTACACATGACCTGTCTGACATTTTCTAAGAAATGCAGAAAGTAATGATGTCCCAGTCACAGTAAACACTGGTCTACAGAAGGGTTTCCAGATATAAAAGATAGCAAAAGAAAATGCTATATCACAAGATCCTGCTAGTCACGAAGTATCACATAACCTAGAGAAAGGTCCATGTAATCAGAACAGCAACCATGCCAGTGTACTATAGAAACACTGTAAACTAATAAAACACATAAACACAGTAAAGTACTGCTCTACACAACCATATTTAAGATTGTATTTACATTTTGGGCACTGAAGCTGCTTTATATTTTTACCTCCAATACAATTCAGATTCTATTTGTCAGTTCATAATCCACCAGATAGTTAGGCCAGTCACTAACTAAACATAGTGAATAAGAAATAAGATGAGTAGGCTTTAGATGAGCCTTGTGCATGGCTCTTAGGTTCGTAGGAGGACCTCCGTGACACAATATGATGGAAATCCATGGCTAGGTCTGGTGCCCCTGACATTCCAGGAAACAAACTGAAACCGGGTTTACAGAGGGAAGTGCCATCATCTAGGTTCATAGAATCAGTGTTGTGATGTCCAGGTATATTTAAATGAGAAAGAATTTCGATATAACTCAGTGACCAAGTTATAACATAGCGGACATCCTATGTGGATCAATGCAAATTCCACATGCCATTCTTCAGTGAGGGAGACAAAGATCCTTCTCCAAACAGAACTCCCGGATAGTGCCCTCCAGCAAAAGTCTTTTGTTAATTCTTGTTTAGGTCCTCAGCCCAGCAACCACCAAGGCCTGAACTGTATATCTTCTTTCACACTAGCTGGCTCCCAGGGGCAGCAGCCTCAGGAGAACTGGACCCCTCCTAGCAGAGGAAAGAACACTCTAAGGAGACCTCCAAAACATACTACCTCCCCAACCCCCTTCTTGAAGCCTCCTTCCAGGGATTGGCTGAGGCTTGATAAATATTCATAACTGGATGCTTGACTCTTCCTGCCCTATATTCTGGAAGCTTCTTCCGGAAGCAGGTAGAAGATATTAAACACTAGGAAGCCCTAACCAGACAAAAACAGGAGATAACTCCCCCACTGAATACAGTGAAGCAAACAAACAAAAATTATTAAAAGTGAAAATTGGGGTAACCATACTTGCTCAGTACATATGCAGTCCCTGCTTCCTGCTTTGCGGCACCACACAATGGTTGTGCATATCACTCTTTATTATTCCATTTGTTCACTGAATTCAATTTTCTTTTATATATTTCTCAAAGGCTTCAGTGGCAAGATCCAAGCAGCAAAGTGTTTGGTTGTCTTTCTTTTGAGTATTATTACATTTTCTGCCTTTTAGACCCCTTTCACACCACACCGCCCATAGCGTGGGCGGTAAAACGCCGCTATTTTTAGCAGATTTGCGGCGCATTTCGGCCGCTAGCGGGGCGCTTTTACCCCCGCTAGTGGCCGAGAAAGGGTTAAAACCGCCGGCAATACGTCGCCGGCATTTTGCCGGCGGTATTACAGCACTGCCCCATTGATTTCAATGGGGAGCAGCGGTGGAGGAGTGGTAAACACACCGCTCCAAAGAAGCTGCTGGCAGGACTTTTCCCTGACGTCCTGCCAGCGCACCGCTGTAGTGTGAAAGCCCTTGGGCTTTCACACTACAAACAATGGTGCAGCTTTTTTAGGGCGGATTGCAGTCGCTATTTCTAACGCTATAGCGCCTGCAAAACGCCCTGGTGTGAAAGGGGTCTTAAAATAAATGGAAGACTAAAACCATTTGTATGGGATACAATAGCTGCATAGGTTTCGAACTCTATAGTGCAATAAATTCCAGATAGGGAGTCTGCAAGAAATACAAGCAGTGGTGGCCAGTCCAGTGGGGGTACAGGGGCGTCGCCCCCCCCCTTATCTCCATGAAGAGCTCAAGACACATGGATTTCTATAGGGGTTCTTTAAGCACTTGATTAGAGCCAGAGGCTCTGATTGGCTTCAAAAAGGGTGGGCTTGGGGCGCAGAGCACTGCTCCCCAAGCCCATCCACTTGTGTGACTTTAGCGAATTAATATTTGGTAATGTCTTCCTGTTTCTCCTCTCGGCCAAACCAATTGGTCTCAGGACCCGCCTCCTGTTCGGCCGGGAGGAAAAGCATCGGCCCCAGCAGCAGCATACCCTGGATTCAGCAGTGCACCACCACCACATTTCCCCCCCCCCGCACCTCTACCACAGTATAAGGTAAGGCCACTGATCGCACTGGGAGGGGGGTGGCCTTAATGCGAGAGAATCGCTGCTGTGATTGATTGTTCAAGAGCTGGGGGGGGGGGGTTGCTAGTGCAAGGGCCAGGTCTGTTTTACTGTGCCCCCCCCCCCCCCAAAGTTTTGACCACCAGCCGCCACTGCATACAAGTAACATTATGATCCACTGGCATCTACCAAAAATGTAAAAAATCTGTTTTAGATTCACAGCGTGAACACACTTTACATGATGACCTCATAAATAACCTGCAAATGTTTTTACTGCTATGTGATGTCATAGGTCACCTACGTATACACTCACTATTGATCATCAGAGGAATTGCTATTCATTTTTGTTTCAGCTGTACGTTTGAGGTGCAAACATCTCCAACAGATTCCTAATACACTTTTCAATTTTTTTTACTTGAAAAAACAAAAAAAACAAACACGAATCATGCAAGATCAAAAAAAAAGCAAAGATCAGGAAAAGAAATAAGGTCCAATAAAAGGTATGAAAGTCTATCTGATTACTAATTTCTGTGCTGTGAACTAGAAGCTGTGCTGCCAGCAGAGGGCATCGCAGTACCACGTGCATGACTGCTGGAGGTCGAAGATCATTGCACTGACATTTGAAAAGACTTCTTTGTGTTATTATATGTTTGAAGGGCCAAAAATCCTCTGCAGTGCTGTGCAGTTTATTACCATCAAAAATATGTGAGCATTTAACAAAAGAAACTTGGAGGGGGTAAAAGTGAGAAGGGGCTGATGGTAACCAGTCAGACACTTTGTTTAATTTTCCCGAGAATTAAAAATGAAATATGACCATCTGTCATCACTTTTTTCCACATCTTTTATTTATTTTTTGCTTTTTGTTTTATCAATACAGTCTTAATTTTCTATAATAAAAGTTGTGGTCCTGGCTGCGTTCTGCATACCCAACCAGTTCCTGTCTAGAGCAGTTTTTTTATTTTTTGCAAACATGTCCAGTGTAAGTTATCAAACTACTTAAAACCCCCAGAACATTTTATATTTTTTGAATGCAGAGGCCATATAGAATAAATAGATGGTAGTTAATTTTATTTTATTTTTTTATGTTACACAATATTTGTGCAACTGTTTATCAAACATATATTTAAATCTCTCAATTTTTATGGATGTAACCCATGTTACATCCATAAAAGATGTTGGATGTATTGTTTGTAAAATACTTATGTGCGCAATAAAAAATCTTTAAAAAAAAATAATAATTTGACTGCATACAAAAACAATTTAATCAACATTTTATTTTGTAAAAAAATAAAATAAAAATAAAAAGACGAGGTAGGTAGTGTCAGGTAGATAGATACCAAATATTTCAAGCATCGGAACTGCTTGCACCTGTTTAAAAAAATGTTGAAAAATTACTTTACCCCAAATTTTTAATAGGTGGTGCTTTAAATGCTTTTACAGCTCCTCAGTTTAGAGTTACTTGCAAATGAGAAACCAAGAATTATTGCTTTCATTTTTCGACTTTTGAATTGATATACTGCAATTGCTGCAGGCATTGCATAGAAGGGTGTGCGCAGAGTGACAGGGGAGCTTTTTACATTTTTATTTTTATTCATTTTATAACTTCAAATTTTTAAAATGTATTTGTAATTTTTAAAATCATTGCTATCATAAAGGAGCTAACAATCTCCATTTTTATAGTACCCTTTATTGGATACTTAAGGGGTCTATTAGACCCTTAAAGTGGTTGTTAAGCCACTTTTTTTTTTTTTTTTTTTTTTTTATTTCTATAGTTCCCTCTGTTGGATAACATGATGTTCCCCAGTGTATGAATGAAAAATTTAGATTTTTAGAAGTTTATTTTTGCAGTCTCTATTTGGCAGGGTTTGTCTTTCAGATAGACTGCCCCAAAATGTCATCCTACCCTGTTTCCCCCGAAAATAAGACCTAGCGTGATTGTCCGTGATGGCTGCGATATAAGCCCTACCCCCCAAATAAGCCCTACCCTGTTTCCCCAAAAATAAGGCCTACCTTGAAAATAATACCTACAAGGACTTTAACTAGGGCTTATTTGGGGGGTAGGGCTTATATTGCAGCCATCACCAACAATCACGCTAGGTCTTATTTTCGGGGGAAACAGGGTATGACCCTTGTTGCTTGGTATGGCTCTTGTACTGAGAATTCCTAGGGTCATACAAGTTGCTATGAGCCCTCACTATACAAATGAAAGCCTCCACAAATTGAAAAAAGGACAGTTCAGACTCCCCCATCTTGTTGAGAGTACTTAAGTTGCAGGCAGGATACGTGGCTTTATACAAGGGGAGCGCTTTATTGATGAATGCCTTCCAGGTTGGAACAGCAGGAGGAGTAGACTTTTTTCCAGGAAAGAACTATCGGCTTCCTAGCATAGTAAAACAATAATATCAAAAAGGTACGTATTAGCTTTTTATGGGCCAGGGCATCAACAAGCCCAATGAGACACACTTCAAAATCTGGCCTTACACATAGTGTAGTAACCTCCTCTATGCATTTTGAAACCTTGGCCCAAAACCCTTGAATTCTTGCACAGTCCCAAAAAATTTGTTGGAAATCTGCCTTGGGTCAAGTGCACCGCCAACAGCTGAGCAACTGGGTGGGAAATATCCTAGCCAATCTGCCTCCCAAGGTGCAAGAATCCTATGAACATCAGTAAACAATTGCTTATATATAGTGGACAAGACCTTAGCTAAAGAATTGTCTCTGAGTAGAGACCGCAGTAAGACTTTAAAGTAGAAATAAAGGGTTATGATCCCTGTAAGTATACTTTTCTTCTTCTTGTTGCCATTGGTGTCTTATTGGGGAGATTTCTCTTTTGCTTTTTGTCCTTCCTGCCACAACAGGAAGTGAGGGAATCACTAGTAGTCATCAGGGTGACCAGAACTATTGACCCCGTTGGAGGAATTCATCCTTCTATACTATTATTGAAGGGAAAACCAAAAATTTGGGATTTTCTATTACTTTTGGTGATAATAGTAAATCTTACAAATAGAGAGGGTTATTATTGGGGGCATAGATCGCCCCTGCACACACGGATGGAAATTCCGTCGGAAAAGGTCCGATCGGACCATGTTGTCGGATAATCCAACTCGGCTACATCAGACTTTTTCCGTCGGAATGTCTGATCAACAAAGTTTGAGAGCTGGATATCAAATTTTCCGACAACATGATCCGATTGCACTTTGATTGTTTGTAGAGAATTCCGATCGGATAAAGTGCCACGCATGCTCAGATCAAATTACGAGACCAAAGCTATTGGCTACTAGTCGCAGCGTAGTCCCATCGCAATGAACAAACGTCATCACGTGGAATCCGTACGATCGTATTTTCCAACAACTTTGTCCGACCGTGTGTATGCAACACCAGTTTCGGACAAAATCCATCGGAAAAAATACAACAGATTTTGTTGTCGGAATGTCAGACCGTGTGTACAAGGGCTAATTCCTCTCCACTCCAATCTAAAAATGAAAAAAAAAAATGTTTAACTTGTAGATTGTGCTCCCAAGGATGTTATAAATACTTGAAAAATAAATAATGAGCACAGCTCTTTCTGTGCGGCATGCAGTATCTCTATCTGTAATGTAGTCTGCAGTTCATGTGAATGACTTGCCGGTGCAAAGTGTTTCCGTGTCTCTGTCATACAAGAAGAAGAAGTGTGAAATGCAATACGTGGTCGTGTATACTGTCACAATGACATCTCTGTTTTTAGCTTCTACCCCAGTGATAAACAGTCGTATTACCTTTCTCTGAGCTCTAAATATATTTGGACTGTCAGATAAATGTTGAGTCTGCTAGGTTCACAGTTGAGCGTTGTCGTCTTCATTTGTTTTTTGCGCATATTTTATGCACATTTGTGCACACCCCTTCTGTATTTTTTTTATTTGCATTTTCCAACATAAGTGGTTTTGTTAGGCCAATTAACAGCAGGAAGAGAGACTGGTTGTTGGGTGTGAAAACTGTGTGTTATGTGTATTTTCTGCTGCTCTTATGGAAAAAAATGCAATTTCCTTCTCCAAAGAAGCTTCTGTACTTCTTTGGCATGACAAGTGACAGCACATCATTTTGATTTTAACAGGAGCCACATAGAATAAAATGGAATATTGAAGTGCTTCTGGAAATCGCTCAGATATGAATGGGGCTTTGGAGGTAATTTCAGAAGCTAGAACATTGTGCCTACACACATCAAATACAGTGCCTTGCAAAAGTATTCACCCCCCTTGGCTTTTTACTTATGTTGTTACGCTACAGCCTTTAGTTTAATGTTTTTTTTTTTTTAATCTGAATTACATGTGATAGATCAGAACACAATAGTCTAAGTTGGTGAAGTAAAATTAGAAAAAATATATACATACAACTATTTTTCAGAAATGAAAAACTGATAATTGGCATGTGCATATTTATTCACCCCTTTTGTTCTGAAGCACATAAAAAGCTCTGGTGCAACCAATTACCTTCAGAAGTCACAAAAGTAGTGAAATGATGTCCGCCTGTGTGCAATCTAAGTGTCACATGATCTGTCATTACATATACACACCCTTTTGAAAGGCCCCAGAGGCTGCAACACCTAAGCAAGAGGTACCACTAACCAAAAACTGCCATGAAGACCAAGGAACTCTCCAAACAAGTAAGGGACAATGTTGTTCAGAAGTACAAGTCAGGATTAGGTTATAAAAAAAGTATCCAAATCTTTGATGATCCCTAGGAGCATCATCAAATCTATCATAACCAAAATGGAAAGAACATGGCACAACAGCAGACCTGTCAAGAGACAGCCGCACACCAAACCTCACAGACTGGGCAAGGAGGGCATCCGAGAGGCAGCACAGAGACCTAAGGTAACCCTGGAGGAGCTGCAGAGTTCCACAGCAGAGACTGGAGTATCTGTACATAGGACGACAATAAGCCGTACGCTCCATAGAGTTGGGCTTTATGGCAGAGTGGAACAGAAGAAAGTTATTACTTTCAGCAAAAACAAAATGGCATGCTTTGAGTTTGCAAAAAAGGTATGTGGGAGACTCCCAAAATGTATGGAGGAAGGTGCTCTGGTCTGATGAGACTAAAATTGAACTTTTTGGCCATCAAAGAAAACACTATGTGTGCCGCAAACCCAACACATCACCCAAAGAACACCATCCCCACTGTGAAACATGGTGGTGGCAGCATCATGCTGTGGGGACTGGGAAACTGGTCAGAGTTGAGGGAAATATGGATAGTGCTAAATACAGGGATATTCTTGCGCAAAACCTGTACCACTCTGTGCATGATTTGAAGCTAGGATGGAGGTTCACCTTCCAGCAGGACAATGACCCCAAACACACTGCTAAAGCAACACTTGAGTGGTTTAAG
This sequence comes from Lithobates pipiens, assembly GCF_037356315.1. Taxonomy (NCBI): domain Eukaryota; kingdom Metazoa; phylum Chordata; class Amphibia; order Anura; family Ranidae; genus Lithobates; species Lithobates pipiens. The sequence goes on from NW_027507787.1 coordinate 218,793,449, forward strand.
GGGATACATGTACAGTAAATGTGTTGGAATGGCCTAGTCAAAGCTCAGACCTCAATCAAATAGAAAATCTGTGGCCAGACTTAAAGATTGCTGTTGACAAACGCAAACCATCCAACTTGAAGGAGCTGGGGCAGTTTTGCAAGGAGGAATGGGCAAAATCCCAGTGGTAAGATGTGGAAAGCTCATAGAGACTTATCCAAAGCGACTTGAAGCTGTGATAGCCACAAAAGGTGGCTCTACAAAGTATTGACTTTAGGGGGGTGAATATTTATGCACTTTTTCTGTTATTTTGTTGTTTGCTTCACAATAAAAAAAAAAATCTTCAAAGTTGTGGGCGTGTTCTGTAATTTAAATGATGCAAATCCTCAAACAATCCATGTTAATTCCAGGTTGTGAGGCAACAAGTCACTATATTGCAATTTCAACCATCTTCAAGCACATCTTGAAAGCTAAAATGATTGAACAAATCAAATGAATATAGTCTCTCCCCCCCCCCCCCCCCCCATTGTGGTTGGCTGAGGCTGCCCTTCTAAAGTGACACTTCTCCATAAAGACATGATAAACTCCTTGTAAACCATGGCCCACCTTCTGTAACTCTTAACAATGTACACTACGGACAATAGATCCTCGTTACTTCATAACTCTATCTATGATTGTGCAGCCTTTCTGAGCAAGTACCATTGACCTTGTACTGGACTTCAACAGCCCAGTAACTTGTGACCTCACTCCCAGTAACATTGATACGTATATTAAACTTTAATACTAGGAAGCTTAACTCTTGTACAACACCATGCTTATTCTCTCTCAAGGCCTCATTCCATCTTCTGTGACGTAGGAGTTGGGTCCGTAGGATGCCACAATATAGGTCCTATACTGGAGTAGCAGTCACTAAGGAAGGAAGCTAAGCTCACAAGCTTCTTCACTACCAGGCCCCTCCATCACCTACGCCAAGCCACACCGCTTCCTGACCAGCTGGCTTCTTATGCAATCAACACTAGTACTGAAGTCATTGGGAACGGCGGTATAGGCTCCTCCAACTTCTAACTTCAGACCAGGAAAAGTTAAATACCAGCAAAAGTTATTTGACTGAATTATTTAACTATAACATGAAGAGTTTAACAAAGATGTCTTCAATACACCTTCCTGTACATGACCTTCTAAGTGGCCCTTGGTGTCCCTGCCCCTTGAGGTAGTCATACCTTAGTAGGTGAGAAAAGTTCTTAAAGTCCATAGCTTTGGGACCCCGACTGGGTTCCCTCATGGGATAGTTAAGCAGCAAATATTAGTTACATCTCAAATGTCTTTGTTGTCCCTTAACTGGGGTAACATGAAATCATACCTCTGGCTACCCTACTAACTGTGGGACCCCTGAGAGATGGCTGCATCCCTTTTTATGTGTTTCATAGTTAGTAAGGTTGAATAAAGACACCAGTCCATCTAGTTCAACCTGAGTGAGTGTCTACAATTGTCCCTATCCCTGTACATTGCACACTCACATTGGTCCCTACCCTCAAGGAGCCCACAATCCAAGGTCCCCATTCATATGCTAGGGCCAATTTTGGACAGAAACCAATTAACCTACCTGCATGTCTTTGTATTGTGGGAGGAAACCGGAGTACCCAGAGGAAACTCACGCAGGTACAGGGAGAACATGCAAACTCCAAGCAGGTAGTGTCATGGTTGGGATTTGAACCAGCGACCCTTCTTACTGCTAGGTGAGAGTGCTAACCACTACACCAATGTGCCGTGTTTGCCCCAGCAGAGGGTGGTACTTCCTCATAAAGCCTGGGAATACCTGGCCAACAGTGTTAACCCTTACCTTCCAGGGAGTGCCACCTCGGCAGGGCAAACGTTAAAAAAAAGTGCAAAACTTTTATACTACAATACAGAGGTTTACTAACATGCATAAACATGGAAACGATACAACATTTCAATAAATAAAAATAAAAGGAACATTTTATGTCCACCAGCTTACAGGTAGATTGTCCACAACCCACTCCATCATTTACTTTATCAAAACCTGATTTACTTGATCAAAACCTAACTGTGTTTAAAACGGCCTAATAAATACTATAAGCATGGTTAACAAGAAGGCTGGCATAAGTTGCACTTTGTTTTTCATTAGGTGATAAAGCTACATTTCTACACAAATGTACAAACTCCCAAGTAATATACTTAGCAACCTCAGGCATGGAAAGCAACATGTTACATAATAAAAGTGAATAAGTAAGAGAGTCACGTGAAAGTAATTAAACCGTAATATGTGGGTAAATGAATATGGCATTTGCTGGCTGGAATGCGTGCAAATCATTTCTTGCTCCGGAAAAGTCAAACAATGTCATAGATTGCTGTCTCTGTAAAAAGTGAGAAACGTCTCCATCTGCAAATTTAAATCTTCACTGTGTACACATAAAACCTAAAGCGTTATCCTTTGTATAAACTGTTATTGCTGGCACTGCATTATCAAAAGTAACTAAACCTGCAGTTATGCTCAGTGTACATCAGTTAAAGCGGTAGTAAACCAGCCAAAAAAAAAGGGTCCCCTGCAGGTTTATGCCATAATGTGCTAGTATACACCACATACTAGTACATTGTGACATACTTACCTTTCAATAAAGCCTTGCTGCGACATGCTGTCACTGCTGTTGGGGACTTCCATCTTCACCTGGTCATCCTTCTGGGTTTGTAGGCTCCAGCCATTTGAATGGTCGGGGCCACGATGACATCACTCCCATGTATGTACGCGAGAGTCTCAGCTGTAGCACGTGGCATTATGTCTACCCTGAATGCAGAGCATCACTGCACATGCGCGGGTGGAAGCCATTGGCTATTGCCAATGTGAATATCTCCTAAATGGTGCACGTTTAGGAAATATTCATTTAACCACAGGCAAGCCTTATTGTAAGCCTGCCTGTAGGTACAGTACATGTTAAGATACAATGTTTACTACTGTTTTAATGGTGTATTTGTTGTATTAACCCCTTCCCGCCGAGCGTACGCAGATCTGCGTACTCGGCTTCCGGGGGGTATACCGGGATGATGCCCGCACCTGCAGGCATCATCCCGGTACCGTTTTTTACAGCGGGCGATTGGCTTTCCAGCCATAACAACCGATGCGGCTAAAAGCTGCTCGGCTGTTATGCCGGAGGAGCGGGAGGGGACGTCCCCCCCTCCCGCCGCTTCTCGCCGCTGTTACCGGTGCTCCCGCTCGATCGGGAGCACCGATTCCCTGTCCGACGCCTCCGGCTGCTGCGGAGGAACTGGAACGAAGCCGTAATCGGCTTCGTTCCAGTCTCCTCATCGTAAACACGGAAGCGACGTCATGACGTCACTTCCCGTTTACTCGGCTGCCAATGGCGCCGGTTTTAAAAAAATATTCGGTATTCAGAATCGCCGTTTTCGGCGATCTGAATACATTGAAGTGTAAAGGAGGGGTGGGGGGGGTCTTTTAGACCCCCGATCCCTCCATAAAGAGTACCTGTCACCACCTATTACTGTCACAAGGGATGTTTACATTCCTTGTGACAGCAATAAAAGTGATCAAATTTTATTTTTTTTTTTTTTAAAACAATTTAGTCGTTTTAAAATAAATAAAATAAATAAAAAAAAAAAAAATTTCAAAGCGCCCGCCGTCCCCGCGAGCTCGCGAAGCAAAGAAAACGCATACGGAAGTCGCGCCCGCGTATGTAAACGGTGTTCAAATCACACATGTGAGGTATCGCCGCGATCGTCAGAGCGAGAGCAATAATTCTAGCAGTAGACCTCCTCTGTAACGCTAACCTGGTAACCGTAAAATTTTTTTAAAGCGTCGCCTATTGAGATTTTTAGGTACCGTACTTTGTCGTCAATCTACAAGTGCGCGCAATTATAAAGTGTGACATGTTTGGTATCTATTTACTCGGCGTAACATTATCTTTCACATTACGCAAAAAAATTGGGCTAATTTTACTGTTTTGTTTTTTTTTTTATTCATGAAAGTGTCCCTTTTCCCAAAAAGTTGCGTTTAAAACACCACTGCGCAAATACCGTGTGACATAAAATATTGCAACAATCGCCGTTTTATTCTCTAGAGCCTCTGCTAAAAAAATATATATAATGTTTGGGGGTTCCAAGTAATTTTCTAGCAAAAAATATGGATTTTAACTTGTAAACACCAAATTCCAAAAATAGGCTTAGTCATGAAAGGGTTAAAAATTAAAAATATAGTATTTTTATTTATTATAGGTACTTATATAGCATCAATATTTTTTTGTAGTGCTTTAAGTATTGTATATTCTCATTAGTCCCTGCTCTCAGGAGCTTACAATCTAAGGTCCCTAATACACATGCATACATAAACACACATACCAATTTAGACAGGAGCTAATTAATCTATTAGTATGTATTTGGAGTGCAGAAGGAAACTAGAGTCCCTGGAAAGGAAACCCCTGAAAGCATAGAAACTGCATACAGATGGTGTGTTGTAAGTGGGGCAATAATTTATACAGTCATGTACAATGGAAAACTTGTATTGAAATAGCACAGTAACAGTTCACCACAAACCAGGCAGGAAGGCTGCCCAACCGGGTGCACTCACGGTTTCCAGTAATTTGAAGAGAGCGGGTATCTGCTAAACTGACAGCACCTGTAAACAGATCAGAATGCGGTCTGGCCATCTCGTCCAAGGAAGTTGCAACCCTGTGCTTTTCCTCCTTGTCAGGAACCTTTCCCTGTTCATATTTTACCAACTCGCAACTGCACGCTTAATCTGGGAGCCAGGGCCCTACATAGGCTCTGTGTGACCCAAGATGGCTGCTAGAGTCACAAGGGGCGGTAGCATCCAATAGAATAGCTTGCCCAGTGACTCATAGAGGCACCCTGTTCCTCTTCACTTCCTCTACAACAACAGTGTCGCTGCAGAAGAGTGCCTCCTGCAGTGGAGAAAGTAGATTGCACCTGCCTACATGCTGGTTGGGATTCAAACTGAGGACCCCAGTGTTGCAAAGCAGAGGTGCTAACCCCTAAACCACTGTGGTGCCCGAGTTATATATGAGTTATATATATATATATATATATATATATATATATATAAATACGGTATATATATATATATATATATATATATAAAAGGAGATCAGCTTAACATAAATAAATTGATCAAAGTGTGTTAAAGTTTTTAAAGAACTTGTTTCTATGTAAAGTTTTCAACTATATATTCCCTTTAGATTGTAAAAAATTGAAATGAATTTTGGATGAATGACTTTGTAGGCATAACACAGATATATTAAAATAGTGTTTATTACAAAAATAAAACTAAAAAACACATACATAAAATCCCATATATTCACAGATTGTACCTTTGAGCATATTATATACACCATCTACATTATATACACCATCTACATAATCAAGATTTATACTGAAAAATTCAGATAACCGAGCAATTCACTTTAACAATAATATAAAGTTTCTGAAGAGACAACGGGGATAATTTACTAAAGCAAAATCCACTTTGCACTGAAAGTGTACTTGGAAGTAGTCACCGTAGATCCGAGGGGGACATGCAAGGAAAATAAAAAACAGCATTTTAGCTTGCACATGATTGGATAATAAAATCAGCAGAGCTTCCACTCATTTCAGATTTACCCCTAATCCCACGTACACATGACTAGACCTTGACGGACTAGGTCCAACAGAACGAATCTGTCAGATATTGTGATCGTGTGTGGGCTCCAGCGGACTTTTTTTCCCCCAAAAGTCTGACAGACCTAGAAATAAAACATGTTTCAAATCTTTCAGATGGACTCGAGTCCAGTCGAAAAATCTGTTCGTCTGTATGCTAGTCCGACGGACGAAAACCGACGCTAGGGCAGCTATAGGCTACTGGCTATGAACTTCCTTATTCTAGTCCGGGCATACGTCATCACGTTTGAATCCATCGGACTTTGGAATGATTGTGTGTGGCCAATTCCGTTCATTCGGAAAGTCCATCGGAACGCCGCTGAAAGTCCGTCGGGAAGACCGTCGGACCTAGTCCATCAAAAAGTCCGGTCGTGTGTACGCGGCATTAGATTTAGAGTGACTGCATGTCCAAGAGCACTTGCAGTGCAAAGTGGATTTGCCTTTCGTAAATGACCCCCATTGTGTCATCTATAACTCAGCTCAGCCTGCTCTACATGTTGCGTGTTCAATAACGCTTCCTCAGGAGCTTTTGGCATATTCTATGAACAAAAGAATAAGCACAAGTTCATCACATTCTACATATATATCAAACATTGATGTATAATTCTATTGCCCCAGTGACCTTGGCACCACCCTCGGCTAAGTCTCCCACAACACTGTTGCCACATGAAAAAAAAACAGAAAAAAGTCACAAAAAAGAGACGAAAGAAAGACATTATTAGATGAATGAGCAGTAAATAGGGAGCTTGTCAGCATAAAAATATAGTTGTAACAAGGTATCTACTTACATTTTTACACACAAAGTTTGAGAGCTGGATCTAAAATTTTCCAACAACAAAATCCGATCGTTTAAATTCCGATCGTTTGTAGACAATTCCGACAGACAAAGTGACACACATGCTCAGAATAAATTACGAGACGAAAGCTATTGGCTACTGCCCTCTTTATAGTCCCGTCTTACGTGTTTTACGTCACCTCGTTCTGAATGATCGAATTTTCCGACAACTTTGTGCGACCGTGTGTATGCAAGACAAGTTTTAAGCCAAAATCCGTTGGAAAAAATAAGACGGATTTTGTCGTCGGAAAGTCCGACAGTGTGTATGGGGTATTAGGCTTAGGGCAGTTCAGGAGTGGCATCTACAGCATAGGGCAGTTACCTTGAACAATGATGTTTCCTAGAGCTCCCCGCTCAGATGACAGCACCGCACAGAGTAAGAACAGCTGTGAGAGACGCCAACCCAGAACGTCTCTTTGTACGCCCATCCCCCCAGTGACATCAGTCTGTTCGATCGGATATGACGTTCACACGTGGCCGGGCCCTACTACACATGCACCCGACCTCCGAGCCGACACACCGCATCCAAAGGAACGGGAGGCGGTCCGAGGTTCTGGTGCAGCTGCAAAGCACAGCACCAGGATGGGACAAGGTTGTCTCCCTCTTGGAGCTGAAAGCGCTGCTGATAGCCAATTGGCTGCAACCAAACGTCGCTTTGCGGCCATATAATACACCGCATCGCCACGCCTACTCAGAAGGGGGAAAAGAAATGCTTAGAAAGAATTGAGAAATTAGATAACAGAAAAGGAAGAAATAACAACAAAGGGGGGGAAAAGGGAGTGGGACAAGACAGAAAAGAGACAGAGAAGACCCCAAAGGGGAAAGAAAAGCACACTGGAGGGGGCAGTAAACCAACCAGGTCACAAAGGGCAAAATCACAATGTACATAGTAAATGCATTCGTGAAAACACATTTGTATTAAAATTTACAACTAAAATATATGTAGTGGCGGCTCCTGAAGAACACACACTATGCGGTTTTTCTAAATTTAAAGTTGCCTAAACTGCAGTTTGGTTTGGGTATAATTATCTAAATTGGGCCTCAGCATCAGTCTGACTGGACTATGAGATGTTCAGCCTGGCCACAGAGGGCACTGTCTCTTCTGGCAGACATGGAACTATGGTCTGGTCAGGTGCTTAAGTTACTCTCTCTCGGAGCCCGCCCAGTGGGAGTGGCGCTCTCACTGTGCTTTCTGGGAAAGGGTACTTAAGATGCAGATTGACGTGGTTCGGGGTTCCGGTCCAGTATGATGTGCTGACTTCATGGTCCTGGTCCTCCTGACCAGCCCCCAGGAAGGCTATGTCCTGGTGTGCGGATATTCCGACTTTAATGTCTCTGGGCTGGCTAGCCCGAGGCAGGGAAACTAAAGGAGTATTCCGAGGTGGTTGGGTGCTGTCTCCGGTTCGGGAGAGACCCAGTGAACTTCAAGAATTCCAGGGGAGGACTCTTCAGAAGAACACCATGTACGGGTTGTTTTTTTTAGTAAGAGCCTGGAAGGGCTGAAGTAACTGAGAGAATCCGGTCTTGTGGATATCGCCAAGCAGGCTGAAAGATCCAGGTATCCTACAAGTGTTCTAAAGCTTAGTTTTCCTATAGGTTCTTCAACAACGTCTGTGGCAGAGACATTATCTTGTACGTTTCTATAACAACGTTTGTGGCAGAGACTTGTTCCTGAGTAAGCACCAAGTTGGCTGCTAGGCCTTGTGAGAGAGGGACTGTCCAACCTGAGTGTTCATCCAGCTGCAAATGGCTATTCTCTGGATGCAGTCAAAGTAAGCAAGTTCTTCATCGTTTTTGACTTTGACACTAATGCCACGTACACACGATCGGACTAAAGTCTGGCGAGCAAACCGCCGGACTTTGAAGCGGCATTATGTCACAGTCCCGGAAGATGCTGGGATTGTGACACCATAAAGGGGCGGGGTCACCGCGTGACATCACTTGGTGACCCCGCCCATTGTCCCTATATAAGTGGCCGCACAACGCGTCCCTGTCATTGCGGCCAGAGAGAGCGTTGAGTCAACACCTCAAGGAAAAAGAAGAGAAGGCGGTGACAGTGACAGAAGACCGGGCCACCGCTAGTAAAAGAGCTGGAACAAGAAAGTGGAGGCCCGGCAAGAAGAACCGAAGAGGGGGACAAGACCCCTGAAGTCAAAAGAAGAGAAGGCGGCGACAGAAGACCGAGCCACCACTAGTAAAAGAGCTGGAAGAAGAAAGCGGAGGCCCGGCAAAAAGAACCGAAGAGGGGGACAAGACCCCCAAAAAGGGGGACAAGACCCCCAAAGTCGGAAGAAGACCTCCGGACGGCGGTGGTGACAACGAAGAAGAAGAAAGCCGGGCTCCTCCGCTAGTAAAAGAGCAGAAGATAGCGGAGGAGTCCGGCGAGAAGTCCCCGCAAGATGGAAGACCACCAGAGCTGTGCAATAAATTATTTTAAAAAACATATGTTGTGTTTTTTTCGTTACACTTTTTTCCCCCCAGGTGAATGGGTAGGGGTACATGGTACCCCAATACTCATTCACATAGGGTGGGGGGCCGTTATCTGGGGGCCCCCTTATTAAAGGGGGCTCCCAGATTCCGATAAGCCCCCCGCCCGCAGACCCCAACAACCAACAGCCAGGGTTGTCGGGAAGAGGCCCTTGTCCTCATCAACATGGGGACAAGATGCTTTGGAGTGGGGGGGCCACAGGGCTCCCCTTCCCCAGAGCACCCCCCCATGTTAAGGGCACGCGGCCTGGTACGGATCAGGAGGGACGGGGCACTCGCTCGTCCCCACCCCCTTTCCTAACCGGCCGGGCTGCATGCTCGGATAAGGGTCTGATATGGACTTTGGGGGGACCCCCACGCCGTTTTTTCCGCGTAGGGCTTCCTCTTTAAGTTTATACCAGGTGACGGGGCCAGAGAGGTGTCAATCTCGCCACCGAAGGCAGCGACATTGACTTCCTTCGCTAGTCCCGTCTACCTGTAGCCACATTCAAAATGAACGGACTTTCCTCCGTGTGTGGGCAAGTCAGTTCATTTCAGATGTCCGGCGGACTAGCGCACAGATGGCCGGATTGTCCATGTGACAATTTTGAGTCAAAACTTCTTTCTAAGTCTGCTGGACTTTTGGAAAGAAAAAGTCCGCCAGAGCTCACACATGGGCGGATTATCCGTCGGACTCTGGTGCGCCGAACCAAGTCCACCGGATAGTCTGATCGTGTGTACGCGGCATAAGAGTAACTGAACTTCCTTTCCAACCCTCTGATCTCAAGTTGAAAGGCTGTTCAATTGTCTGAGTTTTGCAAATAAAATCCATTCAAGTGGATCTATTGTCAGTCTCAAGTTACTTGGCCATTTACCATGGGACATCCCCTAGACGTGCAACAAGGAGAACGGAAGGTAACGGTAAGCCCAAAAATAACCAGCAGCTCCTTCGGGGGTTAGTGCTACATATATAAATACATTGCTGTCTAATTGAATCAGACATGCATTAATCTATGAACTGTACCGTAATTGTGCCCCCCCCCCCCCCCCATACATTGTAAAGCACTGTGCAAGCTGTAAACTGCTGTATATAAATCGTGTATAATAATAATAATTCTAGAGAACTAAATATTAAAAGGGAGAAAAAAAGAGGGATCAGTATAGAAATTAAAGAAATGGGGGGGGGGGGCTTTAGATTGTAAGCTTTCACATGTAGAGACTTATGAACCCTCCTGTATTGTAACTGTACTGTCTCCCTTAATTGAATTTGTAAAGTGCTGCGCAAACTGTTAGTGCGATACAAATCCTGTATAATAAAAGTAATAAAATATACAGTGTGTACACGTGGGACGCCACGGTTGCTTACTCCGGTACTCAGGAGGATATACTTTCTGCTTTGCCAGATACAACAGTTGCTTCACTGCGTTTTCATAATACAAGTCTATTAGTCAGATGACTGAAAACAATGCACTCCCTGTATGGTTTATATTTTATCTCTAGGTCATTAAATTAGTTTATCTTCTTTCCTCTACAGATTAATCTACAAGCCTCCTACATTTAAAGGACAATTGTACCTCTAGAACAGTTGCCCGTACTTACCTTGTTTCCCATTCCAGTCATTTTTACCATGCAGCCCTCCATACTGTCCCACAGCCTTTGTAACAAAGACTTGCGTACCCAGCCCCATTTATTCCCTTGAGTGAGATGTATTTATGGCAGCCTCTGGCAATCCGGTGAATTACAGCTCACTCATAGCAATAAATGGGGCTTCGATGTACATGTACAGTAAGAAAAAGAGACCCAGCGGGTCATTTTCTTTAAAGGTTTGTGCAGTATAAGGTAAACACAGCAAAAATAATTACCGTATTTGCCGGCGTATAAGACGACTGGGCGTATAAGACGACCCCCTATTTTTCAAGTGAAAACATAGGTTTTGGGCAATACTCGTGGTATAAGACTACCCCCCCTTCTGGGGCAACACCATTTTAAAAAAACATTAGAACGATTAAAAAATACAAAGCAAGAATGCCAACTACTCATCCGCCATGCTGTGTTATGTCATAAAGTAAATCAAACAATAATAACACAAACAGAGATCTATTGAATGCCACAACTCTGGAAAGTAGAATTTTTCACTAACCAAACCTATACCACTTTTGGGTTACATTCTATGGGAATTGTCCACCAAAATGCATTTAATAACCCCCCTGTCATATGTCCCAGATTTACCTGTCCCTCTTGGGTGCCTGAGACCTCAAAGGCAAACAGCAGGATGTATAGTAGTAGGAGATCAGTGAATGGATTTACCCAGGGAAGTATGGTGAGCGGTGTATTATTTTAATGAATACAACGCCTGCTTGGATTGGCAGAGGCTGTAGCATCATCAGCCCTTGCCTCTCTCTCTCTCTCTCTCTCTCTCTCTCTCTCTCTCTCTCTCTCTCTCTCTCTCAAAGCCAATCCGAGCAGGCTACTCTATGTAGCCTGCTCGGATTGGCAGTGGTTGTTACTCCAATCCAAGCAGGCTCTGTATTCATTAATAGAATACATCGCTCGCTGGGATTGGCTCAATGGCGTATACTGTTTGTTGCTGAAGCCACATACAGTATTAGCAGACATTTGGGGGCTGACATCCATCGGGCAGCATTGTATACCTGTATACCCGGCGTATAAGACGACCCCCAATTTTTGGGCATTTTTTTTAAGTGTAAAAGGTAGTCTTATACGCCAGCAAATACAGTATATATTTGTGTCACTGAAAATAAATTTTATTTGACACCTTAAAAAAAAAGAACACACCGCCCTTGAGGTTCAGTTACCACAATCCTGGGCAATTCACAAATATTAGGGGAGAGGTTCTACATCATTATATGCCCACATCCTATAAATTCTGGAAAACACACCAATTTCTGCAGCCGAGGACCTTTTAGGGCTTGTAGAGGATTGTTGGCACAACATTAATACATATGCTAAAATCAGAACAATTTTTATTGTACAAATGTTAAAAATATATGACGCCATGGTCCACTTTAACCAAAAGTTGACATATTCTACACAAGGTCTATAGGTTAGCGGTGATACAGCTCTGCTAGGTGCCACATCCCTAATGGTATAGAACCACAGAAAATCCCCTATTGGTGGGACTTTTTAGGCACCAGACTCACATGAATTAATAAAAGCAGTTTTTTGTTGTTTAATTATCGAATAATAAACACACTATACAGTGTATAACATGGTATGCACAACTATTGTTACACCAACTGCGTGTGATGGTCAAAGATGCAAAGCGATTTCCTTCACTCGACTCGTTTCGGAGAATAATTATCTCCTTCATTAGGAGTGTGAGAGGCATCATTTGTAGTCAAGGAAATAGTGTAGTAGATGAACATTCCATGTTTTTAATTAAAAACACAGTCTGAAAGATTCTGTTCACATGTCCCATTTTTTGGAGTATTATCATTATGCTGGAAAACTGGTATTAACAAGGCTTTAAGCGCATGGAAGAGGGAGACAGGTAACACTGAGTCCTAAAAGAATCAATCCTGCACCTAAAAGGGCAATCCTGGACAAGATAGTCAAAGTAAACTGACATGTAGGGGGAGCCTGAAAGATTTTGAGACATATCTGTGATCCAGCCTATAGAATGAAATGGACATGTTATGTCTCTCGGTGAGATTACTCAGCCAGAGTAGTAGTGGTTCTATATTCTACACAAGAGTTGATAACCAAGGACACACTCCACATGCAAGCTCAGCGCGTTTCCAATATTTGTATAACGTCCTTAGGAGCACGTGTGAATGACATCCCTGTGACTGAATCAGAACTTTAAAACCAATTTGTATATCTACTTAGGTGTTGTTGCTGTAAATCAAGGGTCTCCAAACATTCCCGGTTGGAATCAGGGCCGGTTTATTTTACTTCAGGGAGGCCAGACTGTGGCCAGCGGGAGTGGAAATTTTCCTTGCATCAGCAAGAGTGTAAACATCACCACATTTGGTATTTGCGAGAAGAATAGTGACCATCGTTGGTATCACTAGGAGGAATGATGCCCCATTGTTGGTGTCAGTGGGAGAAATGGTGCCCTTATTGTTGGTGGCAGTGGGAGAAATGGTGCCCCATTGTTGATATCAGTTGACAGAATAGTGTCTCGTATCAGTGGGAGGAATAGTGCCCCAAGGGCCAGATAAAGGCAAGCAAAAGGACCTCATCCGGCCCAGGGGCTGCAGTTGGAAGACCACTGCTGTAAATCATCGTTTCTCTAGGGGCAGGAAAAATGACCCCGGGCCACAGAACGTCCAGTCCTAACACAAGGGATGCCACAGAATAGAGCCACCAGGCCAGTTTCTATAATAAAGAAAACCCAAAATCTTGACAATCAACAAATCTCCTTAGGTCAAAAATCTGGGCCACAAGATATATTGATCACAAAAGTCTGGCCTCAAGACCCAACAGTGCCAAACATAAATCCTGGGCAATTCAAGGTGAGCTTAGTGGAAAATGTCCAAGCACAGGTTACCTTCAGGAAAAATTGCATGTAAAATATCTAAAAGATCCAGAGATGTATACAAATAAATGTATCTGCAAACTAAACATTTAGGGCCTATTCACGCTAAAGCGATTTACTGTAGTGGTTTACAGCACGTTAGGGCATGAATGGACTGCCAAAGTATCACAATGGATGAAAAACATGCAAAGTATCACAACTCACAGAGCGGGACATATATCAAGCAAATTAGCAACACGGTTCCTTGCAAATTAGGCTGTGTCCTGTGACAGGTTTACAGACCTGTGCATTTGTATTCCTGGGCAGCCAAGTGCAACATTTTGAAAAGTCAGACTTATTACTGAAGATAAATAGGCATCTATATAGAGTAGAAATCTTCTTAAAGTGGTTAAGCCACTATATCATCTGTATACCATCCCATCTGCTATATAATGCCGTGTCCCAGTGTCTGTGCTGTATAAAGAAAAAGGCAGATTTCTACCTTATCTTAGAGCGTCTCCCAGTGCTCACGTGACTCCTCGGCTCTCTCCTCACCCCAGCTGACATCTATAGTGGGAGGAGCAGAGAATCCCCCACTGACATCAGCGGGGAGGAGAGAAGCAGAGAGCCGAGGAGTCACGTGAGCGCCGGTAGACACTCTAAGATTAGGTAGAAATCTGCATTTTTTTATATAGCACAGGCACTGGGACACATAGCAATATATAACAGATGGGATGGTATACAGATGATATTGTTTTTTATAACAGCAGGAGGGGGGGCAGGCAGTGTCTGGAGCTGACAGGCAGGCAGGGGAGGGGGGAGAGGAGGACAGAGGAGAGCTGGGGCTGACAGAGGACTAGTAAACTGACCACGTTGTCAGGGCTCAGTAGCCATGATAAACCATGGTCATTTTACAGGGGGGAGGTCAGAATCAGGAAGGATCAGCTAGGTTTTTTAGGTTATACAAGGGGCCAAATTACACAGCACAAGCACTATGTTGTATAACATGCTTTAGGGGAATATGAGCTATTTTTTTTTTTTTTTTTGGGTAACAAACACTTTAAGACGTGACCAGGGTCAGGTCCCATTTGGTTTTGTTGTGCTGCTTTATAGAAGAATTTGACTAAAGCTGTAACCTTGTAATAAATCTACTGTATGTCACAATGCTTTTTTATAGCTTCTGTTTAGAATTGATTTGCCTTGGGACGGGATTTGATAAATAACTATGTGCATTGTAGTGCGCTGCTATGCCCCATGCATTGCACATTACTGTACAGTACACAATAGCAATATTCACAATAGCACCACAACACATCTCACATAGAGCACGTGTGTTGCGATGCATTGTCAAAATGCACAAGTGTGAATGGGTCCTTAGTGTAAAAGTTAAACCTGCCTTCACCCCTCAAGACTTTAAATGCTCTATTGATATTGATAACGGACAGCATGGATTCATGCAAGACAGAAGTTGTCAAACCTGATTTATTTTTATGAAGAGGTAAGTAAAACCTTGGACAGAGGGGTGGCGGTGGACGTGGTATACTTGGATTTTGCAAAAGCGTTCGACACAGTTACCCACACCCGGCTCATGTGTAAGGTAAAGTCTACAGGTTTGGAAATATCAGTTTGTAACTTGATAGAAAACTGGCTAAAAGACAGAATTCAGAGAGTCGTGGTTAATGATTATTACTCTGAATGGTCTGAGGTTATCAGTGGTGTACCCCAAGGTTCAGTGTTGGGACCCTTACTTTTTAATATCTTTATAAATGATATTGGGTCTGGGATCAAAAGTAACATTTCCGTCTTTGCAGATGACAGCAAGCTATTCAGTGGAATAACGTTCTTACAAGATGTCTCCAATTTACAAGCCAACCTCAATGCTCTGTCTAATTGGGCGACTATGTGACAAATGAGGTTTAATGTTGATAAATGTAAAGTTATGCACTTGGGGGCTAAGAATATGCATCATACATACTAGGGGGAGTACAACTGGGGGGATCCATAGTGGAGAAGGATCTGGGGGTTTTGGTAGATCATAAGCTCAATAACAACATGCAGTGCCAAGACGCGGTTTCCAAAGCGAGCAAAGTCCTTTCCTGTATTAAGAGAGGTATGTACTCCAGAGAGAGATATCATTTTGTCCCCCTGTTCAAATCATTAGTAAGACCTCATCTGGAATATGCAGTTCAGTTTTGGGCACCAGTTCTCAAAAAGGATATCGGAGAACTGGAGAAAGTGCAGAGAAGGACAACCAAACTGATAAGAGGCATAGAGGAGCTCAGCTATGAGGAAAGATTAGAGGAACTGAATTTATTCTCTCTTGAAGAGGAGAATAAGGGGGGATATGATCAACATGTTCCAATATATAAGGGATCAAATATAGTGAACTTGGTGTTGAGTTATTCTCTTTACGGTCAACCCAGAGGACACGGGGGCACTCTTTACATCTAGAGGAAAAGAGATTTCATCTCCAAATACGGAAAGGTTTCTTCACAGAAAGAGCTGTGCAAATGTGAAATAGACTTCCTCCAGAGGTGGTTCTGGCCAGCTCAGTAGATTGCTTTAAGAAAGGCCTGGATACGTTCCTGAATGTACATAATATAACTGGATACTAACATTTATAGGTAAAATTGATCCGAGGAAAATCCGATTGCCTCTCGGGGGATCAGGAAGGAATTTTTTTCCCCTGCTGTAGCAAATTGTATCATGCTCTGTTGGGGTTTTTTGCCTTCCTCTGGATCAACCGTGGGTATAAAATTGGGTATATTGGATTGTACCATATTTTTTATTTTCTTTATTTATTGTTTTTAAGGTTGAACTTGATGGACTTGATGGATTTTAAAAGTCACTCTGTGGTGCCAGGTTTTCACACTGGATTCAGCTTAAATAGTTACAGCAATTCAGCTTAAAGCCAAACTTCACTCATGTTATTAAAAATGAAAGGTCAGCAGCTTCAAATACAGTAGTTGCTGACTTTTAACAAAGTTGTTTTGTCATGTTTTTGGGGTTGTGTTCGATATGTGCAAAGAGAGATCACACAAATAATTAAAAGTATAACATTTATTAAAAGTCATGACAGATAAAGATAAAGAAAATATGATAAGAATACGTAACTAAAGATGCTATGGATAGAAAAACTCATTTTTATAAGGCTGCAGGGCTGCACACCCCAGAGAAAATTGCAAAATGGGATGGCTCCCCCAAGGGTTTTTTTTTTAGCAGCAAAGTATTTCAATCGAATAATATCGATAATTAAAAAAAAAAAATGAATTAATTTTATTATACAAAATGAAGATCAATTATATGATAGAGTTTAAAATAAGAGCTCTGGTTATAGATATATACAGATGTGTTACGTTATGATTAGCAAAATATCACGCTTGACAATACATTACAAAATTGCCATCCACATAAAAAACCCCAACGCATTTCGACCTTATCAGTCGTAGTCTTCTTTGGGGGAATTTTAATTCTAGGAAGATATGTCAAAACAATCATCAACTTAAAGTGGAGTTCCACCCCAAAAAAATAAAATTTACTCACCTCTAAATGCCTGTTGCTAGGGGGTCCCTCGTAGTCTGCCTCCTTCGACGCCTGGGCTCCTGACGTCACTTCCCTCAGCGCTTGAAGGGAGATCGCCTCTCCCCCCTCCCTCTTGTCCATCATCTGGGACATGTGACAGGTTCCAGATGATTGCGCGGCCGGTCATGGCGCGCAGCGCAGCTCGCGCAAGCGCAGTGGGTGCCCACAGTTAAAATGCCGGTGCTGCCGAGTGGAGGGGGAGACAAGCGGGGCTTCGATCCCCTGCATCGCTGGACCCTGGGACAGGTAAGTGTCCGATTATTAAAAGTCAGCAGCTGCAGTATTTGTAGCTGCTGACTTTTAATTTTTTTTTAAGCAGAACGCCGCTTTAATACTGTATAATCAACAGTTTTACATATATTGCAGTATAATAAGGTTCATAATTAGTGCTCAGAAATTGGAACTGTATCCTATAACCAGAATTTGTTTAAAATTCTGGTTATAGGATACAGTTCCAATTTTTGAGCAGTAATTATGAACCTTATTATACTGCAATATATGTAAAACTGTTGATTATACAGTATTAAAGCAGCGTTCTGCTTAAAAAAATATTAAAAGTCAGCAGCTAAAAATATATATAAAACTGTTTGTCCTGTGTGCGTGAGCCCTAAATGTAGGAGCGGGCTGTGAACTCCTGATATCTTTCAGCTGGCTCTCCGCTGCCCAAGCGAGAGATTGTACAGCACCATGAATGGTCCTGCAGCCTCCTGAGATAAGTTACATGTCCCAGAAGGTTGTGAACAGAAAGAGGGCCAAACTGACTTTATTCCCCCTGAAGCAAAAACTGAGGAAGCCGGAGTGCGTATGTGTCAAAAAAAGGTAGCGACTCCCCCCCCCCCAAAAAAAAAAAAAGTTTGAAAATTAGATGCTAGGCGAGGATAAGTGGTACTTCAATTTTTGGGTGGAGGTCCACTTTAAAGAAAGTTTACCTTGTGAGAGGATATTTCTTTCTGCAAATGTTTGTCACGAGGCTAAAAACACATGAATCGTGCCTTATCCCTGATTTCTTTAAAAATGTCATAAAAGGCAAAATCTTTAGTCACAGACATTTTCAGATCACGCACATTGCATCCAAATATGGTTTTCGTTATATCATGTGTGCAGGTTTCAAAGGGAGAAGTGAACTGAAGAGTTTTCATACTTATGTTGTCATTTAATTATAGAAAATGACTAAGCTAATTAATATGAGTAATTGAAAGTATGCTGGATCCCTGGCTTTGGGTAAAGCTGTATGTCATATTGACAGGATGACAATCTAAGTAAACTAAAGGAGCCAATTCCAGTGCCAAACACTAGGCATTTGCGCTCAAGTCCTAGTATTCAAGGAATAATGATGAGAAGATACTAAAAATAAAAACATACATTCGAATAATAACAAATATATATATATATATACACACACACACACACACACACACACACACACACACACACACACACACTATATTACCAAAGGTATTAGGACGCCTGCCACGCACATGAACTTTAATGGTATCCCAGTCTAAGGCCGCGTACACACGCGGGGACTGTTTGGCCAACTTTGTCCGCTGAACAGTGTTTCGGCGGACAGTCCGCCCGTGTGTGGGCGTTCAGCGGACAGTTTCAGCGAACAGTCCGCTGAACAAGGTTTTTCGGAATTTCCGAAAAACTGTCCGCTGAAACCTTGTTTCAGCGAACAGTTCCCTCGTGTGTAGGCTTGTTCGACAAACTAAGTTCCGCGCATGCTCAGAAAGGATTTACACGCCGAAAGTTATAATGCAGTGTATAGGACGTCGTATTTTTCGTCCCGTCGTACGTGCCGTTCACGTCATCGCGCACGGTTTCAGCAAACTGTTCGTACGTCGTGTGTGGCCATGTCCGTCCATGCTAATTTTGAGCGGACTGTTTGCCGAAACTGTTTGACGGACAAAGTTGGCCGAACAGTCCCCGCGTGTGTACGCGGCCTTAGTCCATAGGGTTCAATATTGAGTCGGCCAATCCTTTGCAGCTATAACAGCTTCAACTCTTCTGGGAAGGCTGTCCACAAGGTTTAGGAGTGTGTCTATGGAAATGTTTGACCATTCTTCCAGAAGCGCATTTGTGAGGTCAGGCACTGATGTTGGATGAGAAGACCTGGCTCACAGTCTCCACTCTAATTCATACCAAAGGTGTTCTATTGGGTTGAGGTTAGTCAAGTTCCTCCATACCAAACTCGCTTATCCATTTCTTTATGGACCTTGCTTTATGCACTGGTCCAAATCATTTGGTGGAGGGGGGTTTATGGTGTGGGGTTGTTTGATGGTAGCATCTTCTCTTTCAATATAGAACAGTGCATCTGTGAATTCATGATACCATTAATGAAATGCAGCTCCCCGACGCCAGCAGCACTCATGCAGCCCCACAGAAAGACACTTCCACCACCATACATTTTTTTTGTACTCCTCACCTTTGCGACGCCATACAGTTTTGAAGCCATCAGTTCCAAAAAATTTGATTTTTTTTCTACAGCTTACCTGTAAAATCCTTTTCTTGGAGTACATCACAGGACATTCCTCACCTTTGCAACGCCATACAGTTTTGAAGCCATCTGTTCCAAAAAAAATGTTTTTTTTCTACAGCTTACCTGTAAAATAATTTTCTTGGAGTACATCATAGGACACAGAACAGCCATAATAATTACTTTGTGGGTTATGCACCACCTATGGGTGAATGGACACTGACAGATCAATCAAACAGGAAGTCCTCCCCTATATAACCCCTCCTACACAGGAAGTACCTTAGTTTTCCAATATCCCAAAAGAGAGGAGGGACCTCTGTGTCCCGTGATTTTACAGGTAAGCTGTAGGAAAAATCCAATTTTCTTTATTGGTCATCACGGGACACAGAGCAGCCATAATAATTACTATGTGGGATGTCCTAAAGCAATGTCCTTGAGGGGAGGGAGACACAATCACAGAAACTGCCATCTGAGAAGGACTTATTCTGCCGCCCGTAATATACTGTGGCCAAAGCAGTATCCTCCATGGCTTTGATATCCATTTGGTAAAATCCTGTGAATAGATGACCTGAAACCATGTAGTGGCCTTAAAATTGTAGGGACGAAGTCTGAGCCTTAATGGCTTCACCCCAGGCATAAAATATTTCCAAGACCTGTAAGGGAAGCTCCCTGAAGCTGGCTTCAAGGGGCTCAACCATGTGGAGATACAGGACCCAAGACCATTAGACCAAGTGCAGTGCACCCCTGAAAGTGGTACATGGACTGCAGTGCCCAAAGAAGCATGGCTCGCCAGTTCCAGTGATCTGATGGCTGATCAACGAAAGGTAGCTGGAACAAGCAAGATGCACTGTAGTGCAGGTGTGCTTGGGTGGCACCAGGTGAACTTGGCAATGGAGCAGACCGGAAGTAGAACCAGGAGCCAGGTCAGGGGTCATACTAGTCCGTAGCAGGTTCAGGTAGCAGAACTGGAACAAGCCAGGGTTATACACAGAGAGACAGGTAGCAGCATAGTGGTGAGCCAAGCCAAGGTCAAACAGAGCAGAGTCAGTAGTACAAGCCAGAGGTCAAACCAGGAGATCAGGATAGGCAGGTCAAGGCAAGCCGGGTCGGTAACAGGAGGTTAAGGATCAAGATACATAGGAGCACAGGAAACACAGGGAATCTGATGATAATCCAGCAATCTACAGGTCTCAGCAGCAGGTTTAAATAGGCCAGGAAGCACCAGCATCTGTCTTGTTGTACACACGCCATTGCGCCTACGCGTGCCCGTTCACGTCATTGTGCATCTGCATGCGCCAATGCACACAGGAGTCCACCTGATGCAGCCATGATTTGTGCTGGTAAGATTGCCAGTTCTTCGGTCATCTCCCTGACACTGGTAGAGAAGTTGTTAAACAACAATCTTCCCTATTTAACATATCTTAGGCATTTTTTAAATATTGTTTAATCTCTTTATAATAGACTCTCTGTAAGTATTAACGAGTTAATAGTAACAAAAATAGGTAAATGATTGGAGTGTTCTGCTAATTTTCAATTACAGCCTTGTTTGTGCACCTACAAGGGGACAAGCAGCAATTCTGACAAGATGCATTCACAGATCTGTTTTCACAGCAAGGTGTACAAAACCATTTTCCTTCCAAAACTGCAACCTGCATAAAGGAGGCAAACAGACGCCTCTAAAATCTTCACATAAACTGGAATTTTTTTTAACCAGAATCAATACTTACATAAATTTGATATATTGACTGCACCTAGTCACATAACTGGAATATTCCAAATGGAGATAATATAGACAAGTTGTATCCCATCTTACTTATATTCACAAAGAGAGGAACCCCAGCCTAAGAGCTCAAGCAAGATTGATTTAGACTTTTAGCAAAAAGTCTGACATATCTATAACTCTTTTCAATTACTTTTATGATTCACAAATCTCTGTCACACTATATAGCAAGAATGGATGATATCACTATACTTTTGGGCAGCTGGCATGCTTCCTGTGTCATCTCCAGTAGGGATGGGCTGAAAGGACCCCTGTTCAGTTTGCACCAGAACTTTTCGAACACCACGAAAATTCGGACCAGAATAACAAACACCATTAAAGTCAATGGGACCTGAACATCAAAAATCAAAAGTGCCCATTTTGAAGGCTTATATGCACGTAATTGGACATACAATGGTTATAGGGGTCTGGGTCCTGCCCTGGGGGACATGTATCAATAAACAAAAAAGTTTGTGAAAAACGTCATTTTTAAATGAGCAGGGATTTTTTGATTTTTAAAGTGAAAGCATTAAAATATAGTGCCTGGGAGTTCCCCTCAGTCTACCTGTAAAGTGGCAGAGCTGTACTATGTCTAGAATCTGCTGCAGCAATAATTGCATTTATAAAGCCCAGAAAAATGCCTTTTCCCTGCAAGCTGCCTTTATTTTGCCCAGCAACAGCTGGGAGCCAATGTGTATGATGAGGCCACAATGTAGTGCACTTTGGGTGTCGGTGGCGCCTTGCTGTAAAAAATTGCAATGATATGCAACTGTCAAACAGGTGCAGAAAAATGACTCTTTGGGCATCGGGGGCGCCTTCCCACTGTAACCCTATAGAGGTGCTCTTGATGAAGGCAAAAAAAATTGCAATGATATGCACCTGTGAAACAGGTGCTGAAAAATTGGGGGTTAATTGTGCCCATGACACCTATACCAAAAAAACATTCTTCCAGATGAAATGATTGAACACCCTCGAAGCTAGGCAGCCTCAAAGTCCTGCAGAGATTCCACATCCCAAAAAGACTTAATCAGTGACTTCGGCATCAGGGGCTTCATAGCTGGTAATCCAGGACTGATTCATTTTTATAAAAGTCAAACGGTCAATGGAGTCTGTGGACAGACGCGTTCTATGATCAGTAATGAAACCTCCTGGAGCACTGAATGCCTGTTCTGAAAGCACACTGGATGCAGGGCAGCCCAACAACTCAATAGTATACTGGGCAAGTTCTGGCCAGTGGTCTATTCTCATGACCCAGTAAGTCAGTGGATCGTCAGCTGGAAAGCTCTCCATCTCTGTTTTGTGGCCCGAAGGTAATCGTCCACCATGTGATGCAGACAGGATAGGATGTGGAAGCTGACAGCCCTGGGCGGAGATGATTAAAAAAAAATCTGAAATGCCTCACTTCTCCAACTCTCCTCTCTTGACCAACAGAAGACTCAAAACTATGTTTTCCACAACACTGTAACCTACTGGATTCAGGAAAAGCGTTCAATAAAATCCTCTTTAACGTGTCATCAAGAGATTTTACCTTCTGCACTCTCTGTGGGGAAGGGAGGAGTTCTGAGACCTTCCCCTTATAATGGTGGTCAAGAAGGGTTGCCAACCAGTAATCATCCTTCTCCTTAATGCCACGTATTATTGGGTCCTTTCACAGACTTTGAAGCATGAGGTAGCCCATGCACCTCAAATTTTCAGAGGCTTGAGAAGCAGACTTCAGACTCCTCTGGGTCACTCAAGATGACAGCATCTGAAACGTCCTCCTCCCAGCCACGTACTACTCCCAAGGGTCTTGGGGTTGGAAAGCCATCGCTTACAGATTGACATGTCTTCCTCTTCTTCAAAGCCTATAAAAGTGCCAGAATCCTCCTCCTCATCCTCCTCCCCTCTCTCCTCCTGTGTGTTCTGTGACATAGGAATGATTGTGTCTGGATAAAGTGGGTCTTGGAAGGAAAGGAAGTCTTCCTCTTCCTCCTGCTGCTCTGCCTCCAGTGCCCTGTCCACAATGCCACGCAGAGTCTGCTCCTGCAGGAACACAACAAGGATTGTGTCACTGATGCATGCAATGTCACAGCTCACCATCCTTGTGGCCCCCTCAAATAGTGACAATACAGTGCATGCATCCTTAATGATCAGCCATTGACGTGGAGAAAAAAAACTGAGGTGGTCTAAACTTGTCATTGTGCCGTATTTCCACAGGTACTCCTTGACGGTCCTCTGCTGCATGTATAGCCGCTGCAGCATTGACAAATTAAGGACATGTGCCAGGCACGAAATTCCGAAGCATGTGTACATAGCATCATACTCTTCTAATGTGGCACTCATTAGTCTTCTAATTTTTGGTGCTATAGTTTAATAATACTTAAAAGTTGCAACCTGGATTAAAACATAACTAAAGGCAAAACTTTTTTTTTTTGGATAGAGTGAAGAGGGATTAGAACACCTGTCAGTTTTTATCAGCTATGAATAAGCACCTGAAATAATGGTGTGAAACGTGTTAGTGGTTTAATCCTTACTGTATAGATTTATTACAATAAAGAAATCCTTTTTCATTGGAGTGCGGCTATCTGGACTTTTTTGTTTTTGTTCTTACATAAGGTTGCATATTGAGCCGCCCCACACCTGAAGAGGGGAGAGATCATTGGAAGCAGACACCTGGAGCAGGTTCTCTTTGTTCCAGTTTTTATTGCTGTCTGTATTCCCGTTAAAGACATTAATTCTCTTTATTTGCCCTGTTTACCATTATCATTGAAAGGGAAAGTAAAAGAAAATCCCAATTTTTGGGTTGTCCCCAGAAAGGTAATAGGGGAAATCGTCCATTGTGGACACTAGTTCTGGTGACCTGGGGTCCCCAAAGATTTCCCTTAATTTTAAGGCACTTCCTGTTTGGGATAGGAGACAGGAAGTGAAGGGAAATCTCCGCAATGGGACACAGATGGTGAACAAAATCGAACAGAATTTACTTTCAAAAGATTTTTATTTTATGAAAAAGGCACTTGCAAGAACATACTTATAAAAGCAAACAAACTCCAGCAGGGTAGGCCTGCTGCCAAAGTGCAAGTAAAAGTACAAGAAGACAGTTGTATAAACCAGATAGTGGCAAATAAGTACAGACATCCTGCCCCGCCAAAGCGAAGGGGCCATACGATAAACCAAAGGGTAGCGCCCGTGAGGAGCCCATCTAAAACATCTGTCTGGGGGAGCAACCAGGAGACCCCCCCCGACACCCCTGGTAGGGAGCTTGCTGTGTCAGGATGGGGGCGTATTCTCCTGGGTCCCCCCCCCCCCTCCCACAGGGAGATAGTACCCGATGAGCAGCCCACAGGGAGCACCTCTACAAGCAATTTGTCTATACGGTAAACCTGTCAATTATAGCACCGTTGAGATAACCACAAAAACAGGTAATCAAGAGGGACAGAAGAGAGAAAGGAGGAAGAAAAGAGAAGAACAGAGGGGTATAGGGGTAAGCTATTTCCGAAAAGGGTGGAGGGGTACGGAGTAAGAATGCCTAACACTCAGTAAGAGAGGGAGAGCTTTAAGAATTAGATCGGGACGATAGGGAAAAGCCTGGGGGCACTCCCTACAGAAGGGATATTCCCATGTACCGGGCCCAAGGATCCCACACCTTTCTGAATTTAGGCGTGGTATCCAACAGAATGCCTGACAGTTTTTCTTGGGACATTATCCAGGATATCTTCCTCTTCACTGCGAGGAAGGAGGGCCTGGGTTGCTTCCAAGCAGAGGCAATCGCAATTTTGGCTCGAACAGAATTTATAACCCTCCCCAACTCTGTCCAAAAAAAAAAAGTTGTGCCTATACAGTGGGGAAAATATTTATTTGATCCCCTGCAGATTTTGTAAGTTTGCCCACTTACAAAGAAATGAAGGGTCTATAATTTTTTATCTTAGGTATATTTTAAATGATAGAGACAGAATATCAACCAAAATAATTCTGGCTCCCTCAGACTGACTACAGTATGTGTTCATGTGGTACGCAGATTAGTCTTGTCAATTTAAGAAGTTGCTCCTAACGTCAACTCGTTATCTGTATGAAAGACACCTGTCCACAGAATCTCTTTCTATTATTAAAACCTCAACATCATGGACAAGACCAAAGAGCTGTCAAAGGATGTCAGAGACAAGATTGTAGACCTGCACAAGGCTGGAATGGGCTACAAGACCGTCAGCAAGAAACTTGGCGAGAAGGAGACAACTGTTGGAGCAATTATTCGCAAATGTAAGAAAAACTAAATAACCATCAATGGACCTCGGTCTGGAGCACCATTCAAGATTTTGCCTCATGGGGTAAGGATGATCATGATAAAAGTGAGGGATCAGCCCAGAACTACACTGAAGGAGCTTGTGAATGATATCAAGGCAGTTTGGGACCACAGTCACAAAATAAACCATTGGTAACACAATACTCCACCATTAATTTAAATACTGCAGCACCCGCAAGGTCAAGAAGGCACATGTACAGGTCTATTTGAAGGTTGCCAATGAACAACGAAATGATTCGGAGAAGAATTGTGAGAAAGCGCTGTGGTCAGAGAAGACCAAAATTGAGCTCTTTGGCATTAATTTGATTTGCCATGTTTGGAGGAAGAAAAGTACTGACTATGACCCTAAGAACACCATCCCTACAGTCAAGCACAGAGGGGGAAACATTATGCATTGGGGCTGTTTCTCTGCTAAAGGTACAGGCTGACTTTGAGTGGCCAAACCTTCTTCCCTCACCCAGAACACTGAAGATGGTTCATGGATGAGTATTCCAGCATGACAATGATCCAAAACATACCGCTAAGGCAACAAAGGAGTGGCTCAAGTAGAAGCACATCAAGGTCATGGAGTGGCCTAGCCAGTCTCCAGACCTTAATCCTACAGAAAATTTATGGAAGGAGCTGAAACTTCGAGTTGCCAAGCCATAGCCAAGAAACCTTAAGGTTTTAAAGTCTCTTTATTGTATTTTTTTATTTCCTTTAAATCAACAAAAACTAACACAAATACAGTACACAGTACAAAACACAATACACGTTGGTCAAAATATATATTCATTATTGAGATGCTCATCGGAGCACAGTACCATTTTCCTATCTGATAAGTAAATTAATAACAAAAACAATAGCAAAAAAAAAACACAAAATACTTTCTAGAACATAACATAAACCATTTCAGTCACCGAAATATCAACCTTATCATGTATATCTTTAGCAAATAATATCCTAAATAATCCATTTAATCTATATAGCAATACATGTATTGATATCATATCTTAAAATCAATATTAAACATTAGAAGTCAATATTGTTGGGGGATGCCTTGTAGGGTTCCTCCAACCACTTAGCCCAAATATTTTCGTATTTACGAGGACAACCCCTGTTCACATAGCTGTTTTGATGTAATGGTAAACTATTATTAACCAGCTGTTTCCAGTATACTAATTTGGAAGGGAAGGGCTTCTTCCAATACAGGGCAATAGCTTTTCTGGCATAAAACAAAGTAATATTAGCGAATGTCCGCTCTGCCTCTGTTGGAAGAATATCCTTACCCAAACCCCAACAAACACATTGACATAGTAACTGTCAT
Organism: Lithobates pipiens; assembly: GCF_037356315.1. Classification (NCBI taxonomy): domain Eukaryota; kingdom Metazoa; phylum Chordata; class Amphibia; order Anura; family Ranidae; genus Lithobates; species Lithobates pipiens. The sequence continues at coordinate 218,820,290 of NW_027507787.1, forward strand.
ATGAGCATGTAAAATAAGATTTAACAAAGCCCCCAACCTCTATCCAAAACCCTACAATATATGGACAAGTCCCGAAAATGTGTGTGATATCTCCCAGAGCCATACCACACCACCAACAGTCTGAAGAACATGTAGGGTTCATCTTGTGAAGTCGGTATGGGGTAAAATATGCTCAATGCGCCAATTTAAATTGAATCAAACTCTCTCTTAGCGAGACCAAAGATCGAATGGGAGAATCCCTCACTTCATCCCAACCATTGTTGTCTAAATCAGGAATGTCCCGCAGCCATCTTACTATAAGGCTCTCTAACACCGGGAGAGAGACTGTAAAAAAGTTAGAATACAATCTGGAAGTAGGTTTCGCCAAACAATCAGACCGAAGGACTATTTCCAAAATAGACTATTCGATCATTGGGTTCGTTTGTGAAAACTGGGCATTGAAGGCATGGGAAGGCTGATAATATCTAAACAAGTGGGAACTGGGTAAATTAAAATTTAAGGTAACTGAAGCGAAAGAGGATGACTTCTGATTAGTTACAACCTGAAAAACCAACTTAAAGTGGTTGTAAACCCTTACAACACACTTTGACCTACAGGTATGCCTAGATTAAGGCTTACCTGTAGGTCCAATAAATATCTCCTAAACCTATACGGTTTAGGAGATATTTGCCCGAAGACAGGCACCGCTGTCTATGGCGCATGCGCCGTAGACAGCGGTGCGCAGGCGCACTGAGCGCGGCACCGTCAACGACGGAGATGCCGCGCGTGTCGGCTCCCGTGCGCATGTGCGGGAGTGACATCATCGCCGCTTCACCGAATGACAGCGGCGGAGCTGCGAGACCCCACCGAGAAGATGGATGCGCCGGACTTCAGGGGACAGCGGTGACATCGCTGGCTCCTGTGTCAGGTAAGTGACACATAATGGGATACTATGCGATGCATAGTAGTCCATTATGCTTTGCCTTTGCAGGGAATGAAAGAGGAAGTAAACTCATCAGGGTTTACTTCCTCTTTAACATTATACTTAGTCCATTCACTAGGTTAAGGTAATTTATAGATCTGAAGTAAAGTAGGATTCAACCATAGGGGAGCATTTGGAGAAATTGCTGCTCTAGGATAGTGCTCACATCTAAGACTAGCCCCCCCAAGCTCGAATAGTAGTAAGCATTGAGGCGGGTCAAATGATAAGGGCCAAAGAGCCCCAAATAACAGAAACTTTAGTGCTTCTATAGATTCCACCACTGCTGCTTTCAACTTAATGGAACGATTAGATAGATCTGGGCATAACCACCATGCGGCCGTCACCAGCTGAGTAGCTAGAAAATATTTATAGAGATCTGGAAAAGCTAGACTGCCCTGATTACAGGGGTGCATCAAAGTTGTAAATTTATATCTAGTTGTTTTTGGGTCCCATAAAAAAAGTGGAGAAGATCTATAAAGAAGAGAAATCTGTGAAAACCTGGTAACCAATCACAGAAACGTCTTACCTCTGTACATGCCAACAAGGGTTTTTCCGCCAAGTTCTAAGTCATGTTCTACTTGGGGATCAAATACTTACTTATTTTACTCACTGAACTGCAACTCAATTTATAACATTTGCATTGTGTTTTTTTTTCTGGATTTTTGGTTGATATGCTGTCTTTATCATTGAAAATACACCTATGATAAAAATTAAAAGACCCTTCATTTCTTCACTTCACATTTCTTTGTAAGTGGGCAAACTTACAAATTCTGTAGGGGGTCAAATAATTTTTTTCCTCACTGTAGTTCTACTTTAGGACCTGTTAGGCTCTGCTAGAGGTTTCCCGGCCTAGCAATTTTATGATGGTGCTTAACCGCTTCAGCCCCGGGAAGATTTGGCTGCTTAACCTCCCTGGCAGTAGGATTAGTTCTGATTTTAGGTGCTGAAAGCGGTACAATTATTTTGCATGGAAATTTGGCGTTTTATATTGTAGGCCTGCAATTCTTAGGAATAACTCTCTTAAATCTGTTCAAACCAGAGTCTAGCAGACATCCCGTGTATGATAACGTTTATAATATAATAAATAATGATAATAAATAATAATAAAAATTATTCAATAATGTAATCAAATCCAAAAACACTGAAATTTGCTTAGTTGCAGAATTGTCGCTGTCATTAGATTTAGTGTTTGATGATGAATTTCCCCACAAATCGCTATCGCTCAATTCTGCAAGTGATTATAATTTATTATCGCTGTTTTCTAGTTGGTCTAAAATTACTTTTGACATAAAGGGATACTTTTTGGTTGCTATGGACAATCTCCAAATTCCAGGCAGAAAAAAAACAGTATTTATAATATAAAAGTGCATGCAGGGCACTGGACAGACCCCTAGGGACAAAGGGGATGTGTAATTTTTTTATACAGTACTATAATCTGTAAGATTGCAGTACTGTGTGTGTTTTGTGTGTTTTTATTTTTTTGAATTTGGCGCCGATCTCCGCTCCCGTGCGTCGTAACGTCGCAGGGAACGGAGCTCGGCGGCACTGTGTGAATGGAGCGGAGGACGGCTCGATCACACAGCGTGGAGGACATCGCTGGATCCAGGGGACAAGGTAAGTAACTTTTCCCTGTATCCTCCCTGTATCCAGCGATGCGATCCCGAGTCTGGCTCGGGGTTACCGCTCGTGGTACTGAAATCCCAGCCCGAGCCAGACTCGGGATCACCGCTAGGGAGGTTAATGACCAGGCCATTTTTTGCGATTTAACTGACAATTGTGTGGTTGTGCAACTCTGTACCCAAACAAAATTCTTTTGGTGGTATTTTATCGTCTCTGCGCTTTTTATTTTTTGTGTTATAAACAAAAGAAAAGCAACAATTTTGAAAAAAAAAACACAATGGAGGTTTATTTACTAAAGGAAAATACACTTTGCACAGCAAGTGCACATGGAAGTAAAGTCGCTGTAGATCCGAGGGGGACATGCAAGGAAAATAAAAAAACATAATTTTAGCTTGCACATGATTGGATGATAAAATCAGCAGAGCTTCCACTCATTTCAGATCCACCCTTTCGATTTAGAGTGACTGCACTTCCAAGTGCACTTGTAGTGCAAAGTGGATTTGCCTTTCGTAAATAACCCCCAATATCTTTTACTTTTTGCTATAATAAACATCCCACATTTTTTATCAAGACAACTATTTTTTTTCCTCAGTTTAGGCCGATATTCTCCTACATATTTTTGGCAAAAACAAAAAAAATCACAATAAGCGTATATTGATTGGTTTGTGCAAAAGTTATAGCGTCTACAAAATAGGGGGTAGATTTATGGCATTTTTATCATTTTTTTTTACTAGTAATGGCGGCGATCTGAGATTTTTATCGGGACTGTGACATTATGGCGGACACATCGAACACTTTTGACACATTTTTGAAACCATTGACAATTATACAGCGATCGGTGCTATAAAAATGCACTGCTTACTGTGCTAATGTCACTGGCAGGAAAGGGGTTAACACTAAGGGGCGTTCAAGGGGTTAACTGTGTTCCCTTGTGTGTGTTCTAACTGTGGGGCGAGTGGGACTGACTAGGAGGAGACAGAGATTCATATTATTAATTATTCATACATAGCATGAACACACGATCTGTCTCCTCTCCCCTGAATGAACTGGGATCTGTGTGTTTACACACACAGATCCCAGTTCTCGCTCTGTCACGTGCGATCGCGGGAGCCCGGCGGTCGTCGCGCCCGCTGGGGCACTCACATCGGTGTTGGGCACATGCCGCGGGCACCCCTAGTGGCCAAAAGGCGAAGCGACGTAACATAATGTCATTTCGCCCAGCCGTGCCATTCTGCCGCAATAAAACTGCGGCGGCTGGTCGACAAGCAGTTAATTAAAGTATCCAGGGATTTAAATATGTTTTTAAGGATTATCGCAGGCTAATTACTGACCCACCTGTGTTGATGGAATTTTTGATACTTTGCATTTTTTTTTTCTGAAGCCAACATGTGTATTTTGGAAAAAAAAAAACTTTGCACTGTGCTCAGTACAAATCCTCATTCTCAGATTGGGATTCATCAGACCTCATTACTGTCCCAGGAGTAATCTCTCAGTAATTCAAGACACTTCAACGTACAATAAAACTTGTTGCAATGCATGTATTACCATATTGCAATATTGTGTTAACAGACTCTATATGTTTTCATTTTATTATCTGTATTGACTTTAGAGCACTAGTTCTTGAATTGAAAAATGTAATAAAACTCTGAAAGAAAATGTCTAGTGTTTGGCATCGGGATTACCCCTTTAGTTTACTTAGAATCTAATCCAGTCAATATGACATACAGCTTTACCCAAAGCCAGGGTCCTGGCATACTCTCACTTACTCATATTAATTAGCTTAGTCATTTTCTATAATTAAATGACAACATAAGTATGAATGCTTCTCAGTTCGCTTCTCATTTTGAAACCTGCACACACGACTTAACAGGAACCATATTTGGATGCAAAGCGCATGATCTGAAAATGTGTGACTAAAGATGATACTTTAAAGGGGTTGTAAAGGTTCGTTTTTTATTTTAAAAATAGGTTCCTTTAAGCTAGTGCATTGTTGGTTCACTTACCTTTTCCTTAGATTTCCCTTCTAATTGTTTTTTTTCTTTGTCTGAATTTCTCACTTCCTGTTCCTCCTCAGTAAGCAGTTCTGGCTGACTAAACACCGCTTGGATGATGGTGTGAAGTTTACTGAGGAGAAACAGGAAGTGAGAAATTCAAAGAAAAAAAACATTTAGAAGGGAAATCTAAGGAAAAGGTAAGTGAACCAACAATGCACTAGCTTAACCGCTTCCCGACCAGCGCACGCCAATGTATGTCGGCAGAATGGCACGGGCAGGCATATTGGCGTACAGGTACGTCCAGATTTAAATGGCGCCCTGCCATCGTGAGCACGCCGGCAGCGGCACGGTTGCGTGCCATTCGGGACCCTCGTGAGTCTGGTCTGGCATATGATCGTCTCACGGGGCGGCTGAACGAGGAGATGTCATTGTAAACAGCATCTCCCCGTTCTGCCTAGCAACAAGTGATGCTGATCTCTGCTCCATGTGATTGGAGCAGAGATCAGTGTTCACTAAAACAAAGTCCAGCCCCCTACAGTTAGTAACACGCCCCTAGGAACGCTTACACTGCCACCACTGGTTAACCCCTTCACTGCCAGTGTCATTTACACAGGAATCAGTGCATTTGTATAGCAGTGATTGCTGTATAAATGACAATGGTCCCAAAAATGTGTCAAAAATGTCCGATGTGTCCGCCATAATGTCGCAGTCACAATAAAAATCGCTGATCGCCGCCATTACTAGTAAAAAAAATGTATTATTAATAAAAATGCCATAAAACTATCCCCTATTTTGTAAATGCTATAACTTTTGTGCAAACCAATCAATAATCACTTATTGCGATTTTTTTACCAAAAATATGTAGAAGAATATGTATTGACCTAAACTGAGGGAAAAAAATGTTTTTTTATATATTTTTGGGGGATATTTATTATAACAAAAAGTAAAAAATAATGCGTTTTTTTCAAAATTGTCACTCTATTTTTGTTTATAGCGCAAAAAATAAAAAACGCAGGGGTGATCAAATACCACCAAAATTAAGCTCTATTTGTGGGAAAAAAAGGACATCAATTTTGTTTGGGAGCCACGTCGCACGACCGCGCAATTGTCAGTAAAAGTGACGCAGTGCCGAATCGCAAAAAGTGGTCTGGTCTTAAGCCAGCAAAATGGTCCGGGGCTGAAGTGGTTAAAGGAACCTATTTAGAAAATGAAAATGAAGTTTTACAACCCCTTTAACATGACATATTTTATTCAAGTCTAGGTGCTATAGAATAATTATGGGAATGTAGACAGAAATAACAACCTATAAATAAAACTAACAAACAAAATAGTGGAGTAAACTTGGCCACGGCCTTTATTATTGGTATTCAATTAATTTTATTATACATATAACCATTCATAGTTAGACTGCTTTCACACTGGGGCGGGAGCAGCGTCGGCGGTAAAGTGCCGCTATTTTTAGCGGCGCTTTACCGTCGTTTTAGCGGCGGTCTGCGGGCGCTAGCGGGGTGGTTTTAACCCCCGCTAGCGGCCGAAAAAGGGTTAAACCCGCCCGCAAAGCGCCGCTGTAGCGGCGCTTTGCCGGCGGTATTGCCGCGGTGTCCCATTGATTTCAATGGGTAGGAGCGGTATAGGAGCGGTGAATACACCGCTCCTTCACCGCTCCAAAGATGCGGCTAGCAGGACTTTTTTTCACTGTCCTGCCAGCGCATCGCTTCGGCTTTCACACTGGAGGGAAAGGGGCCGGTTTTTTTCAGGCGCTACACAGGCGCTATTTTTAGCGCTGTAACGCCTGAATACCGCCCCAGTGTGAAAGCAGCCTTAGATAAATTCACAAATAACTTAATTACTCAATAACGATAAACAACCCAGCCACTACGACTCAGGTTGATGACAAGTATAACAATTTTCTATTAATCACTCCCTTAAAGTGGTTGTAAACCCTTACAAACCACTTTGACCTACAGGTAAGCCTAGATTAAGGCTTACCTGTAGGTCCAAGAAATATCTCCTAAACCTATATGGTTTAGGAGATATTTGCCCGAAAACAGGCACCGCTGTCTACGGCTGGCGCACTGAACGCGGCATTCTCAGAGACGCGTGTGTCGGCTCCCGTGCGCATACGCAGGAGTGACGTCATCGCGGCTTCGCCAAATGACAGCGGCGGAGCTGCGAGACCCCACCAAGAAGATGGATGCGGCGGACTACAGGGGACAGCAGCGACTTCGCTGGCTCCTGTGTCAGGTAAGTGACACATAATGGGATACTATGCAATACATAGTAGACCATTATGCTTTACCTTTGCAGGGAATGAAAGAGGAAGTAAATTCATCAGGGTTTACTTCCTCTTTAAGAGAGGGCAAAATTGGGCATCAAATGGTGACTGCAAAAACCATTAAAATCTATGTATTAATAGGGCAGTATGAGATCGGGAGGGGTGAAGCCCACTCAGACTTGTGTGCTTTGGTAATGCACACTAAAACTTGCGCATTAACGTGAATTGCCACAATGATGGCATGTACATGCACCTGTTCTATGTGTCTTCTGTTGCATTGTCATTAATTGTGAGGTCTACCAGCAATGCCAATTAATGTTGATTTGATTTGATTTGGAATTTGTACTGCGCGGAGCGTGTCTAGGCGCACAGAGACCCTCTGTTACCAGTAAATTTTAGTCTGCTGATTGTCTGTTCTGTGAGAATTTAGTTGGCCGATCGTAAACACCTCCAGGAATATCAGCCCTGTTGCACAGCTAAGTGTCATCAGCAAAAATACACACACTATATTGTCAAAAGTATTGGGACACCTGCCTTTACACACGCACATGAACTTTAATGGCATCACAATCTTAGTCCGTAGGGTTCAATATTGAGCTGGCTCACCCTTTGCAGCTATAACAGCCTCAACTCTTCTGGGAAGGCTGACCAAATGGTTTAGGAGTGTGTCTATGAGAATATTTGACCATTCTTCCAGAAGAGCATTTGTAAGGTCAGGCACCTCACAAATGCACTTCTGGAAGAATGATCAAACATTCCCATAGACACACTCCTAAACCTTGTGGATGGCCTTCCCAGAAGAGTTGAAGCTGTTAAAGCTACAAAAGGTGGGCTAACTCAATATTAAACCCTACGGACTAAGACTGGGATGCAAATAAAGTTCATGTGCGTGTAAAGGCAGGCATCCCAATACTTTTGACAATATAGTGTACCTTAGCCATACTCATACTTACTATAACAGACCTGGGCAAATTGTGCCGGCCACATCAGGCCCTCGGTGTCTCCACTGGCAGCATGCCTTTCATTCTCACTGAGGAATCTGACAGGATCAGTGATGCATGTTGACAGACAGGGCCGCTGATAAAAATCATGGGGCCCCGTACAGCCTACCTGATGGGGCCCCTTCACAGTATTGCAGGGTATTGCAGAATATTGGCAGGATAAGTATTGTCAGGGCATTGCAGAGTATTGGAAAGGGTTTTGCAGAGTATTGGCAGGGTATTGTAGAGTATTGGCAGGGTATTGCAGATTATTGCTGGGTATTGCAGAGTATTGGCAGGGTATGTATTGCAGAGTATTGGCGGGGTATGTATTGCAGAGTATTGGCAGGGTAAGTATTTCAGAGTATTGGCAGGGTATTTATTGCAGAGTATTAGCAGGGTATTTATTGCAGAGTATTGGCAGGGTATTTATTGCAGCGTATTGACAGGGTATTTATTGCAGAGTATTGGCAGGGTAAGTATTGCAGAATATTGGCAGGGTAATTATTGCAGAGTATTTTAAAAGAGCATGATTCAGACTTCCATCAACACCCAAAATACATGGCACTTCATCTCTGTTAACAATATTCTAAATTTTTGGGAAACGAAAGCTTGTGGGTGCTAATCTACAGTATTATACACCACCTCTAATGGGCTATAGGATATTCTCATTGGCTTAGCTGAAATTTAGGATTATATGAAAGAACCTCTTTTTTCATGTAACCATGTAAGTACAGTATTGTGTGTATGTATTTATCCTCCTGTTTCTCTTTATAAAATCACAAATAAATAATATAGTATATACTTCTGTTTCATAAGCCTATAAGTAGTTTAAAATGCCCGTCCTTTAAAATTTAAAATAAAAAGTTTTGGGTAACCAATGAATTATTAAAACAAATATTTTGGGGATTTTTTCTTTTGATTTATCTCCACTATACATATATTTTTTTATAAATATAAAGAGGTTTTAAAAGTGGATTTAGATCATGTTAATACAGAGTTTACTGGCTTGCAAAAAACTTGTAATAATTAAAAAATTGTCTTTTTTTCAAAAAAAACTTTTTTCTATTTGTCCAGACTGGCCATCGTCTGTGCTCCCCCTGCTGCATTGTCTGGCTGTTGGGTTCGCTGCCTGTGCACCCTCTATAATATCTGGATGATTTTTTCTGCAGGAGATAGGGTGGTGGAGTGGGGGTAAGCACATTTTTCTACCCAAAGCCCTAGTTATATCTATATACGTGCATATATACACATTTATATAATTTACTCTGGAATGTATTTTTGTATCTAATCTGATTTTTATGTTATTCTGTTGTTATTCACTCTGCTAGCTTGTATATCCCCTGATGAAGCGATAGCGAAACATGTCGGGATAAGCAAATTACAAGCACCCCAACTGAACCATTACCTGGACCTCACGCTATATGTAACATCCTTGTATAATTATAAGGCTGTTTTTTGTTTTATTGAATTGTTGTTATAATAAATTTTAAAAATGTTTTATATACTTTTTCAAAAAATATTCCTTTGTTCTTTGCTAATTAAAATATTGCACTGTTAATGTCCCATTTTCCCCTCATTTGGGTTTAGTTTCCCAAAAATTTAGAATATTGCAGAGTATTGGCATGGTAAGTATTGCAGAGTATTGGCAGGGTATGTATTGCAGAGTATGGGCAGGGTATGTATTGCAGAGTATTGGCAGGGTATGTATTGCAGTGTATTGGCAGGGTATTTATTGCAGAGTATTGGCAGGGTATTTATTGCAGAGTATTGGCAGGGTATTTATTGCAGAGTATTGGCAGGGTAAGTATTGCAGAGTATTGGCAGGGTATGTATTGCAGAGTATTGGCAGGGTATGTATTGAAGAGTATTGGCAGGGTATTTATTGCAGAGTATTGGCAGGGTATTTATTGCAGAGTATTGGCAGGGTATGTATTGCAGAGTATTGGCAGGGTATGTATTGCAGAGTATTGGCAGGGTAAGTATTGCAGAGTATTGGCAGGGTATGTATTGCAGAGTATTGGCAGGGTATGTATTGCAGAGTATTGGCAGGGTAAGTATTGCAGAGTATTGGCAGGGTATGTATTGCAGAGTATTGGCAGGGTATGTATTGCAGAGTATTGGCAGGGTATGTATTGCAGAGCATTGGCAGGGTATTTATTGCAGAGTACTGGCAGGATAACTGCAGTAGTAGTAGATGTTGAACTTGAAGCCCCCCCCCCCCCCCCCCAAGCAAGCACACACTTCCCCTGTGTAATTGTCAGCTGCCTTGGCCCCAGCAGAGTCACTTCCTCTCTGTTCTTGAGTGTCCACAATATTTCGATTGGAATTGGATTCCTTGCCGGGCCCCTGCTCTCTCTGCTCGCCTCTCTGCTACTTCTTCTCACGTGGAGAGAGAGAGAGGAATATCACTCTGTGATACCATATAATAGGATGCGCTGGCTGGGACTTGTGCGGCTGTGCCAGCATGAGGAGCAGGCACAGAGGACACATTCTTCCGCACCCGAAATACAAAAAATAGTCCCTCCTCTGCAGCCGCATATGTAACCGACAAGAACACAGGTTCTGAAAAAAAAAAATGTCCCCGAAGGGGTGGGAGTGGGGGGGGGGGGGGGGCTTGTGGCTGGAGAATATATATATATATATATTTTTTTTACATCAAATTTACTTTGCTGTTCAGGTTGCCCGGGCCCCCCTGCTGGTCAGGCCCGGTACAGCAGGGCCAGTTGTACTGGCCTATCAGCGGCCCTGTTGACAGATGTTCATGTGGAGAGCTACAAAAACTGGAAGGAGAGGGCCCGAGTAGCTGACCTGTACAGAAGGGAGGGAGGCTCAGTTCTGGTGAGAGAGCGTTGCATTCAAGATGTCCCAACACTTACTAGCCACTCTGCTACCCGGCCATGTTCTTCTTGTGTTAGCATTTGCATTCTGCAAACCCCAGGAGACATGTACCTGTTCTTCACTCCAGGTCAGGATCTGCAGATACCCTGCTGTACCAATCTCAGGCTCTCTCTTTCAAATCACAGTGCCTTCCAGAGGGCATTTGACAGGTGGTGGGAAGGTGGTATATTGCCTGCTCCATGCCTGATTTATCCCTATGATGCTGCACTAGTGCGCAGCAACTGAACTCAATGAGCAAGTTTGACAAGCGGTGCCACACTCCGAAAAAAGACTTAATAATGCTGTGGCATGTAAACAGCCTTGGTCGGCAGTTATTTTCCCAAATAGCAAGCAAATGTGCTGCAAATTTGAAAATGACTTGCTAAGTTATTGCTAGACCTGCCAGGCTTCACAAGTTTGTCGCACAATTGCAGCAAGTCCGCATTGCATGACTCCAGGTCAACTTTCTTTACAAACATTCTGCAAGTCTGCTGCTAGTTCTGGTTCAGTTTTGTTGTGCAATAGTCATCCCACCACAGGGGGGCACTGTGGCTGAATTGTCATGCTGTAGACTCGCAGAGCTCTTGCTGTAGACTCACCACTGCAACTTTGCTCTTGCTAGAGACTTGCCAAGCAAATTTGCTACGAATTGGAAAAGTGTCAACCAGAACTTGTGTTTCAAGTGTACAACTGTCCAGTGAAAATGTGCAGCAAGTTAACAGACTTACAATTCAACACTGATGCAAATCTGTGGCAAGTTATCCTTGCTATCTAGGAAATAGTTTGTGTGGGAGGCCGGTAAAACTGCAGCTCACTCACCAGTTTTTGCCAACTCCGACCACCCATCTACAAGAGACCTGTTTCATGTGCAGTTGTACCTATTATTCCCAATGCTAGGTGTTTGTTTTACACATGTTTATGTTCTTACTTATCTTCCCAGGTCCAAAGTTGAAGTGTTTGTAAAGGTTAAAATAAAAAAAAAATAAAAAAAAAACAACAACATTATACTTACCTGTTCTGTGTAGTGGTTTTGCACACAGTAACCACCGACCCTCCTCAGGTCCCTCGCCAGCGCTCCTGGCCCCTCCCCCCTGTTGAGTGCCCCCATAGCAAGCTGCTTGCCCTGATGGCACTCATGAATGCTTGCTCCCGAGCCGCCTCTGTGTGCCTTTGAGAAACATAGAGCACGGCTCAGCCCAACCCACGCTTCCTTCTCACTGGCTATGGCCAATGGCTCCCACTTGCTCTGTCTTAGCCAATGAGGAGGCAGAGACCCGGGAGAGCTTCTGCTCTTGTGCACATTACTGGATCGGGCCCAGGTGAGTTTAAGGGAGACAGAGGGGGGAGTTGCACACTGAAGGTTTTTTACCTTCATGCATAGAATGCATGAAAGTAATAAACCTTCAGCCTTTAATAGGAAGTAAACCTTGATGGGTTTTACTTCCTCTTTATTCCCTTGCAAAGTAAAAGCATAATGGGCTAGTATGCATCGCATAGTAGCCCATTATGTTGCACTTACCTGCAACGAAGCCTGCAATGTCCCCATTGATCTTCACCCCTCTTCCTTTCCGGGGCCGTGGACTTCGGCTCTGGCTATTATAGGCTTACCTGTAGGTAAAAGTGGCGTGTAAGGGGTCACAACCACTTTATGAACCACTTGAATATTTAGCAGAATTAAGTTCAGCTTTCCACAACAGTCCCATTTTCTCATGTGGCAAATGAATTGCCAACCCCTGTACTTGCCCATACTTACCTTATTCATCCTTCAGCTACGTCACTTACAAACAGAAGACATAGAACAGGACCCTTGTGGTAGACCACTAGTAACTGGTCTCTGTTCTGAGTGAACCCCATTTACAACCACACTCTGATATCTATCCTTTAGCCTACTGTGTATCCTCTGAAGAGTTAAGTCTTAGCTTATGAAACATTTTTTTTTTTTAGATCATTATGTGGAACCATATCAAACCAAGATGTCCACAGCACATAGTAAAAATAAATCCAATTAGATTGAATTCGCTGCTCTGAGTTGGACTTTACATTATTTGGTGGGTTGTGATACGTCCAAAACTAAAAGTTGTTATCAAGAAATGTAACCAAGCAAAAATATCCCCCCCAAAAAAAGACCTCTGACGTTTTCTGTAAATTCTTCAGGCAGCATGTTTGTTAGAACTTGAAGGAATAAACACGTAGTACTTTAACAAAATCAGCTTTGTGCTGTGAGAGGCCTGAGTGCCTTCTCTGCATACCAATCTGATGTGGCAGCTTCCTGTCACTTGTGGTTTGGGCTGGGAATGCAGCAATATTCCACGGAAGTTCACCTCTGTGAGACAGAACACTGCGCCCCACAAACTAGAGACCTGTCACTCTAACAGACTCAGACTGAGCCTTACCAGAGCTCTTCTTAGGTGGGGTGGCCATATGATGCCACACACAGACAGAGGCGGCTCTCTAATTAGGCAAAGTAGGCGGTGGCCTAAGGCCTCGCCCTCCCAGGGGCCTCACAGACCTCCTACTTTGCCTAAAGAGTCTCCTTTGGCTATCCTCATACATCAGTCCAAGGTCCAATCAGCAGAGGTTTGTGCCGCCTCGTTCAGATTACAGTCCAGTCAGTCTGCCTCCTCTCTGCTCAGAAACACCCTACCCCACCAGGGCACTGCCCAGTCTCCAATCCTGTCAAGAAAACTCCTGTCAGAACACTGGCAGACACACACACACAGACCGTCAACTGCCCTGCCGCCCCGCCCCACCCCGCCAGCAAATCCTGTCCCTCCATTCAGCCAATATCTTGCAAGAGCACAGCTAGCACCTCAACACAGGATTGCAGAGTCCACCCTCCTTCCAGGGCGGGGCTTCCGTGGTGGAGGCGGAGCCAATTCCAGTAAGCTGTGGCCTCTCTGTGTGCAGCCTACTGACTGAGCTGTGAGGGGACAGAGCCTTGCTATGTGTGAGGTACATGGGCGGGGGGGGGGGGGTGGATGTGACTGGAGGGGTGGTACATGTGACTGGAGGGGTGGTATATATGACTAGGGTGGTACATGTGACTGGGGGGGTGATACATGTGACTGGAGGGGTGGTATATATGACTAGGGTGGTACATGTGACTGGGGGGTGCGGTACATGTGACTGGGGTGTTGTACATGTGACTGGGGGGGTGGTACACGTGACTGGAGGGGTGGTATATATGACTAGGGTTGTACATGTGACTGAGGGGTGCGGTACATGTGACTGGGGGGTGCGGTACATGTGACTGGGGGGTGGTACATGTGACTGAGGGGGTGGTATATATGACTAGGGTGGTACATGTGACTGGGAGGATACATGTGAATGGGGAGTTGAGAGCACTGACAACAGTGCACAGTACTAAGTGTTAATTCAAATGAATTGCATATATTAAGAGCCCTGGTGTCAGTGTGCTCTATCTCACTGCTGGTGTCAGTGTGCTCTCAGTACTGGTGTCAGTGTGCTCTATCTCACTGCTGGTGTCGGTGTGCGCTCAGTGCTGGTGTCAGTGTGCTCTCAGTGCTGGTGTGATAGAGCACACTGACATCAGTACTCTTAATATACAGTGGTGTGAAAAAGTGTTTGCCCCCTTCCTCATTTCCTGTTCCTTTGCATGTTTGTCACACTTAAGTGTTTCGGAACATCAAACCAATTTAAACAATAGTCAAGGACAACACAAGTAAACACAAAATGCAATTTGTAAATGAAGGTGTTTATTATTAAAGGTGAAAAAAAATCCAAACCATCATGGCCCTGTGTGAAAAAGTGATTGCCCCCTAAACCTAATAACTGGTTGGGCCACCCTTAGCAGCAACAACTGCAACCAAGCGTTTGCGATAACGTGCAATGAGGCTTTTACAGCATCCTGGAGGAATTTTGGCCCACTCATCTTTGCAGAATTGTCCTAATTCAGTTACATGAGAGGGTTTTCGAGCATGAACGGCCTTTTTAAGGTCATACCACAACATCTCAATAGGATTCAGGTCAGGACTTTGGCTAGGCCACTCCAAAGTCTTCATTTTGTTTTTCTTCAGCCATTCGGTGGTGGACTTGCTGGTGTGTTTAGGATCATTGTCCTGCTGCAGAACCCAAGTTCGTTTCAGCTTGAGTACACGAACAGATGGTCGGACATTCTCCTTCAGGATCTCTTGGTAGACAGCAGAATTCATAGTTCCTTTTATCACGGCAAGTCTTCCAGGTCCTGAAGCAGCAAAACAGCCCCAGACCATCACACTACCACCACCATATTTTACTGTTGGTATAATGTTCTTTTTATGAAATGCAGTGTTCCTTCTACGCCAGATATACTTGGACACACACCTTCCAAAGAGTTCCACTTTTGTCTCATCGGTCCACAGAATGTTGTCCCAAAAGTCTTGGGGATCATCAAGATGTGTTGTGGAGAAATTGAGACGAGCTTTGATGTTCTTTTTGCTCAGCAGTGGTTTTCTCCTTGGAACTCTGCCATGCAGGCCATTTTTGCCCAGTCTTTTCCTGATGGTGGAGGCATGAACGCTGACCTTAACTGAGGCAAGTGAGGCCTGCAGTTCCTTGGACGTTGTTGTGGGGTCTTTTGTGACCTCTTGGATGAGTCGTCGCTGCTCTCTTGTTGTAATTTTGGGCGGCCGGCCACTCCTGGGAAGGTTCACCACTGTTCCATGTCTTCGCCATTTGTGGATAATGCCTCTCACTGTGGTTCGCTGGATTCCCAAAGCTTTGGAAATGGCTTTATAACCCTTTCCAGACTGATAGATCTCAATTACTTTCTTTCTCAATTGTTCCTGAATTTCTTTGGGTCTCGGCATGATGTGTAGCTTTTAAGGATCTTCTGGTGGACCTTACTGTGTCAAGCAGCTCCTATTTAAGTGATGCCTTGATTGTGAACAGGTGTGGCAATAATCAGGCCTGGGTGTGGCTAGAGAAATTGAACTCAGGTGTGGACAACCACAGTTATAGTATGTTTTAACAAGGGGGGCAATCACTTTTTCACACAGGGCCATGATGGTTTGGATTTTTTTTCACCTTTAATAATAAACACCTTCATTTACAAATTGCATTTTGTGTTTACTTGTGTTGTCCTTGACTATTGTTTAAATTGGTTTGATGTTCCGAAACACTTAGGTGTGACAAACATGCAAAGGAACAGGAAATGAGGAAGGGGCAAACACTTTTTCACACCACTGTATGCAATAAATTTTTATTGCTTCAATTATTTTTTCCCCCATTTTAGAGGTGAGTGGGGCCTCACGTCTAGGTTATGCCTAAGGCCTCACAAAGCCTAGAGCCACCTCTGTGAAGGACACTTATCAGCAAAAGTATGCAGGCATAGGCCACACCCCTTGCCACGCCCCCTTAACGGAGAATTGTACAAAAAAACAAACAAGATTGGTTAAACCCACAAGTGCTTTTTATATCACTACTATTCCTTTATATCGGCTTTCGGAATTTACAAATAGAGCCATTTAGAAATCAGATGAAATGTTTAGCACCGGGAAACACTTTTTGATAAAAAGTGCATTTTCTATACATCTATATGGATCAGACCAAAATGAGGGACAAATGAGGAGGAAAGAGGGACAGAGGGACATTGCTCCAAATCAGGGACAGTCCCTCGAAGTCAATTGCGTGGACATGCCTCACTGTACCCATGATACATTTTTATAATTTTTTCCCTACAAATAGGGATTTCTTTTGGTGGGCTTTTTATTTTTTACTAAACAAATAAAAAATAAAAAAATACGTTTTTCTTTTTTTTTTGTTATACCGTATTTTCCGCCGTATAAGACAACCTTTTACACTTAAAAAAACTGGCCAAAAAGCAGAGGTCGTCTTATACGCCGGGTCAGCCCCTCGGATGCCTGCTGAGTGTTCGGTAATACTGTATTTAGCTTTGGCTACATACAGTATATACCGCTAAGCCAATCCCGGTGAGCGATGTATTCAAATGAATAGAGAGCCTGCTCGGATTGGAGTAACAACCTCTGGGTTTGAGAATCAGAGAGGTGCGGGCTGATGATGTTACAGGCCTCCGCCAATCCAAGCAGGCTTTGTATTCATTAATAGAATACATCGCTCACCGTGATTGGCTCCAGCAAAAACAGGAAGAAGGATATGGCGCCAGCTCCAGCAAGAAGGAAGAAATATCAAGCGTCGGAAGCCTCAGAAGGGGGGGTCGTCTTATACGGTAGCTACAGGGAAAAAACTGTAAGATTTGGGGGTCGTCTTATATGCCCGGTCGCCTTATACACCGGCATATACAGTAAGTATGTTTTCTCCTTCACTGATGAGGAGGCATTAATATGCGGCACTGATAGGTAGCCCTGATAGGCACTGATGGGCACTAATAGGTGGCACTGATGAGGAGGCACTGACAACAGGCATTACCAATGGGCACTGATTGGAATCTGTGGTGGGCACCTTTGATAGGGGCTGCGCTAATAAGCAATGCGCAGACATCCCCCCCCCCACGCTTAAAAAACTGTAAGATTAGGGGGTCGTCTTATATGTCTGGTCGCCTTATACACCGGCATATACAGTAAGTATGTTTTCTCCTTCACTGATGAGGAGGCATTAATATGCGGCACTGATATGCAGCACTGATGGGCACTAATAGGTGGCACTGATGAGGAGGCACTACCGGTGGGCACTGATTGGCATATGTGGTGGGCACATTTGATAGGGGCTGCGCTAATAATCAATGCACAGACAACCCCCCCAGGAGAGCCACTGAGCTCTCCTCTACTCATGCCCTGTCAGCGCAAACTGAGGAAAGCTGATTATCAGCACTTCCTGTTTACCACTGTGATCAGCTGTGATTGGTCACAGCTGATCACATGGTAAAGCACCTACATCATAGGCTCTTTAACAAGATCTGAGATGTGGTGTATCAGAGCGACACACTGCACAACCAACCACAGCTCTGCGCACCGGAGTCACTTACCCTGCTGGAGGTCATATGACGCCAGGGCAGGATAGCTGCTCCTCCGCTCGGTCGTCATTCTGCTATAGGCCGGGCGAGACGTGGTTAAAAGCTTCAATAAAGCTTGCTGAAAGCTCTGTAAATGGTTTGTCAAAGCTTGCTGTTCACACTGCTCTTATACAAGTTGCAGCCCCTGAGAAACAGGCCTTAGGCTGGATTCACGCCTGTGGCATTTTTTGTGCTTTTTGCATTTTGCAGATTTGCAAAACAGTCCATTTATCATGGTTTCCTATGGAACACGTTCTGTAGTGCAAATCTGCAAAATGCAAAAAAAGCACTAAAAATCCATAGGTGTGAATCCAGCCTTAGAATCTTCCAATCACCCCACACTCTTGGGAGTGTCAGACACCTGTGTCCTCACTGTTCACCATGGTTCCATACTCCAACCACCTACATCACTACAGGACACAGCACTCATAGTGGTCGAGTGATGGAACCACAGCCATAGGTTGAGGACACCGGCATCCCACACTCCTGGGAATGTTGAATGCCAAAGAGTCCTACTGAGGGTGCAGCAGTGGAACAGAGGAGAGGTGGGACACAAAAAGCCAGAGAGGAGACTATACTACTGCTTTTATGCAGGGGACTTATTTATTAAAGGTATCTATACAGCATTGACTATTTATACAACGCTTTATACATACTGTACCTCCCAACTTTTTGAGATGGGAATGAGGGACACCTATCAAAAGTATGCACGCCCCCTTAAAGGAGAACTGTCATTTTTTACCACTACTATTCCTTTATATTGGCTTTTGGAATTTACAAATGCAGCAATTTAGAAATCAGATTAAATGTTTAGCACTGGAAAACACCTTTTGATAGATAAAAAGACCAAAATGAGGGACAAATGGGGAAGAATGAGGGACGGATGGGCATTGCTCCAAATCAGGGACTGTCCCTCGAAATTAGGGACGTTTGGGAGCTATGCTTTATATACTGAAATTCATATCAGTCCCTGTCCTCAGAAAGCTTACAATCTAAGGTCCCTGTCCTACATACAGTACATACTAGGGCCAATATGGAAAAGAGCCAACTAACCTACCAGCATGTCTTTGGAGTGTGGGAGGAAACCAACGCAGACACACAGAGAACATGCAAACTCCATGCAAATAGTGTCCTGACTGGGAGTCAAACTGAGGACCTTAGTTTAACAAGACAAAATTGCTAACGACCAAGCCAAAACTTTCAGCGGAATCTCTATTTAACCTGACAGGGTCATTTTAAAGACAACTTGTCCAGAGAGAATAATATAGAAGTTGCAATTGCTGATTTTTCTTTAAAAGGTGCAAGCTCCAGGGCGGATATCCTTGACCATGTTTTTCTAGCAAGTAACTGACCTGGGACAACCATCCTTGTTCTCACCCTGATGCTGTCTTCATAGTGGATTTCTATCCCAAAACAAGCAAGCAAATTAAGAAGTGGCAAGATGTGATATGGTCATCCTTGTTTCTGGTCTGTGACCAGCTAATAGTGAAGGAATGATGATGGCCCCAGAGCTTGCATCCTGAAAAACAAGCACTGGCAACTTGTAGAATTCTGTCCTGCCCGGTTCCTTTTAAAGGGCTTCACAATATTACTCCCAACATATGATCTCTTCTAACAATACCTGTCTTGCATCCTTGAATGTTTGGTGTAGAGTGAAAGGGAAGGACAGGGGTGGACTGACCATTGGGCCACTCGGGCACTACCCGAGGGCCCCATGCCACTAGGGGGCCCCATCAGGGTTGCCAGCCTCAGTAAAACCAAGGACAGTATGTCAAAATTTGTGTTTTTTTTTTACATCTGTCTCTGAAATGTCCCTTACCGACATCCTTTTGGTCTAAAAATACCGAGATTATAGCTGCCCCACCTCTCTAGTACCTTCTCAGCCAATAGAAACATGTCTGTGTATACTGTGTGATTGTATACTGTGTGTGTGTGTTTGTATATACTGTGTGGCCCCATAATCTCTGATTGCCTGGGGGCCCCATAATCTCCTATTGCCCGGGAGCCCCATGAGTTGTCAGTCCGCCCCTGGGGAAGGATGTTAAGGGGGGGTAGCTTGAAGGTGGGGTGCAGCATGGTGCAGTGGCAATAACACACTCAGTCCCAGTGCAATGAAAGAACTTGTATTGAAATAATGCAGA
The DNA here is from genome assembly GCF_037356315.1 of Lithobates pipiens. Classification (NCBI taxonomy): domain Eukaryota; kingdom Metazoa; phylum Chordata; class Amphibia; order Anura; family Ranidae; genus Lithobates; species Lithobates pipiens. The sequence continues at coordinate 218,840,111 of NW_027507787.1, forward strand.
AACGGGTCACAAATAACAGTGGGAAGGCAGTCTAACTGGAAACACTCACAGTTCCAACAGTGTGTAGAGAGCAGGATTCAGCCGAACTGAAGTCTGTAGAGGGGGTAGAATGAGGCCTGGCTGTCTTGTGCCCAAGCAGGCAGATGTCCCTAGAATTTGCGAGTCTTTTGCTTTCCCTCCTCCTCAGGAACTTTTCCCTGCATCTAGATCTGTCCAAACTTGGTGGGGTACCTGTCCCGACTCTACCACAAAAATTCACAGCAAATCTGGGAGGCTCTGCCTGACCCAAGATGGCTTCTAGGGTCACATGGGGGTGACAGCATCCAATGGGATAGCTTCCCCAGTGAGCCAGGAAACCATAGAGGGACCATGTTCCTCCTGACTTCCACTCCAACTACAGTGCCTCTGCAGAAGAGCAACACCTGCAGTTGAGAAAGTTGACTGCACCTGCCTACAAGTCGGTTAAGACAGACACATCGGTTTGCAAAGAGAGGTCATTTTAAAGTGGGTGGCAAGGGGGGTGGGAAGGTTAGGTTCATGGATGGTAGACAGCAGTCCACAGGGTAGTGTCATGACTGTGATGGTGCAGGTGGGAGATGGGATTGCAGTCCAGGAAGGTATTAGTTGCGGAGTAGGCTGTTAGTAGAGGACATGTATGGTAGATCCATCTGAGGATGAGGCCAGCGGGGGACTTAGGGGGGTAAATTTATGGAATAGCTGGGGCAGTGCATGTGTTTTGGAGGAAATTTAAATTGTGGAGAAGTTCTTTAAAAGGTGCTATCATGGGGGAAGGAAGGGTTCACTCTAGAAGGTGCAGGAAGTTATTTTTTTTAGGACAAAGGGGCGGCAGGAGGACATCTATGGAGGGAAGGATGGTTTGCCAAAAAGATCTGTAAGTTTGTGGTTGTATGGGACTCACAATGTCCCTTGTATTATTCCATTAACAATCTTTTTCTTCTTTCCATTATAGCATTGTACATAGCATTCCAAGGGATCCAAATAAGTTGGGGGTGTTTTACAGCTATCCTATGCCACTCTACAGTATGTACCAGCTCTTCATCAACTCTCTGCCCAACTACGCCATAGACCTGCCAGTCATGTATGGTGTGATATATTTCCCCTTCACCTTAACCTCCCTGGCGGTATGATTAGTTTTAGATTTTAGGTGCTGAAAGCGGTACAATTATTTTGCATGGAAATTTGACGTTTTATATTGTAGACCTGCAATTCTTAGGAATAACTGTCTTAAATCTGTTCAAACCAGAGTCTAGTAGACATCCCGGGTATGATAACATTTATAATATAATAAATAATAATAAATAATAATAAAAATTATTCAATAATGTAATCAAATCCAAAAACACTGAAATTTGCTCATTTGCAGAATTGTCGCTGTCATTAGATTTAGTGTTTGATGACGAATTTCCCCACAAATCTCTATCGCTCAATTCTGAAAGTGATTCTAATTTAATATCGCTGTTTTCTAATTGGTCTAAAATCACTTTTGACATAAAGGGACAGTTTTTGGTTGCTATGGACAATCTGCAAATTCCAGGCAGAAAAAAACATTATTTATAATATAAAAGTGCATGCAGGGCACTGGACGGACCACTAGGGACAAAGGGGGGGGGGGGGATTTTTTTTATATAGTACTGTAATCTGTAAGATTACAGTTCTGTATGTGTTTTGTGTGTTTTTACTTTTTTGAATTTGGTGCCGATCTCCGCTCCCGTGCGTCGTAACGTCGCAGGGAACGGAGCTCAGCGGCACTCGGGCACTGTGTGAATCGAGTGGAGGACGGCTCGCATACACAGCGTGGAGGACATCGCTGGATCCAGGGTACAAGGTAAGTAACCTCTCCCTGTATACAGCGATGCGATTCCGAGTCTGGCTCGGGGTTACCGCTCGTGGTACTAAAATCCTAAACAAACTATTATATTCATATACAGCTATACAGCTTGCTGCAAGCACAGTGATGTTGGAGAGTAAACTTCCTCAGTACTTTATACCTTGCCTCTGTGTTTGTGTATCTGAATACGGGCTTCAGAACCACCGGTATTTTAGGTATTATACATTTATATTTCATTTTGCTTATCTCATTTTTTTTTTTTAATGCCTGCAGCTATCAGATGTTAAAGTGAACCTTCCACTAAAATCATCACATTAAAGCGCTTTGTTATTTTTACCTACAGGTAAGCCTATAATAAAACTTACCTGTAGGTAAAATTAATATCTCCTAAACTTGCACTGTTTAGGAGATATTCACCCTGCATGCAGCCCCTGATGTCAGCGGCGCATGGGCTCTAAAGGTTCGACATACCAAGGGCTCCTGTGCACATGCGCAGGAGTGACGTCTTCGTGGAAGAATACAAAGCGGTGCACTGCTGTACAGTGACATGATCCTGTGGCTACATACAGTGCTAAAAGCTGCTGCATGTGTTATGCCATGTACACACAAGTGTTTTTCCCATCAGAATAAACTCTGAAGGTTTCTCCAATGGAATTCCAACGGAATTCCGCTGAAACTGTCTTGCATACACATGGTCACACCAAAGTCCAACTTTCAAGAACGCGGTGACATACAACACGTATGACGGGACTAGAAAAAGGAAGTTTAATAGCCAGTAGCCAATAGCTTCCGTTTCGTACTTGTGTAGTTTTTGGTACATCGGAACAGCATACAGACGAGCGGTTTTCCCGATAGGAATTTGTTCCGTCTGAAAAATTTAGAACATGTTCTCTTCCTAGGTCCGTCAGAATTTTCGACGTAAAAAGTCATATGGGGAGTACACACGATCGGAATATACGATGAAAAACTCCCGTCTGACTTTGTCTGTCGGAAATTCCGCCCGTGTGTACACGGCATTAGTGAATAGCTGGGGCAGGCTTGGCCCAAGTGAAATATTTAAAGTTCACTAAACCTGGAGTTCGATTGTGAAGCAAATCTGTTGCATGCCTTCTAGGAGCAAAGGAAAAGTTTGCCATGGTGGTGGGCTATAGTTGAGTCAGGGGTGGACTGACAACTCATGGGGCACCCGGGCAATAGGAGATTATGGGGCCCCCAGGCAATCAGAGACTATTGGGCCATACAGTATACACACAAACAGTATACATTCACACAGTACACACATACATGTACACACAGTATACACAGACATGTTTCTATTGGCTGAGAAGGTACTGGAGAGGTGGGGCAGCTATAATCTCAGGATTTTTAGACCAAAATGATGTCGGTAAGGGACATTTCAGAGACAGATGCAAACAAAAAACACAGATTTTTACATACTGTCCCTGATTTTATTGAGGCTGACAGCCCTTATGGGGCCCCCTAGTGGCCCAGGGCCCTCGGGCAGTGCCTGAGTGGCTGAATGGTCAGTCCGCCCCTGAGTTGAGTATAGCAGTGTTTAAAGGGTTATTTGAGAATTTTGTAGTGTAGTAACCTGTGCCTCTTCCAGTTCAACTCTGCAAATTAAACAATTATACAATCCTGCGCTACTGTTTGGAGAAATATATTAGCTAAAGCCGATGCTAGGCACCAAACTGACTCTATCCCTTCATAAGGGTAGTCAGCAATCATAGGTAACAAAGTTGTTCCAGTGTCCCTTATTGTTGAGTGTTCTTAAACCATGCTTCTTAAATTAATTCCATGGACTATAATACACCTCCTTCAGCTGCTGCCAAATGGTGCTTATACCCAACAGAATGTGCACTCACCGAAACTTTGTGACCCTCTTATGTTAATAAGTGTGTCTATACCAGCTCTTTTTAATGCTTCTCCTTCCAGCCTCTTTTCTGGTCACTCCTCTCCTCCAGATATTTAAATCAGCTGTAAATTCTCCTTTCTTTAGTCCTCAGTGAATAAAGAAAGGAAGATTTACAGCTAAGGAGTGACCGGAAAATGGCTGGAAGGAGAAGAACTAAAGAGAGCTGGTGTAGACCCACTTATTAACCTAAGAGGGTCACAAAGTTTTGGTGAGTGCACACCCTATTGGGGGGTGAGCATTGTTTGGGAGCGCGGAGTGCAGGAGGTGTAGTCCATTCAATTCATTTAACAAGCACGGTTTAAGAACACTATTATACAATGAGGAACACTGACAAAACTTTGTTTAAAGGAGCATGATTGTGTATTTGGGAATGTCGTAGCACAATAAAATATAAAAACTGTTATAATATGAACTTTACTGATTTTTGAAGTATTTACTTTATTCACATTTGATGGTCATTATTGGTACAACTTACTCTAGTAGAGTGTGTAATGTATAACACTTTTAGGGAATAAGGATGGCACTTTTGGGTAGATTTACTAAAACCGTAGATTACAAAATCTGGTGCACACTATGTATGTTTACTGTGCATGTGTGTCTATGTATATATATATATATATAATGCGTGTGTGTGTGTGTATATATGTATACTATGTATGCGTGTGTTCCAGGGGTGGTCCATCCATTAATGGCACCGCCCCCTCTATCACGAGACCCCCTATATCTAGAATGTATAGATTAATGCATAGCATAAATCTATGCATGGCCACTGCAGCCACCCTCTATTCGCGCATCCGGCCCCTTTTAGGACGCCAGGCGCCTGAATTACAACGGCGGGGGGGGGCGTTTATTTCAAAGCACCTGATTAGAGCCATAAGCTCTAATAGGCTTCAAAATAGGGTGGGCTTGGAGCGCAGAGCACTCAGAGCCCATCCAGGTGTGTTAGAAAAGCAAATTAATATTTGCTTTTCTAACACTGAACTGCCTCTCAGGAAGTGCAGGTCTGATACCCATCACATGATTGGCTGAAAGGACAAGAGCCCCTATTGGATGCCTAGCAGGAGGAAAGAAGAGATGCAGGGCGTAAGCATGGAGGACATAGCTCACCGCTGCCCGTTCCCCATCTCACCACCATCACACGCTGCCTGACCCGCCACCAAGATGGGGTAAGTGCCGGTCAGACAACAGGTGGGGGTGCTGGTTAAATGCTGCCGGGGGGGTCACAGTGAGGCTGCAATTGATGGGGCACAGGGAGGCTGCAATTGATGGGGCACAGGGATTCTGCAATTGAGTTGTTTTTTTCCCAGTATTTTTCCCATTTTGTTTGTACCCCCCAAAAAAATTTGAGCACCAGCCGCCACTCGTTTATACTGTGTGTGTGTGTGTACTGTATGATCAATGTGTGCCCACTGCTGCTCAACAGAAGTCGCTCTAACAATCCCATGCCCGTGAAAAATGCACTTGTTGCCATCTGAATGGTGAACTGCTGAGCTTGGCCTTGGATCAGGCAGCAGAGCAGGTCTGGGTGCAAACCTGTGCAGTGACATCGTGGCACACATCAAGCATGGCTTTTGTTCACATGCCCCACTGCCCGATCTGAGACCAACCACAGCCGTCCACTATTCCGCTGGCTTTACGACTCACTTGCGCAGTTCAGAGGCTGCAACAAGTGGACATTTTTTAAAAGCCTTTTCCTGCCAGCTGCTTAACACACTAAGCACCAAGGTGCAAAGATGATGGCAGGTGACATTGGGGGCTCTGCCACAGGGAGGCACACAGTGGGGGCTCTGCCAAAGGGTGGCACACAGGCATGGCAGCCATCTCTAAGGCTGGGGCCCCATAATCTCCTATTGCCCGGGGGCCCCATGAGTTGTCAGTCCGTCCCTGCTCTCCTCTCTCCCCTCTCCCCCTGCACGCAGTACATAGTGCACCCCACAACCCTGCACTCAGTATGTAGCACACCCCGCAACCCTGCACTCAGTATGTAGTAAACAAAATGCAGACCCCTGCATTCTGTGTATTACACACTCTTGACCCCTGCACTCTGTGCATTACACACTCCTGACCCCTGCCACCTCCACCATATACATGGACAGGGCAAAGGGGGTGGAGTCAGGGGCACAGCCAATGGAGGCAGCAAAATAAGGTTTTGCCTATGGTGTCAAAAATCCTTGCACCTTGATTAACCCCATAGAACCTCAGTGTTAGTAGATCTCAATAGTAGGAGTTTTATTTTACAATTCCTTTGAGAGGTAAAACATTTGATTGATATGTATTACCATTGTATCTAGCCGCCATGATTAGTGATTTTTCTTTTAGTGTGAAGAACTCCCAGGAAGAGGCTGAAGCTATCAAGCATAATTCTACCACAAACGGCAACAAGAATAGTGGCGAGGATCAAAATGCCCAACCAATGAAAAGATCCAGTCGGGGTTGGCAGATCCTCCGCAAAGCCTCCATCGATCATTTACAAGGCACTTCTACCCTCCCCAGAGACTCAGAGACAGAAGTCTACTACATTTAGTGTATCTAAGTTCAATGGAACCAGACGCACTTGACGATGCATGCCTTGTATACATTGCATATCGGACAGCACCTCTCAATGGAAAAAATGCACTTAAACGCACCCAAAGTGTAGAATGCACATGGGCTTTTTCCTGCCGGTTTGCGCACACGCTGCTGAAAGCAATGGGTTTTCTTATGTCCAAGCATTTGGCCTCAAGTGCCTTTCCGGGAATACTGAACACACCCTTTCTGGGACACTACCCTGCAGGGACACAGAAGGTTCCAAACATTTAGGATTAGGTTATCCCTGGGCAAACTATTTTATTTTTTTAGCTTGGCTTTTGGAACTTACATCATGCGACCCTGACAACTTTTCAAATAGAAAAGAATGTCACTTTGGGGTTTATTTACTAAAGGAAAATAGACTGTGCACTTTTGAAAGTTCAGTTGCCCAGAGCTTAGTAAATGAGGTAAAGCTTCACTTTACAAAATGCAACCAACCATGTGCAAAAAAAAAAAAAAAACATAATTTTTGCTTGAACATGATTGGATGATGAAAACCAGCAGAGCTCTCCCTCATTTCCTAAGCTCTAGAGCAGTGATTCTCAACCAGGGTTCTGTGGAACTCTAGGGTTCCTCCAGAGGTTGTAGGGGTTCCTTAAGCATTGGGCAATTTCTGCCTCTCAGATAAGTTCCCACCGACACCATTGAGCTTTTTAGCTATCTGTAAGGAGGTAATTCTTCCCAATGACCACAAGTGTAAGGACCATTCTTCCCACTGACCATCACACTAATGTATCATGAGTTGTAGATTTCTCATTTTTATCAGGGGTTCCCCGAGACTGGAGAACTATTTCAAGGGTTCCTCTGTGTTGAAAAGGTTGAGAAAGGCTGATATAGAGCAACTGCACATTGAAAAGTGAACAGTTAATTTAACATTAATAAAATAACCCTTTTGTATCAGTGGAGGGCTGGGAACATTTGGCCAGGGGGGCAAGTACAACCAACTGGACTAGGAATGCACCGAATGGGCTTTTTGGTGCCGAAACCGATACCAAAAATGAAAAATACACTAGGCCGAAAACCGAAACTGATACCAAAACAGCACCGATACCGAAAATGACTGTTTTTAAAAAATATTTTTATACAGGAGGAGGTCAGAGACTGGGGACATGGTACAGGAGGTAGTCAGAGACTGAGGACATGGTACAGGAGGTGGTCAGAGACTGGGGACATGGTACAGGAGGTAGTCAGAGACTGAGGACATGGTACAGGAGGTGGTCAGAGACTGGGGACATGGTACAGGAGGTGGTCAGAGACTGGCGACATGGTACAGGAGGTGGTCAGAGACTGGGGACATGGTACAGGAGGTGGTCAGAGACTGGGGACATGGTACAGGAGGTGGTCAGAGACTGGCGATATGGTACAGGAGGTGGTCAGAGACTGGGGACATGGTACAGGAGGTGGTCAGAGACTGGGGACATGGTACAGGAGGTGGTCAGAGACTGGGGACATGGTACAGGAGGTGGTCAGAGACTGGCGACATGGTACAGGAGGTGGTCAGAGACTGGCGACATGGTACAGGAGGTGGTCAGAGACTGGCGACATGGTACAGGGGGTGGTCAGAGACTGGCGACATGGTACAAGAGGTGGTCAGAGACTGGCGACATGGTACAGGAGGTGGTCAGAGACTGGCGACATGATGAAAGAGATAAGTGTGTTGTGTCCCCTGTGCAGCCAGTGTGTTGTGTCCCAATGCAGCCAGTGTGTTTTGTCCCCGTGCAGCCATTGTTGTCCCTGTGCAGCCAGTGATGCAAAAGGCTTGTCCGGGGAACTGTGATAGACAGATCCCCCGTCCAATCTGGACGGGTGATCTGTCTATCAAAGTTCCCCGAACAAGGGGAAGGGGCTTTATGCGACGGCGCGTGACGGGGGAACACACAGCTGTTGAAATGAAAGCTATGATGTTCCCGGTGCTCTATTGACCAGACGGCGGAGGCGGCTCTCCTGTGCTATACACCTCCCATGATGGGCGGCACCAGGCCCCGCCCCATTTTCGGCTCAATTATCGGCCGTCTTTTCCTTTCGGCGAAAGGCCCATTTTCGGCCGATATGTTTCGGCGGCCGAAATTTCGGTGCATCCCTAAACTGCACTTTTCATGGTAGAAGTGTAACATAAAGGGGGGGGGGGGGGGTGTTTACTAAAACTAAAGAGTGCAGAATCCGGTGCAACTCTGCATAGAAACCAATCAGCTTCCAGATTTTATTGTCAAGGATGAATTGAAGAAGCTGAAGTTAGAAGCTGATTGGCTGCCATGCACAGCTGCACCAGATTTTGCACTCTCCAGTTTTAGTAAATCAACCCCAATGTGGACTGCAGTGCTGCGATGGTTGGTGGCCATAACATACCTTGTTGTAATAAACCTTTTAACATAATATATGCTGAAGGAGGGGAATTGAAATATATATATATATTGATGAAGTGCTCTATGAGCTGTACAAGGTGACTGCTTTTCTGTGAAAGTGATAAAGACTTATCTAAATAAAATACTATTCTATGATCACAAATCTTTTATCATTTAACAAATGAGAACAACGCATCTCAAAGTTTCCTCCAATAACATCTCATAGGAAGGTGAAGATGGGACACCTACCAAGGCCCTGTGATCGCAGATCTGAGTGCTGTGCAGATAGCTACACTATATTACCAAAAGTATTGGGACACCTGCCTTTACACGCACATATATTTTAAAGTGGATGTAAACCCGAATTCTTTATTTTATTTTTTTTTGTCTGGCACAATATAGAGTACGGGATTTCAGATCAGCCGTGCCCAGTCATGTGGGGACTTTTCTGGGTGTTAACTGGATGTTAGTGATCATAGCAGAAGTTCAGTGTAAGAAATACACAGGAGAAAATGCATGTTGATAAGGGGAGTGTAGAGGTGGGCGGGAGTCTACTGACATCACAACTCCACCCACTGAGCCCTGGAAAACAGACCCGCCCACAGAATCTGCAGTTTTCCGGGTCTCATAGCAGACAGAGGGGAGACATGTGACAGATAAGTATACATGCAGGAGGCAACTATATAACTAATATTGCAGTAGCTTAGAAGGATGAGAGTGGGTTTACATCCAATTTAATGGCATCCCAGTCTTAGCCCGTAGGGCCCAATATTGAGTTGGCCCACCCTTTGCAGCTATAACAGCTTCAACTCTTCTAGGAAGGCAGTCTTCAAAGTTTAGGAGTGTGTCTATGGGAATATTCTGGCATTCTTCCAGATGCACATTTGTGAGGTCAGGCACTGATGTTGGATGAGAAGGCCTGGCTCTCAGTCTCAGCTGTAATTCATCACAAAGGTGTTCTATCGGGTTGAGGTCAGGACTCTGTGCAGGTCAGTCAAGTTCCTCCACCCCAAACTCACTCATTCATGTCTTTATGGACCTTGCTGTGTGCACTGGTCTAAATCATCTGGTGGAGGGGGGAATATGATGTGGGGTTGTTTTTCCAGGGGTTGGGCTTGGCCCCTTAGTTCCAGTAATGGGAACTCTTAAGGCTTCAGCATACCAAGACATTTTGGACAATTTCATACTCCCAACTTTGTGGGAACAGTTTGGGGATGGCCCCTTCCTGTTCCAACATGACTGCCCACCAGTGCACAAAGCAAGGTCCATAAAGACATGGATGAGAGAGTTTGGGCTGGAGGAACTTGACTGGCCTGCACAGAGTCCTGACCTCAAATCTATAGAACACCTTTGGGATGAATAAGAGCGGAGGCCTTCTCGTCCACATCAGTGCCTGACCTCACAAATGCTCTTTTGGAAGAATGATCAAACATTCCCATAGACACACTCCTAAACCTTGTGGGCAGCCTTCCCAGAAGAATTGAAGCGGTTTCAGCTGCAAAGGGTGGGCCAACTCAATATTGTACCCTACGGAGTAAGACTGGGATGCCATTAAAGTTCATGTGTGTGTAAAGGCAGGTGTCCCAATACTTTTGGTAATATAGTGTATATAATGACCAGCACTGTGCTACCAAGAAATCAGACTTGAAATATAAGAATCAATTGAACTATATGAAAGTGGTTGTAAACCATCCCCTATAACTTTGTCCCATGTGAATCAGCATAAAAACCCCAATGAACGCTGCTTGTAGATATCTCCTTACTTAGGATTGTTGTAATTATTTTTGTTCTTTAGAATAATGTCACTGAGCATGCCCAGATCTCCCCTGATTTACGGCACACTCTCTATGTCTTATCTATCTGTTATCAGGACTTCCTACAGCACAACACTGAAATCTGCTAATCACTCAGAGCTTCCTCCTACACACCATGTGACCATGTGACCTCACATACAGTGTAAAGCAGGGAATGGGACAGCAGGACTGCAGTCTTATCAGCTGAAGCTGATGGACTCATACAGGCAAGCATTACATAATCAGCACAAGTAAATAATATGAAATAAACAAGTCGGCTATGAATAGGGAAGCAGGGTTGCCATAGAAACGTTGGATTGAGAAGGAGGCTTGGTTAACAGTACAGGAAGTGCTCAATGTAAGGGCGGAAATACACTCCACTGTGGACTCGGAAAGCAATACTTAAGATGGCGCTGCCTAGCCCCGGGACACAAGTTTCTTAAAGTTTCTTTAAACAGTAAGTAATATGAGATTTGCGCTGGATTACAGTGGCTATAATCTGATAATGACTTATTATAATGGACTAAATGAAAAGAAGCATCAGAATGGGAGAGTTTACTTGCTCTTGAAAGCAAGCAGGTCGCAAAATTGTCGCTCTATTTTTTTTTATTGCGGGAAAAAAATAACACCGCCAAGGTGATCAAATACCACCAAAAGAAAGCTCTATTTGTGGGGGGAAAAGGACGTCAATTGTGTTTGGAAGCCACGTCACATGACCGCGCAATTGTCAGTTAAAGCGACGCAGTGCCGAATCGCAAAATGTGCTCTGGTCTTTCCAAATGGTCCGGGGCTGAAGTGGATAACATAGTCCTAGTGTACAGTATGTGTGTGTGTGTGTGTGTATATATATATATATATATATCTATATATATCTATATATATATATAGATATATATATAATTATTATTATTATTATTATTCAGGATTTATATAGCGCCAACAGTTTGCGCAGCGCTTTACAGTATGAGGGCAGACAGTACACTTACAATACAAATCAATACAGGAGGGATCAGAGGGCCCTGCTCGTTAGAGCTTACAATCTAGAAGGGAATATATAAATGTATATACTAGATATGAACATAGCCCCAGGGTACATCATATACAATAACAGAGACACCGATCCATAACCATTAAACCACATCTAGATCCATAGATAGCCCATAGCAACCAGGAGGATTCCATAGCAACCAGGAGGATTCCATAGCAACTATAGAAAAACATAAGCCATCCCCACAGTATACACCAGACTGAATGTACAAGACATATATACAATGATCATATTCCCCACAGAGAAATAAATATAAAAAAAAAAACTGATCTAAATGCACTTTAGGAATACAGACATGTGCACTGCTGAAAAAATTGTTTGTATTCATTTAATTTAATCAAACTGTGAGCACCGAAAGCTGAAAACGGGTCTGGTCAGGAAGGGGGTGTAAGTGCCCAGTATTGAGGTGGGTTAAGGATTAATACAGTTGTCTGATGGCAGAAATGTAAGGCTTTCACCGGCCAGTAAGGATGGTTTTTGCACCTGGCAGACCTGAGCAATCGAGCAAGAATACCCCGATCAACCAACTGCCACCCTAGGGAATTTAAACCTATGCAGTAGATAGGCAGTTGGCAGCAATGCCTGCCGGCAGTTACATGACCTTTGAGGTCAACGTCAGTTGGAGCCTTATATAGAGCTGTTTCAAGCTGGACTGGCAGAACGTCAGTGTTTATCGAAGGTGAAGGTTGTGTGTAGCTGAGCTCCCATAAAGAGTTTAGTATTTTTGTTAATGAAGCACGTATTCAAATTAAATAGAGATATTCATCAGATAGTTATCAGAAAGGAACCTACAGAGAATAGAAATAGCATGGAAATGAAATCCCACGCCAATAGAGATTCTACTGAAACTGCCCAACATAATCAGACCTGGTGTGAGCGGGTCGGGGCTCTTTTCCGACGTCTGTTCCATCATAAGAAGAAGAAGAAAGCAGATAGGGATTCAAAAGGTAACAGTTATGATCCATAAATCATACACACTGGCTGAACTAGATTGATTTTATTTAGAGGTGTTACACTGGGGGGGGGGGGGGGGGGGGGGGATTTACTAAAGCCGATGCACACAGAATCCATTACAGCTCTGCAGAGAAACCAATCAGATTCTAGGGTTTTTTTTTGTTTGTTTTTTTAAAGCTTAACCACTTGACCACTGGGCACTTTAATCCCCTTCCTAACCAGACCAATTTTCAGCTTTCGGTGCTCTCACACTTTGAATGACAATTACTCAGTCATGCAACACTGTACCCATATGACATTTTTGTCCTTTTTTTTTCACACAAATAGAGCTTTCTTTTGGTGGTATTTAATCATTATTTAATCAAAAATGATTTTTTTTCAAAAATGATTTTAAAAAAAAAAAATAAAAAATTCATTTTTTTTCTTTAAAACATTTTTTTTTTCAAATGATTTTTTTTTCAAATGATTTTTTTTTCAAATGATTTTTTTTTTCAAAAAAATTTATTTTTTCAAAAATTATTTTTTTTTCAAAAATTATTTTTTTTTCAAAAATTATTTTTTTTTTTACAAAGATTATTATTTTTTTTACAAAAATGTTTTTTTTTTACAAAAATTATTATTATTATTATTATTATTATTATTATTCAGGATTTATATAGCGCCAACAGTTTGCGCAGCGCTTTACAATATGAGGGCAGACAGTACACTTACAATACAAATCAATACAGGAGGGATCAGAGGGCCCTGCTCGTTAGAGCTTACAATCTAGAAGGGAATATATAAATGTATATATTAGATATGAACATAGCCCCAGGGTACATCATATACAATAACAGAGACACCGATCCATAACCATTAAACCACATCTAGATCCATAGATAGCCCATAGCAACCAGGAGGATTCCATAGCAACCAGGAGGATTCCATAGCAACTATAGAAAAACATAAGCCATCCCCACTGTATACACCAGACTGAATGTACAAGACATATATACAATGATCATATTCCCCACAGAGAAATAAATATAAAAAAAAAACTGATCTAAATGCACTTTAGGAATACAGACATGTGCACTGCTGAAAAAATTGTTCGTATTCATTTAATTTAATCAAACTGTGAGCACCGAAAGCTGAAAACGGGTCTGGTCATTTTCAAAAATTATTTTTTTTTCAAAAATTTTTTTTTTTTTTACAAAGATTATTATTTTTTTTACAAAAATGTTTTTTTTTTACAAAAATTATTATTATTATTATTATTATTATTATTATTATTCAGGATTTATATAGCGCCAACAGTTTGCGCAGCGCTTTACAATATGAGGGCAGACAGTACACTTACAATACAAATCAATACAGGAGGGATCAGAGGGCCCTGCTCGTTAGAGCTTACAATCTAGAAGGGAATATATAAATGTATATATTAGATATGAACATAGCCCCAGGGTACATCATATACAATAACAGAGACACCGATCCATAACCATTAAACCACATCTAGATCCATAGATAGCCCATAGCAACCAGGAGGATTCCATAGCAACCAGGAGGATTCCATAGCAACTATAGAAAAACATAAGCCATCCCCACTGTATACACCAGACTGAATGTACAAGACATATATACAATGATCATATTCCCCACAGAGAAATAAATATAAAAAAAAAACTGATCTAAATGCACTTTAGGAATACAGACATGTGCACTGCTGAAAAAATTGTTCGTATTCATTTAATTTAATCAAACTGTGAGCACCGAAAGCTGAAAACGGGTCTGGTCATTTTCAAAAATTATTTTTTTTTCAAAAATAATTTTTTTTTTACAAAGATTATTATTTTTTTTACAAAAATGTTTTTTTTTTACAAAAATTATTTGGAAAAATTTGTTAAAAAGGGTTTTCGTTCCCCCCTCCTCCTACCCCGTCCCCCTACCCAATATTTCTCACACTTCACCCCCTCTGCAGAGAAACCAATCAGCTTCTAGGGGTTTATTTTTTCTTTTTAAAGCTTAACCACTTGACTAGTGATGGCCGAACGGTTCGCCCGGCGGTCGTTTCGCGGCGAATTTCGGTCGTTCGCGGTCCGCACGTTCGCTCGCCTTTTCCCGTCGTTCGTCCCGGCGGACTTACGTGTTTAATGTGTAAAAGAACTTTGACCTATGATGACACGTCTGTCATGGGGTACAGGCCAGCCAATTGAGACATGACAGCACATGGACACTTGGACATTCCCCCTAACCTATAAATACACCCGATCCGGTGGCCATTTTACATTCTTTCTTCTGTCACTATAGGGAAAGGTTCCTGTGTGGAGTAGGGACAGATAAAACGCTAGCTATTTGGTACACAAAAGTTCTTTTCAGGACTGGTATAGGTGTTAGGTGTATATAGGTTTGCTGTGCTACTGATTCTTGCAGCAGCCTGAGTGTCTTTTGTCAGTTTAGAGAAAGGGAAAGGACGGTGTGTGCTACAGGGACAGTCAGATTAGTCTTTCATCATCATCATCATCATCATCATCATTAGCTGTTACTATCAGGTCCACAAAAGAGCTGTTCCAGTAACCACTAATCGTTCCAGTATATTCTTTTTTGCCACTTTGTATAGGGACAGAAAGGAAGCAGTGTTGTCAGGCAGTGAGGGTCAGATTAAAGACTTGCTGCTACTATTAGTTCCACAAAGGTTCTTTTCAGGACTGGTATCAGTGGTACGGTAATAGGCTTGTACACGTATAATATTCTTTCTTCCAAATATAGAAAGGATATTATACTTGACTGCTGCCCTTCTGCTGCAGTCTGCTAAACATTCACAACTCACTTGTTCCACAAAAGTTCTTATAAGGACTGGTAACTTGGTCTAGGGTGCTACAGTACATAGGGTTCAGTGCGCCAGTGCGGTACAGTCTGCTGTTCTGTAAGGACCGCTATCAGTCCACAATACATAGGTTTGAGGTGCACCACTGCTGACTGCTGCCCTATACTGCAGCAGTCCTTCATTCGTATAGGGACTGACGTACAGTCTGCTAATCACTAACACACAACCTGCTTGGTCCACAAAAGTTCTTATAAGGACTGGTAACTTGGTCTAGGGTGCTACAGTACATAGGGTTCAGTGCGCCAGTGCGGTACAGTCTGCTGTTCTGTAAGGACCGCTATCGGTCCACAATACATAGGTTTGAGGTGCACCACTGCTGACTGCTGCCCTATACTGCAGCAGTCCTTCATTGGTATAGGGACTGACGTACAGTCTGCTAATCACTAACACACAACCTACTTGGTCCACAAAGGTCCTTATAAGGACTGGTAACTTGGTGAAGGGTGCTACAGTACATAGGGTTGAGTGAGGCACAGTCTGCTGTTCTGTAAGGACTGGTATCGGTCCACAATAGATAGGGTTGAGGTGCACCACTGCTGACCGCTGCCCTATACTGCAGCAGTCGTTCATCGGTATAGGGACTAAGAGTTTTGTCACAGGGTCATTTAAAAAATGACAGGCAGAGGAAGAGGCAGGCCCTTCCGCAGGGGTGGTAGGGGTAGGGCAGGAGCAACAGGCTTGAGCCAAAGTGGGAAGTTGCAGAAGGTGCGTTCAATTACTTTAAAGGACGCACCAGACTTGGTTGAGTGGCTCGCTCAGCCTTACTCTTCTGCACCCTCCTCATCCTCTCGATCTGCACCCTCTTCTTCACTCTCTGCTATGTGCACCCCCAAAGACACTACCACCAACAACACCACCACCACCACCACCACCACCACCACATACCTTCCGCTTGAGTCACTGGAATTATTTTCCGATCCATATCAAGAGGACATTTCTGATGCGCAGCCACTCTTGGTATTGGATCAGGAAGAGGAGGCAGCAACAACCGCTACTCAGCAGTCTGACGACAGTACCCAGATCAGCCCAAGGAGGAGGTTGGTCCCCGGTGTTGCTGCCTACTCCGAGATCTCTACTTATAGCGGTGGGGAAGGTGACGTTGATGATGACGTGTCTAGTGATGTCACGTGGGTGCCCACAAGAGAGGAAGAGGAGGGGAGTTCAGAGGGAGATATGGACCAGCAGATAGGGAGGAGAAGCAGGAATAACTTACATTGCACAGGAGGGACAAAGCAGACTGCAAATGTATCAGGAGCGAGTCATCGACCATGTACGGTCACATCTGGCGCTCCCAGGACACCGGCACATGGCTCCGCAGTGTGGGCTTTTTTTAACGTGTCTGCTGCTGACAATAGCGTTGCCATCTGCAATCTTTGCAGTCAACGCATTAGTCGCGGTAAGCCCAACACTCACCTAGGGACGACCGCCTTAAGAAGGCACATGAGCAGCCATCACCGAGCCCAGTGGGAGCAACGGAACACTCAAAGCCACACTCCAGGCTCTCACCGTCCAGCCTCGTCTTCTCCTTCTCCTCTCTCATCACAATTGTCCTCCACTTCACCTTCCATCACGCCAAGCTCACGTTTTTCTGCAAAAAGGCAGGCTTCCGTGGGCCTAATGTTTGAGCGTAAAAGAATGATGACGCCGGATAACCCTCTTGCCCAACGGTTGACAGCTGGCTTGTCAGAACTGATAGCCCGCCAACTACTGCCATATAAACTGGTGGACTCGGAGGCCTTTCGCTAATTTGTGGCCATTGGAACACCACAATGGAAGGTCCCAGGAAGGAAGTATTTCTCGGAGAAGGGCATCCCAGAGCTATATGGCCATGTTCAGCGGCAAGTGAATGTATCTCTGGCACACAGTGTCGGTGCCAAGATACATCTGACCACAGACACGTGGTCTAGCAAACACGGGCAGGGAAGGTATATCAGTTTTACTGCCCACTGGGTGAACCTTCTGACGGCCGTCAAGCATGTAACCCGTGGCACCCGTGTAGATTTGGTTTTACCGCCACGGATTGCATGCAGGCCTGACTCTTCTTCTCCTCCTCCTCCTACTCCATCCTCCTCCCTCTCCTCCTCAGCTGGCTCCTCCTTTTCCGCTGCTAGCGTCTCTTCCGCTGCACCGCCCAAGCTCCCCAGAACCTATTCCACATGCCAGGTGAGACGTTGCCATGCCGTGCTGCGTCTGTTGTGCCTGGAAGCCAAGAGCCACACTGGCCCGGCACTCCTTTCAGCTTTGCGTTCACAGGCAGATCAGTGGCTAACACCGCTCAATTTGACAGTTGGTAAAGTGGTGTGTGACAACGGTGCCAATCTGCTTAGCGCATTGAAACAGGGCAAAATCACGCACGTGCCATGCATGGCACACGTCTTAAACTTGGTCGTGCAGCGATTCCTTGTCAAATACCCTGGGGTCCAGGACATCTTGCGGCAGGCAAGGAAAATCTCGGCCCATTTCAGAAGATCTTACACGGCCATGGCTCGCCTTGCTGACATTCAGCGGCGACACCATCTGCCGGTCAGACGTCTTATTTGCGATTGCCCGACGCGATGGAACTCAACCTTCTATATGCTTGATAGGCTGCTCCAGCAGAAACGTGCAGTTAACGTCTACCTGTATGAACTCTGCGAAAGAAACGGTTCTGGGGAGCTGGGGTTTTTTTCACCACGCCAGTGGCTGCTCATGCGCGACGCATGCAGACTTCTGCGGCCATTTGAGGAGATCACCAAACTGGTCAGTCGCAGCCATGGCGCCATCAGTGACATGGTACCTTATGCCTTCTTTCTGGAGCGTGCATTGCGCCGTGTCATTGATCAGGCTGTGGAGGAGCAGGAGCGGGAAGATGAGGAAGTGGCAATCCTGGATGAATTCCCAGGGGGGGCTACTCTATCTGAGACAAGTCAACAACAGGAGTCTGAAGAGGAGTCAGAGGAGGATGGTGCCGGGGCGGATGAGGAGGAGCAAGAAGAGCGTGCTTTAAACCTTTCTGGGATCCCTGTTGTGCGTGGATGGGGAGAGGAGAATGAAGAGGACGACATTATCCTGGATGATGAGCAGGAGCCAGGCCACCACACCGCTTCCACTTTAGTGCAAATGGGGGCCTTCATGCTCCAGTGTTTTAATAGGGACCCCCGTATAAAAAGCATAAGGGTCAAGGACCAGTACTGGGTGGCAACGTACTTAGACCCCCGGTACAAACACAAAATGGCGGAAATGTTACCGCCGTCGCAGAGGGCTGTCAGAATGCAGCACTTCCAGGCCTTGCTTCGAGAAATGCTGCATTCTGCTTTTGCGTGCGCTGGCAGAGGAGCAATTCCCACTCCCAGAGAAGGATTTGTGGGTACCAATCCAACAGCGCCTGCAAGAAGAGGCCGGTTTGAAGATGTGTTGGTGACTTCGGATATGAGGTCATTCTTTCAGCTGACCCATCGACAGGTGTCATCCGGATCCAGCATCAGGGAACGCCTAGACCGTCAGGTGTCCGACTACATCGGGTTAACGGCCGATGTGGACGCTCTGAGGAGTGATGAACCCCTGGACTACTGGGTGGGCAGGCTTGACCTCTGGCCAGAGCTTGCCCAATTTGCAATCGAACTGTTGGCTTGCCCCTCATCCAGTGTCCTGTCCGAAAGGACGTTCAGCGCAGCAGGAGGGATCGTGACCGATAAGCGTACTCGCCTAGCTCACGACAGTGTTAACTACCTCACATTTCTAAAAATGAATGAGGCATGGATCTCGGAGGAATTCAAAACATGTAACCAGTAGACCATGTAAATGTCTATAAACTATTTTTTTTAATCAAGCACAGAGACCTTCTTTCTTCATCATTTGGCTCACTTCCTTGTCCCAAAAAAGCACACCGTACTATATGCCCCTACCCTCCTCTTTGAAGAGGTTGAGCGGTGTCATATTTCTACTGGGGCTGCTTATGAGGGGATCACACCATCCCTGTGCTGTGCTGACTTCCTCCTGGGGGTTCTTATTATGAGGGGCTCCCACCATCCCTGTGCTGTGCTGACTTCCTCCTGGGGGTTCTTATTATGAGGGGCTCCCACCATCCCTGTGCTGTGCTGACTTCCTCCTGGGGCTGCTTACGGTGCTGCTGTCAGTGCTGCATATCACGGTGCTGGTGTGAGTGCTGCATATCACGGTGCTGGTGTGAGTGCTTAATGTCACGCTTCTGATGTCAGTGCTGTATGTCACGGTGCTGCTGTCAGTGATGTATATCACGGTGCTGATGTCAGTGCTGTATGTCACGCTTCTGATGTCAGTGCTGTATATCACGGTGCTGCTGTCAGTGATGTATATCACGGTGCTGATGTCAGTGCTGTATGTCACACTTCTGATGTCAGTGCTGTATGTCACGGTGCTGCTGTCAGTGCTGTATATCACGGTGCTGATGTCAGTGCTGTATGTCACGCTTCTGATGTCAGTGCTGTATGTCACGGTGCTGCTGTCAGTGATGTATATCACGTTGCTGATGTCAGTGCTGTATGTCACGCTTCTGATGTCAGTGCTGTATATCACGGTGCTGCTGTCAGTGATGTATATCACGGTGCTGATGTCAGTGCTGTATGTCACGCTTCTGATGTCAGTGCTGTATGTCACGGTGCTGCTGTCAGTGCTCTCTATCACGGTGTTGCTGTCCATGCTGTATGTCACGGTACTGGTGTCAATGCTTTATGTCACGCTGCTGATGTCAGTGCCCTCTATCACAGTGCTGTTGTCAGATGCCTCTATCACGGTGCATGCGTCATTGCTGTATGCGACGCTGCTGGTGATCATCTCCTGCACCCTCTTCTCTGCCTACCCTGGTCCCTGACCTTCCCTCTCCTCCATTGCCTTCATGCGTGCCACAGTCCTGAATTGTCAGAACAATTTCCCATATAAAAAAAGAATGCTTGTAGTTATCGATCCCAAATTCACCTCATACATGTATTATGACATTGGCCATGTGGTGGGACTATGATTTCCCTGCTAATAATTACCTAGTGGCCGCAAATTCGCCCTAAAGGTTTGAAACGTTCGCCTCCCATTGAAGTCAATGGAGCCCGCGGCGAACGTTCGGTTTCGCGAACGTTCAGCCCCGTTCGCGGTAAGCGTTCGCGAAACGTCCCGTCGGAAGTTCGTCCATCACTACACTTGACCACTGGGCACTTTAATCCCCTTCCTAACCAGACCAATCTTCAACTTTCGGTGCTCTCACACTTTGAATGACAATTACTCAGTCATGCAACACTGTACCCATATGAAATTTTTGTCCTTTTTTTCACACAAATAGAGCTTTCTTTTGGTGGTATTTAATCACTGCTGGGTTTTTTATTTTTTGCGCTATAAATCAAAAAAGGCTTAAAATTCTGTAAAAAAAGTATTGCCCGAGTATTGGCAGCACAGTGGTGTAGTGGTTAGCACTTTCAGAGCGCTGCACTGGCAGGACGCTAAAAAAAAAAAGCTTCTAAACCGCTCCTGCCCATTGAAATTAATGAGGCAGCGCGGCTTTAACCCTTTCTCAGCTGCTAGCGGGGGGGGAGGTAAAAGCGCCCCGTTCGCGGCTGAATAGCACCAAGTATTGCAAAGTATTGGCGCTTAAAAAATGGCGGCGCTTTACCACCGATTCATCCACCGCCCCAGTGTGAAAGGGGCCTTACAGCCTTCCTATACATTATAAACATGCATGGGAGAGGTAACATTTATAGTACCTTTCAAATAGGTTTTTTTTTGCACGAACACACATTTGAAAAAAAGCCATCTCTGTATACTGTAAGCTGCTGTAGTGTGTTTTTTTTTTTTTTTTTTTTTACATTAAACTCACAGCATCTTCTGCACACCAGCTGAAAGTTCGAATCAGGCTTCTGGTGAGGGTGTCCACACTCACTTTTCAAATTAGGGAGAGGCGGCACAGAAGGGGTCATTGACAGCATTACATCTGCTGTCTTTCCTATTTGAAGCTCTGACAGTGTCATATTACATTTAGCATTGTTGGATTGGGCAGGTTCAGTCTTCTTTTGAGCCTAAACTTAATTTAATTTAATTAAAGGGTTTTTATAAATATAACAAACACGCCTATACTTACCTCCTCTGTGCAATCATTTTGCTCAGAGCAGCCCTGATCCTCTTCTCGGGTGCCCTGCCGGTCCTCCAAGCCCCTCCTTTTCGTTGGGCGCCCCCATGGACAGGACAGTCGCTTTTCTCTGGGGGCACCCGTATGGAATTGAAATTGATATAAAAATTTCGTACAATTATGATTTAATACTGTTCAGCCAGTCCTGCAGTTTCTTTGGTTAGTTGATATTCTAGAAAGAGAAATATATGAAAGGAATGTAACTGAATTATGTTTTTTTTTTTTTCCTCCAGATATAAATGCGATCTCACCTGCTGTCACCAGAGACAATGTGGCTGCCACGGTAAAGATCGAGATTACCGACAGCAAACAAATTGTGCACACCGCGGACAAGAAGACGGAGGCTAGGAAGAAGTGCGTTCCTCCACCGACCACCCAGGAGGAACCTACAGAGGACACGCCCCCCGCCAGAGAATTTGCCCCACAGGACTCCACTCCTAAGGGCAAACATCGTCTATTCTTTGGATGGGGCAAGGCTTTTCTCTGTCTTCCATTCTGTTGTAAAAAAGGCGATGCAGAATCTAAAGAGCGTACTTCCAAAGGTAAGAATTATTAACAATTTAACATACAATTGTTTTTAGGGAGATGTTGCATATTGGTGGGGGCTGAATAGACCATCGGATCTATAAATCACAGGGCCCCAAAGGAATTTTTTTACATTCATCTAAATGATGAACATCAGTTTATATAGTGCACCCTAATTATAACCTTTATGGTATACCACCAGTCTCTGTGGTCACCCTGAAGTATCTACTATAACCCTGCATTGCTGGTGGGTGTTTGATTCCCCTAATATGAGTCCCTTTTAACTCGTTTTTCAGAGGTACCTCTTTTAACCGCTTCAGCCCTGGAAGATTTTACCCCCTTCCTGACCAGAGCACTTTTTGCAATTCGGCACTGCGTCGCTTTAACTGACAATTGCGCGGTCATGTGACGTGGCTCCCAAACAATATTGATGTTCTTTTTTCCCCCCACAAATAGAGCTTTCTTTTGGTGGTATTTGATCACCTCTGCGGTTTTTATTTTTTGCGCTATAAACAAAAAAAAGTGACAATTTTGAAAAAAAAAACACATTATTTTTTACAAGAGAAATATGTACCACCGCTCTAGGCAAATCCAGAGAACACTGAGATAATTACTCCAGGTGAAGAGATCCAGGTGCGAGCCATAGTATGCGAACAATGTAGATGATTAAAGGACTCTAGAAGGCCGCACTCCAAAACTAATAATGACAGGAACACAGCAAGTGACATCACAGCAAAAAGTGATAACAGTTGACGCGTTTAACACTATAACAGGTGCTTATTCATAGCTGGCAGCTATGAATAAGCACTTGCTATAGTGTGAAACGCGTCAGCCGTTATCACTTTTTGCTGTGATGTCACTTGCTGTGTTCCTGTCATTATTTGAATAAAGGCACCGACTTAGTTTTGGAGTGCGGCCGTCCAGAGTCCTTTAATCATCTACATTATTTTTTACATTTTGCTATAATAAATATCCCCCAAAAATATATAAAAATAACTTTTTTTTCCCTCAGTTTAGGCCGATACGTATTCCTCTACAATAAGCCTTTATTGATTGGTTTGTGCAAAAGCTATAGTGTTTACAAAATAGGGGATAGTCTTATGGCATTTTTATTAATATTCTTTTTTTTTTACTAGTAATGGGGGTGATCAGTGATTTTTATTGTGACTGCGACATTATGGCGGGCACGTCAGACATTTTTGGGACCACTGTCATTTATACAGCAATCAGTGCTATACAAATGCACTGATACCTGTGTAAATGACACTGGCAGTGAAGGGGTTAACCACTAGGGGGCAGGGTAAGGGTTAAGTGTGTCCTGGGGCATGTTTCTAACTGTGGGGGGTGTGGCTACATGTGACACATCACTGATCTCTGCTCCCAATCACAGGGAGCAGAGATCAGTGACACTGCCATTAGGCAGAATGGGGAGATGCTTGTTTACATTAGCATCTCCCCGTTCTTCCTCCCCGTGAGACGATCGCAGGTATCCCCGCAGCGATCGAGCCATGAAGGTCCTGGCCGTGGAGCGCGCACACACGATGGCACAGCGGCAAATTTAAAGGGACGTACCTGTACGCCCATTTGCCTGTCCGTGCCATTCTACCGACGTACATCGTCGTGCACCGGTTGGGAACCGGTTAAAAGCTTTCTTTAGATTGGTCCTTAGTGAAAAAAATATATTATCTATTGTGCATGCTGTTAGTGGACAATGCCCTTTAAAAAAAATTGCCCTTAAAGTATAAGTTTACTTTTAAAGAACCTGTCCATTAATAAATCCCCCCAGCCCCAGTCCCCCTGTTTAATACCATCCTGCAGTATACGGCTCACCCAGAGGCACGATTGAGTAAAATGTAGTCACTTCCCAATCTACACTTGTTCAGTTAACTTTATTTGTACTTAGAAAAACTCAATTAAAAATCATTGAAATAAACATAGATGAAGGTAAACTAATCCTTTTTTTTTTCCTCTTTAGAAGTCATCCAGATCCAGTCCGATGTTCCGGCTCCTCTGACTCCCAAAAGTTTCCAGTATTATAAGATTCTTGGACAGGGAATGTTTGGACAGGTAAGTGATCAGATTTACAGATTCATATCCTTATAACAGATAGAGACACTGTATGTGAGGCATGGCAACTCACTTTAAGAGGGAGTCCACTGGAAAAAATATTAAAAGCCAGCAGCTACAAATACTACAGCTGCTGACTTTTAATAAATGGACACTCACCTGTCCCGGGGTCCAGTGATGTCGGCAGCCGAGGCCGATTGATCGCTCGGCTCTCGGCTGCTGCCGCCGCCATTTTAGGTGAGGGAATCAGGAAGTGAAGCGTTGCGGGTTCATTTCCCGGTTTCCTACTGCGCATGCGCGAGTCACGCAGCGCAATGGGAATGGTCCGCGCTGTCTCTGGGACTCGTGTGTGTCCCAGCAGACAGCGCAGCAGGACAGGAAGACAGGACAGGACAGGAAGAAGCATAGACTCCCGTGGGAGTCTATGCCCGGAAGTGGGTGCAAATACCTGTCTTATACAGGTATCTGCAACCCCCCCCCCCCCCCGAAAGGTGCCAACTGTGACACCGGAGGGGGGGAGGGTTCCGATGAGCGTAAGTTCCACTTTAGGGTGGAACCCCGCTGTAAGGTTGGATTCACATAGTTGGGGTGTTTTATCACCTGTTATAGTTGTGCCATAATGTGCATCATGTTAAGCCAGCCCATTCATTTAAATGGACAGCCTAATGCTCCAAGTTTCACCAGAATAGGTGCGATAGTAGCTTGTATTGGGTGCCATTAAAGTAGAATTCCAGCCTAAGACCCTTTTCACACTGGAGCGTTTTGTAGGCTCTATAGCGTTAAAAATAGCATCTGCAAAACGCCCTAAAACAGCTGCTCCACTCCGCCTGAGGGCTTTCACACTGGAGCGGTACACTGGCAGGGTGTCAGAAAAAGTCCTGCCAGCAGCTTCTTTGAAAAGGTGAAGGAGCGGTGAACTCACCGCTCCTCCACCGCTGATCCCCATTGAAATCAATGGGGCAGTGCTCCGATACCAGAGTGGTGTTTTTCCAGAGAATTCAACCCCTTTTTGGCCGATAGCGGGGGGTTAAAACCGTTAGTGGTGGAAAACCGTTAGCGGTGGAATAGCGCCGCTAGAACAATGGTAAAGCGGAGCTAAAAATAGTGCCACTTTACCGTTGATGCCAGTGGCGGCTCAGTGTGAAAGGGGTCTTAATCTAACTAGCCTTTAAAATGTATATACTTACCTATTTTCAGCTTGCTCTGGTCTATTTATCTAATCCCCTTTGTCAGTGGCAGCTACAGGGAGAGGAGGGAGCGCTTGACAATGGCTGACAATACCGGGAGCAGTAACGCCACCCAAGGCTCCTATGTCCCAACCGTTGTCAGTGCTCCCTCCTCTCCCCTGCAGCTGGCTGTCATAGGGGAGCCTTATCACACGACCAGACCAGAGAAGATATATATATATATATATATATATATATATATAATGTTTTTTACACAGGTTAGTCAACATAAGTATTAGGAAGGGTAGTAAGCATTTGTAAGGCTAGTTAGGTTTAAGCTGGAATTCTACTTAAAGAATGAACGGCAGCTCATAAATGCACATAAAGTGTTTTTGCACTTTTTAGTTGCCTCAGCGCAACAGTGTGAACACAAGTTCAAGGAAATAGCAGTTTCTTTATGAAGATAAAGTATCTTTAAAAGGTTGGGTTACACTCAGGGGCGTAACTATAGGGGGTGCAGTAGTCGCGACCGCAACTGGGCCCTGTGCTGCAGGGGGCCCATGCAGCCCCCTCTACATATGGCCGGCAGCAGCATAGGCAGCTAGGGGTACCAGTGCACCATGCACAGGGGTGGGTGGAGGGTGACTAGCAGAGCTCCATGCTCGACTATCGCACTGGCTGCTCTTTAGTTGTGCATTCCCCGCATGACCTGTGTCCTCGGCCGGCTCCTCAGAGTACCCCTCTCCTGCTCCATGCATTGCCGCTCAGTCCAATGTCTGTTTTCCCCAGCCAGAGTCCCACCCCCCGAATATGTCCGGTCCACACTGCACTGCATACTTCTCCCGGGTAAACAAACTTTAAGCACCAGATGCAGTGCAGCCCTATGAGAGCCCCCCAGAGGATACTGCAGGCTTGTCTGCCAGCCCCCCTCCTCCCTCGTCATACACAGATGATGAAAGGTCTTTCTGGGAGATATGCTGATCACCCGTCCAGCACACTGGATGGAGCCCAGGCCAACATGGATGAGTGCGCAGCCTGCAGCTTGGTCATGGGGAGTGAGAGGACCCCATCCCCCACATACCATTACATACCCCCTCCATCTCCCCCTGGGGACAGGGGCCCCTTCTCACCTGGGGCAGTAACTTCATCTGCCCTGGAGAAAAGGACCTCATCTCTTCTGGGGACGGGGACCCCATCCTGCCTAGGGACAGTCCCCCCCAATGGGGCACCTAAAATAAACTAAAAAAAAAACTACTGATTCCAGTGGTGAAACTACAGGGCTCACAAAGGTCATACCTGTGACCACGCCCTGGAGTTCCACCGCCGGAGTCAGAGGGAAGGGCCCTGGCTTGAGTTCATGGGGGCCCTTCATGGTTTCTTGCATCGGGGCCCTGAAGGTTCTAGTTACGCCACTGGTTACACTGTATTTGCATTTGGGCACTGCATTGCCATTCATTCTAAATGGCACTTCACATGGTATGGCACTACCACTGTATTACAAGAAACAATGCTTGCATCATTTTGATGCGTTTTGAGCAGCCCCTAAAAAAATGCATTCATGTTAATGCACAAAAACAGTGTGAGTCCATCCAAAGGTTTAATGCCATGTTTTAATGTACAGTAACACAAGATAGGGATGGGTGGCAAGGGGTTTCACTCTCCCTGGTGAATTTTCCACCTAATTTACATTGCAGACAATTTGTTCACTTTCAGAGGGTGGGTGGAGATGGGAACTCCAGTGGGTATATTTCACCACGGTAGACCATGTCATGGCATATTTATATCTAAACCAAAAAATAACTATTATGGGTTGGTGAGATGACCTTCATTAATTGACAATGCTAATATCCTATTATTCTTTCTCCTTCAGGTACTTTTGGCATCACATCCATCAACTGATCAGCTGCTGGCAATAAAAATAGCCATAAAGCCTCCCTGGCCTCTGGAAAGACTGTTGATAGAACGCCGAGTCATGGAAGAGATGGATGGAAGAAAGTTCTTCCCCCATTTATATGCTACATTCCAGAACATGGTAAGCAACTTTGTCTTTTATTTATTTCGGTGGCTTTTTAGGAGGGAATCAATTAGAATATCACATCCCCCTAAGAGCTATCCAACCACTTGTGTTGGTAAATGTTAGTCAACTGGACTGGTTCTATAATCTTGAAGAGTTTTGATCGGCATCCAAGAATGGAATTTGGTTCTTGCTGCTTGGGAAAGGAGCATAACATCTTCAGCATCACAGAACAAGCCTGATGTGACTATTTCTAGCTATAAAATGTCCTAAATAAATGAGACCCTTCACAGACATGCTGCAAAATGTTTCACTGAAAGTCTCCAAAGACAAATGTGAATGGTTGAATATGGACTCTCATAGTGAACAATGAATGCATTGTAATTTTTATCTGTTTTATCTTCCAGGGATTACTTTTCTATGTCATGGAATATGTAAATGGAGGAACCCTGAAAACATTTGTACATAAGAGGAAACCTCTGGATAAAGACACCATAAGGTAAGTCCTTGATAATGGAGCTTGTTGGGAGTGGGGAGAGAGGTAGAATGTAGACAGATCACTTTAAAGCATTGGGACCTCTGTATTAAGCGGGGTGATGGGGCATGCCTGCTTTACCTAACTATCCCTTGTGGGGTGCCTTGCTCCTAAATTTTAATTTTACTAAATACAGAGAGAATAGAGGAGGAGGATAACTGATATGTCAACCAACACCATTTGGCCAGAATTTGTACCCTGACCAAAGGCGTCTTCCAAAAGTCATGTGAGGGACTCAGAGCTGAGATTGTAGTTTGATCTTTTCAAAAATATATTCTAATATCCATGGGTAGCTTTAAAGAGGAAGTAAACCCTGATGGGTTCACTTCCTCCTTGTTTCCCTGCACAGGTAAAGCATAACTATGCATCGCATAGTCCATTATGCATCACTTACCTGACACAGGAGCCAGTGATGTCACCTCTGTCCCCTCTTTCACGGAGCGTCCATCTTCTTTCCAGGTATCGTGGCTCCGGCGCTGTGATTGGCCGGAGCCACGATGACGTCACTCCCGCGCATGCGCACGGGAGCTACCACTAACGGCATATCGCCTTTAGCAGCGGAATGCTCAGTGCACCTGCGCGCCACTGTCTACGCAGCATGCGCCGTAGACAGTGTTTCCTGTCTTTTTACAAATATACCTACACAGTTTAGGAGATATTTATTGGACCTACAAGTAAGCCTTAATCTAGGCTTACCTGTAGGTCAAAGTGGTCTGTAAGGGTTTACAACCACTTTAAACTCAGGAAGATTCAGGAAGATCTAATTATTGTACTCTTAGCTGACACCCCTAAATAAGACAACAGTTATTTCTTTAGTATTTAGAAACCTTTACAGTAATAACGTAATGATAACTCATCAGGGTTTCTTTATGGCCAAATAAAAAAGTAATTTGCATTTAAAAAACATTTCAATATCCCGATGGAAAGATTTTGTTAAAATGATTTAGCAATATGCAACACGTCTTCAAAAATATACCTATTTCCAGTAGAATTAGGATCAGGTTATATTAATGGGGCCTAGGTTATTATAGGACAAGTTTTTCACCAAAATGTCTTTTCTTCTTTTTCCATTAGGTTTATTGCAGCTGAGCTCTTGTGTGCAATACAATTTCTGCATACCAGGAACATCGTACATGGGTAAGAAATCGATCCACCATATTTTATTGTTCCAGCTTTTTAGTCTCCAAACTGCTGTCTTTATTCAGCCCTTAGGGCACTATTCCTCCCATTG
The DNA here is from genome assembly GCF_037356315.1 of Lithobates pipiens. NCBI lineage: Eukaryota > Metazoa > Chordata > Amphibia > Anura > Ranidae > Lithobates > Lithobates pipiens. The sequence goes on from NW_027507787.1 coordinate 218,869,111, forward strand.
ACACCAACAATGGGACACTATTCCTCTCACTAATACCAATGATGGGGCACTATTCCTCCCACTAATACCAATGATGGGGCACTGTTCCTCCCACTAATACCAATGATGGGGCACTGTTCCTCCCACTAATACCAATGATGGGGCACTATTAATCTCACTAGTGCCAATGATGGGGCATTATCCCTCCCATTTATACAGATGATGGGACACTATTCCTCCCACTGACACGAACAATGGGACACTATTTCTCCTATCAGTACCGACAATGGGGCACTATTCCTTCCACTGACACCAACAATGAGGCATTATTCCTCCCTCTGACAATAGCAATGGGACACTATATATCTCTCTAATACCATTGATGGGACTCTATTCGTCCTCCTACAGACCACAGGCGCTATGTAATATTTTTATGCAGGGTATACACGGACAGTTTTTTTATTTTTTTGTACACCCAGAAAAAGAAAAACCTGACAGATCCCCACATCCACACGCTAGGCTATTGTATTCTGACAGCAGGGACTCCCCTCCATCAGCATATACAGATCAGTGCTGCAGCCATTAGCTGCAAGTGCTGATCGAATGCTGGTTTTCTAAAAGGATTGTTCAACAGAAGGTTTTGAACAGATAGCAGTACACACAGAGCGAAATTCCCCCTGTTCAGATTTTCGGTCCGTGTATATCAGCCTTTGCTCCCATTGGCCACCAAGCCTGAAGCATCGTTTTAACTGGGGCATTTTCTCACTTGCCACAGTATATCCCCCACCCCCACCCCCCCTCCCTGAAATCTGAAAAGCAGGACCCTTTTTTAGAAAGTTTGGAGACCCCTGTTTTATTTGATGATGTCCACCTTACCCTTTTCTTCTTCTTTACAGAGATATTCATACAGACAACATCCTCTTGGACAGTTCCGGACATGTGAGGATTATTGATTTTGGAATGGCAAAGGTATTGAAAGATTCAACCAGCGAACCAGAATCAGCTCAGGTAAGTACACTCTGTCCATTTATTGACTGTGCTGTAGTGTTTTTTTTTGTTTTGTTTTTTCACAAAGTGGTTCTTAATCACTTCCCCTCCGGGGCAATTTTTTTTTTCATTTTTCGCACACATGTTAAAATCCTCCGTACAATAAAAATATAGTAGTTAAAATTTTCATATTATACAATATTTGTGCAACTGTGTACACACGATCGAAATTTCTGTGAAAAAGTCATTGGGCAGGTCTACAGCCACTCAGATGGCTTTTATAGTAAAGCAAGGAGCCGGTCTCTTAAAACCAGAAATCGCCATGAGCTTGTTTAACTTCTTCAGACTTTAGACGTCCAAAATAGCTGAATAGATTTATAATACAATAAAAGATGGTGAAATTGGCCTAGACTCACAGAATGGGGTTGGACCTCTACTTTGTGTTGAATAATCATGACACAGTCACCTGCTGTCATGATATATACATACAGTATTAAAGGGGAACTAAACCCTCCTGTCCTCGACAGCCAAGGAAGCTGTCATCTTAGCCTCTGTTTGATCTGTTGTTGCCATGGTGCTGCACATTTGATCAATTACGACACCAGCCATTTGATTGTCAGTTCAGCAAAATTAACTATGACAGTTAGAACTGATGGCGTGCCTTGAATATAACTGTTTTGAGAAACTGTTCAATTGATGGGTTTAAATCTGCTTTGTTTTACAGATTGAAATAAAAAGTATTGTATTTTTGTATTTATTTTAATATGTTCTGGGCTATAAAAATATTTTTTTTTCTTTTTTATAGGACTTTCACGATCGGAGGATCGCCATTCAGAGAGACTTCATGTCTTTTTACAGTGCAGTTTCTCTGATGGCAGATCGGGAGAACATGGAAACTTACCAGGAAGATGATGATGTCCTGGACTTAGTGAAAAAGGTAAGAAAATGTCATTTTATAGCCAGAGAAAAAAAAGTTTTCTTATTCTATTTGCGCTATAAAATTGGCTAAATCGAATTGTTTAGTTATTGTTTTTTTATTAATGATCTAACTTTTTTATATCTTTTTTTAACCCACAGTGCCACTTTTCGTTTGAGCATATACGACGCCATCCATTCTTCACCGGGATAAACTGGGATGAGTTGGAAGCTGGGAACATAAGTCCACCATACATCATGGAACCTGTAAGTATCGGAGATCACGTCGGTAGTTGTGCGATGTCTGCTGCTTTGCATTATCTGTTCTTCTCCCCCACTAGCATGTATAAGGAGGTGCATTGTCTTTTGGGTTGCTCAAGTGTTGCGACTTATTAATATCCAATAGATTGCACTTTTAGAATGGAAAAACATCCACAGTGGACCATTTATAAGTCATGCATTTATGAAGCATTAACCCATCAACATTTCACAGTCAGCTTTATGCTTCTAACTGCCAAGTTCCTACATAGAATTTTAAATCAGTGCAGTATATAAAGAACATTTATAAAAATTCTGTACAGTTATAACAATATAATGATTATTCATATTGATGAATACGTCTAATCATGACTGGTCCGTTTAAATTTGATTTCCTTTTATATATTCACATAGCAAAGAATAGAAGTTGCCCAATAATCATATTCAATATAGTGATAATTAAGCATTATCTGAAATAATTGTTTTCCTATTTGTAATGTGTTTTTTTCTCTTCACAGAGCCCAGAGATAAACCAGTCAAAAACAATAAAAGTGAAGCATTCGATGCTCAAACTCAAACGTAGGTTAATCAATCGAAGTGCTTCAATATCAGAAGTTGACGGATTCGAATTTCTCAGTCAACGATGGCGAGATATGCAGCAAAACGAGTTGGTAATGAGGGGTAGGTGAGGCAGAATGAGAGGTAGGTAAGGCAATATGAGGGGTAGGTGAGGCAGAATGGGGGGTAGGTGAGGCAGAATGGGGGTAGGTGAGGCAGTATGCGGGGTGGGTGAGTCAGTGTTAGGGGTAAGTGAGGCAGTGTTTGTGGGGGGGGTAGGTGAAGCAGTATGGGGGGGTGCATGAGGTAGCATGAGGGGTAGATGAGGCAGTATGGAGGGTAGGTGAGGCAGTATGGGGGGTGGGGGGGGGTTAGGGCAGTCTGTAAGGGGGAGGGGAGGCCTTATGAGGGGTGTGTGAGGCAGTATGAAGGGTAGATAAGGCAGTATGAGGGGTAGGGGAGGAAGTATGGAGGGGTGAGCCAGGCAGTATGAGGGATAGGTGAAGCAGTATGGGGGTGTAATGAGACACTATGGGGGTGTAGTGAGGCAGTATGGGGGGTGGGTGAGGCAGTAAGGGAGAGGGGAGGCAGTATGAGGGTGGGCATACTGTCTCACGTACTCAAACTGCCTGGATAAGCAAGGCAGTATGGGGGGGGGGGGGTGGTAGGTGAGGTAGTGTGAGTGAGGAGTGGGTGAGGCAGTATGGGGTGTACGTGGGGAAGTATTGGGGGGGGGGGGGTGAGCAAGGCACTATGGGGAGTAGGTGAGGCACTATGGGGAGTAGGTGAGGCACTATGGGGAGTAGGTAAGGCAGTATGGGGGGTGAGTGAGGCAGTGTCACTTACCTAATCCCACTATTGTTCTATATCTATTGTTATCTCTGTTTCATTTTTTACTATGTTTTATTGTATTTGCTTTGCATGTGTGGTATGTCTTACTGTTATACTGTAATGTTACTTTGTTTTATTGTTAACCATCATTTGCTTAGCAGGTACGCCATTCAGCTGCAGCACTGATTTATAATGCCGAAGCATGGGGGCAGGGGTGGAGGAGCGGTTTGCTCCTAACATTAGGGGTGGATTTCCCCCATGCTTCGGCATATATTTTTTAGGCACAGCTTGTGTTAAAAAATGTTTTACTTTTACTATGTTTTATTGTATTTGCTTTGCAGGTATGGTATGGCTTACCGTTATACTGTAATGTTACTTTGTTTTATTGTTAACCATCATTTGCTTAGCAGGTACGCCATTGAGCTGCAGCACTGATTGGCTGTCGGAGGTGATTTCACCACCACAGTTAAAAAAAGAGAATATATGCCGAAGCATGGGGGCAGGGGTGGAGGAGCGATTTTGCTCCTAACATTAGGGGTGGATTGCCTCCATGCTTCAGCATATATTTTTAGGCACAAATTGTGTTAAAAAATATTTTATTTTTACCATGTTTTATTGTATTTGCTTTGCAGGTATTACTGTTATACTGTAATTTTATTTTGTTTTATTGTTAACCATCATTTGCTTAGCAGGTACACCATTCAGCTGCAGCACTGATTTCTTTATCTCGACAGCAACAGCGTTTGCTCTCACGATTCAGGGCGGCACAGTGGTGTAGTGGTTAGCACTCTCACCTAGCAGTAAAAAGGGTCACTGGTTCGTATCCCAACCACAACTCTACCTGCCTGGAGTTTGCATGTTCTCCCTGTGCCTGCGTGGGTTTCCTCCGGGTACTCCGGTTTCCTCCCACACTCCAAAGATATGCAGGTAGGTTAATTGGCTTCTGTCCAAATTGACCCTAGTATATGAATGGGGACCTTGGATTGTGGGCTCCTTGAGAGTAGGGACCGATGTGAGTGTGCAATGTACAGGGATAGGGACAATTGTAGACACTCACTCAGGTTGAACTGGATGGACTGGTGTCTTTATTCAACCTTACTAACTATGTAACTACTATGTAACTATAATTCGTAAAGCCGTGACTCCAGCGCTATAGCACTGATTGGCTGTCGGAGGTGATTTCACCACCACAGTTAAAAAAAAAGAGCATATATGCCGAAGCATGAGGGCAGGGGTGGAGGAGCGATTTGCTCCTAACTTTAGGGGTGGATTGCCCCCATGCTTCTGCATACATTTTTTAGGCACAGGGCTTTCCCTTTAAATCAATACCAGGTGACGGGGCTAGCGAGGTGTCAATCTTGCCGATGGAGGCGGCGACATTGACTTCCTGCGCTAGTCCCGTCTACCTGGAGCCACATTCAGAATGAATGGACTTTTCTACGTGTGTGGGCAAGCCCATTTATTTCAAAAGTCCGGCGGACTCTCGCCATAGTCTGGTGGGTATTTCCGCTGGACCTAGTCCGTGGCAAAAGTCCGGTCGTGTGTGGGCAAGTCCGCTCGTTTGGAAAGTCTGGAGGACTTCCGCAAAGTCAGGCGGGGCGGGTCGTCCGCCGAACTAAGTCCCCCGGATAGTCCAATCGTGTGCATCCGGCATTATAGGTAGTGAGGAATAAAATAATCACCATTTTACACCCTTAGAAAGCCTGAAGGCGGTGCTTGGTTTTTGGGGTACTGTACACGGCTAGGCTCCCAAAAAGTCTCACACTTGTGGTATCCCCATACTCAAGAGAAGCAGCAGAATGTATTTTGGGGTGTAATTCCACATATGCCCATGGCATGTTTGAACAATATATAATTTAGTGACATTGTCCAAAATGGGGTCATTTGGGGGGGGGGGGGGGGTTGTGCTATCTGGGCATTTTATGGCCTTCAAAACTGCGATAGGTAGTGAGGAGTAGGGATGAGCTGAGTGTTCAAGTCGAACCCATGTTCGGCTGTTTGCCCGTTCGGCGAAATCCGAACATTATGGGTTGTTCGCGCCAAATTCGAGTGACGTGTCACGGCCCATAATTCACTGTGGCATTGCAGTGCATTGCTGGCTGATAATTGGCCAAGCATGCACTATGACCCGCATGCTTGGCCAATCACAGCGCCATCAGGGAAGAGAGCCATAATTGGCCACAGGCAGGATGCCTGATAGGAAGGAGGAGGAGGAGGAGGAGGTACATCTCCAACGAGGAACCTCCAGCTCTGTCGGAGGTGGTTTCACCACCACAGTTAAAAAAAAGAGCATATATACCGAAGCATGGGGGCAGGGGTGGAGGAGCAATTTGCTCCTAACATTAGGGATGGATTAAAAATAAAAGTGGTCAGCCTTCGCGCCGCTAAGTGGTAATAAGTGACTAAAGTGGAAAAAAATCCAAAATCAGATATAATGAAACACAGATGCTGTGAAAAAGAGCCTGAGTGATATAAAGTGCAAATGCTAACTAAAAAATGCAGCAGGACAAAATAGTGAGCACAAACTATCAAATAATGAATATAAAGGGGTGGGTCCTGCGCAAATCGTGCCACTCAAATAAAATACACAAATTCAAAATAATATAAATATGTGCATACATACAATGCCGTGAAAAAAAATATAGTCCAAAAAACAGCACGCATAAAAATATATAAAAAATATATAAAAAAATGGAAAAAAGGTTTAATGATAGAACAATAATAAAATGTCCGCTACTCAAGGCTCCCAGAACTCTCACCTTTAAACGAAGTGAATAAGCAAATCAAACAAACTCCAGGATTCTCTTATTTCATTCATAAATAATAAATAATAGCCATCAAGCAATCCAAAGGAGGGATGCAATGATACAATTCCGCCACTAGAGGGCCAGTCCCAGCTTCCAGAATAGCTGAAATGGATCTTCACTTCTATTTCACAGTGTATGGCTCAAAATAAGAGAGAGGAGGGGGAGAGAGAGAAACAGGAGACTTCCATAGTGTAGTAGTTTAAAAAACGGCAGGTAAATTTATTAAAAAGCAGTAAAGACTCTCACATTTTAATTGCAAAAACAAGCACAATCAGGAAGAGGGTATAATGACAACTTCCTCCCGCCTTACTCTACTTCCGGTTCGTCCTCTGGCCAATCCCTACGCGTTACGTCATGTGACTTCTTCATGGGGATGCTGATAGGACCTTGCTGGCCTCCATAAGTATAATGAGAACAGGAACCGGAAATGCCAGTTCGGCCATTTTGGAAAAGGGCAAGGATAGAGGTAAACAAGCGAAAACAGGAAGTGCTCTCTCCGCCATCTTGCTACTCCAACATTACTAGACGGAAGTGTAGAAAACCACCATCTTGGAGTAGAAGAAAAACACAGAATCGCCAATATAGACAAAAACAGCGCTAATAAAATATTCAAAAAAATATAAATTACTTTAATGATAAAATTAACATACATATTGTATCCCAAATGTATCTAAAAAGCAAAACGCTAAATCTGAGATTCAGAAAAGCATGACATCATTTTGACTGAATGATCAAGCTTGTTAAAGAGGGATAATAGGGAGATAGGATAAAAATATAAATATAGATTGCAAAAATGGCAAACCCGCTGCAAAAAACTGGGACTACTATATAAAAAATCAGTATATCAATGTATAATGATAATCATACTAATACAAAAAAAAAAAAAAAAAAAATAATTTTGTTTAAAAATTAAAATTAAATTATTAATAATTAATAATTTAATAAATATGCATACGTGAGATAAATAAAGTCACATACCGGAAATAGAGTAGGACTTTACAAAAATTATTATATAATAATCTATCCACAATTTCATCAATAAATAATCACAGGAAAAAAAAAAAAAAAAAAAAAAAAAAAAAAAAAAACATAAAAATTAAAAAGATAAAAATATTAATAATTAATACCATCAATATTAAAAATTACTTAAAAAACAATTCAGATCAAAATCTACATTAAGACCATCAGGATAAAAAGACCTCATAGTAAAAATCCATCTAGATTCCTTTTGACTAATAGTTCGGATTTTGTGGCTACCCCTCCAGGTGGGGTTATATCTTTCGATGCCCCAAAACTGCAAGTGGGAGGGGTCTCGATTATGTACCTGATCAAAATGTTTAGACACACTATGATTGGGAAACCCCTTAAGGATGTTCTGTATATGCTCTTTTAGCCTAACTTTCAACGCTCTTTTTGTTCTCCCAATGTATTGCAACTTGCAACTACATTGGAGGCAATATACTACACCCTCCGTATGGCATCCTATAAAGTCACGTATATCGTGTGTTTGTCCAGTGATAGTACTAACAAAATTAATTTTTTTATTTTGAAATTTTTTGGCATGTCTACATGCAAAGCAGTTTTTACATGGATAAAAACCTTTCCCTGTAAAAAAAGAAAAATCCCTTTTGGGGGGTGGTTCGACAACAGATTTGGCAATAATATCTCTCAGGGTGGGAGCCCTTTTATAAATAACATTCGGTCTTTCTGGTAGGATTTTGCCCAAGTCCCTATCATTTTTAAGGACATGCCAATGCCGACTTAATACTCTGGAAACCTCTTTGTACTGTACGTTATAATCAAGAATAATAGAAGGAACCTCATAATTGTATTTGAGTCTCTTGTTAACGTTATCTTGGAGCATGGTACATCTATCCATGCATTTAACATGTTCAATTTCCCTTTTTAGTTGTAAATCTTCATAGCCCTTTTCTTTGAATCTGGTGGCAATTAAGTTAGCCTGTTCTAAAAAGTCATCGGTTTTAGTACAATTCCTTCTTATTCGGACCAACTGTCCTTTAGGTATGTTGTACAACCATGGCTTAAAATGACAGCTGTTAATGGAGATATAACTATTCGCATCGACACTTTTAAAATGCGTTTTTGTAATTACTGTGTTCTTATCCAGGGAGATGTTTAAATCTAAAAAATTAATACTTTTTGCATCTATTATCCATTCCAAATGGATATTTTTATCATTATTATTCAATTTGGTAAGGAATTTTTCCAATGCTTCACGGCTACCGTTCCAGACAATAACAATATCGTCAATAAATCTTTTATAGAGCGTCAACTCTGCTGGGGTGTCTTGATATACAGCCTTCTCTTCCCAGTGGGCCATAAAGGCATTGGCCACACTGGGCGCAAATTTAGCACCCATGGCTATCCCAACTGCTTGTCTGTAATAGGTTTGGTTATGCCAAAAAAAGTTGTGTTTCAAGCAAAACTCAAGACATTTAATCAGGAATTTCCTATGTTGACACCTCAGTGTGGTAAAGGATCTTAGAAGCCATTTAATAGCAGAACATGCTTCATGGTGTGCCACAATCGTGTATAAAGATGATACATCCGCAGTGGCAAGAAGTGTTCTTCCTTCCAACACTGTCACTGTTTCCAATAGCTGTAGAGTATGCTTCGTATCTTTTAAATAAGCACTGGTTTTTTGTACTGCCGGTTGGATGAAGAAATCTAGGTATACTCCCAGTCTCGATGTAAGTGATTCAATGCTGTTGACGATCGGCCTACCAGGTGGGTTATTTTTATTCTTATGGATCTTCGGAATAATATAAATGATTGGTGTCCTACATAATTCTGGGATAAGATATCTGCTTTCTTTCTTATTTAGAATTGCTTTCTTATTCCCTAGATGTATTAATTGCTCCAATTCCTTCTTATATTTTGTAGTAGGATTACTTAAAAGTTTAACATAAGTATTGCCATCTTGAAGTTGTCGATCAAGTTCACTCAAATATGCTTCTTTAGCTAGTACAACGACAGCCCCTCCCTTGTCCGCCGGCCGGATAACAATGTCTTTTCTTTGCGTTAAGGATTTGATGCCCTTTCTAATATGACCAGGATCGCACACTTTCTTGATTTGCAAAGCTTCCAGATCATTAAGCACCAATTTTTTAAAAACCTCGACATGTTGATTGTTGGCCATCTGAGGGTTAAATACTGAGTTGTTACGTAATGTACTAAATTGTGCAGGATTTTGTTCATTCAATGTTCTAGTAGTGGATTTGATGGGGTTGTTCATGATATACTTCTTAATATTTATCTTCCTGATATATTTTTGGATGCCTATATAAGTATCAAACTTATTCAGATTTTTAACAGGGGCATACTTGAGACCCTTATCCAAGACAGCTAACTCTTCTGGGGACAAGGGGGTGTTACTTAAATTCACAACACCTTCCCCAATCACTCTCTTTTGCGCTTGGACTCTCTTTCCCGCTCTGCAGCCTCTCTTCTTTCGGGGCTGTTTCGAGTTCTGTCGTTCTCGATCCTTCTTGTGGGAGAGTGATATGGTTCCTGTAGTGGTCTTCTTGGGGGGGATTCTCTCCTCCAATAAGTCTCTTGAGGTCTTCTCGGAGAATGATCTCTCCTGTCCCGGTCTAAAAAATGATCTTGTGTGTCCCGTGAATAATGATGGTAGGGATGCTCATAATAGTTCTGTTCGGAGTAATTTCTGATAGGTTCATATCTGTTAGATGTAGGTATGGGACTTCTGTCTCTCCTTCCTTGGTTATCATACTGATAACTAGGTCTTCTATTATCTCTTTGTTGCCAGTTGTTGTTGTGCGATTTCTTAAACTTCTTGAAGGGCTTTTTCCAACCTTTTTTGGGGGTTTGTTGTGTGTGATTCCCCCCATATGTATGATTGTCATATGGTACTGGTGTGGTATACTGATTAGTATAGGATGGGTAACGCCTTCTAGGTGTTTCGGGGTAGCCCCTATTGTGATATGCAACAGGAGGCTTCCCTGTGTCATACCTGGCATTATCTTTTTCCCACATCGAACCATGATTCACATGGGAGGATGTGGGATCCTGTATCCTAACCTCCCTTTCCGGAGTGGATTGTGCAGACTCAGGAATGGCTGGTTCTAATTTCCCTTGCCATTTAAATACCTTATTAGTCTTGTAATCAGTAATGTCGCGGTGATATTTTTTCATTTTGCGCTGCTGGACCTCTAGATCTTTAGCAATAAGATCTTTATTAAGTTGTGTAGCCATTTTATTAAAATCTGGCGATTCCTTATGCGACTCAAGTTTAATTTTAATTTCCTCAATCTGTTTTTCAATCATGTGGGTCTTTCTCTGCTTTCTTTTTAATAGAAATTTAACACATTCAATACTTTTGTTATTAAAGAATTCAAACCATTCTTCCATAGACTCCTTATCGACAAGACCATCATTAGGTGGTAATTCCCACCTGATGCGTCTCGGAGCAATATTTTCTCTAATGTATTGATCAAAAGTAATAGTGTCCCACCATAAACTAATCTTTTTTTCCATATGGTGTCCCAATTTTCTCATTAAACTATCAAGATCAGAATTACGTGCTTTATTGTGTGAAAATATTTCATCTAAATTAATGTTTCTATTTTCCAAAAATGTGAACACTTCCATAATGGCAGCAAAGGAAAAATGTGTCAGAACAAAAAAATAAAAGTGGTCAGCCTTCGCGCCGCTAAGTGGTAATAAGTGACTAAAGTGGAACAAAATCCAAAATCAGATATAATGAAACACAGATGCTGTGAAAAAGAGCCTGAGTGATATAAAGTGCAAATGCTAACTAAAAAATGCAGCAGGACAAAATAGTGAGCACAAACTATCAAATAATGAATATAAAGGGGTGGGTCCTGCGCAAATCGTGCCACTCAAATAAAATACACAAATTACAAAATAATATAAATATGTGCATACATACAATGCCGTGAAAAAAAATATAGTCCAAAAAACAGCACGCATAAAAATATATAAAAAATATATAAAAAAATGGAAAAAAGGTTTAATGATAGAACAATAATAAAATGTCCGCTACTCAAGGCTCCCAGAACTCTCACCTTTAAACGAAGTGAATAAGCAAATCAAACAAACTCCAGGATTCTCTTATTTCATTCATAAATAATAAATAATAGCCATCAAGCAATCCCCCCAAAAGGGATTTTTCTTTTTTTACAGGGAAAGGTTTTTATCCATGTAAAAACTGCTTTGCATGTAGACATGCCAAAAAATTTCAAAATAAAAAAATTAATTTTGTTAGTACTATCACTGGACAAACACACGATATACGTGACTTTATAGGATGCCATACGGAGGGTGTAGTATATTGCCTCCAATGTAGTTGCAAGTTGCAATACATTGGGAGAACAAAAAGAGCGTTGAAAGTTAGGCTAAAAGAGCATATACAGAACATCCTTAAGGGGTTTCCCAATCATAGTGTGTCTAAACATTTTGATCAGGTACATAATCGAGACCCCTCCCACTTGCAGTTTTGGGGCATCGAAAGATATAACCCCACCTGGAGGGGTAGCCACAAAATCCGAACTATTAGTCAAAAGGAATCTAGATGGATTTTTACTATGAGGTCTTTTTATCCTGATGGTCTTAATGTAGATTTTGATCTGAATTGTTTTTTAAGTAATTTTTAATATTGATGGTATTAATTATTAATATTTTTATCTTTTTAATTTTTATGTTTTTTTTTTTTTTTTTTTTTTCCTGTGATTATTTATTGATGAAATTGTGGATAGATTATTATATAATAATTTTTGTAAAGTCCTACTCTATTTCCGGTATGTGACTTTATTTATCTCACGTATGCATATTTATTAAATTATTAATTATTAATAATTTAATTTTAATTTTTAAACAAAATTATTTTTTTTTTTTTTGTATTAGTATGATTATCATTATACATTGATATACTGATTTTTTATATAGTAGTCCCAGTTTTTTGCAGCGGGTTTGCCATTTTTGCAATCTATATTTATATTTTTATCCTATCTCCCTATTATCCCTCTTTAACAAGCTTGATCATTCAGTCAAAATGATGTCATGCTTTTCTGAATCTCAGATTTAGCGTTTTGCTTTTTAGATACATTTGGGATACAATATGTATGTTAATTTTATCATTAAAGTAATTTATATTTTTTTGAATATTTTATTAGCGCTGTTTTTGTCTATATTGGCGATTCTGTGTTTTTCTTCTACTCCAAGATGGTGGTTTTCTACACTTCCGTCTAGTAATGTTGGAGTAGCAAGATGGCGGAGAGAGCACTTCCTGTTTTCGCTTGTTTACCTCTATCCTTGCCCTTTTCCAAAATGGCCGAACTGGCATTTCCGGTTCCTGTTCTCATTATACTTATGGAGGCCAGCAAGGTCCTATCAGCATCCCCATGAAGAAGTCACATGACGTAACGCGTAGGGATTGGCCAGAGGACGAACCGGAAGTAGAGTAAGGCGGGAGGAAGTTGTCATTATACCCTCTTCCTGATTGTGCTTGTTTTTGCAATTAAAATGTGAGAGTCTTTACTGCTTTTTAATAAATTTACCTGCCGTTTTTTAAACTACTACACTATGGAAGTCTCCTGTTTCTCTCTCTCCCCCTCCTCTCTCTTATTTTGAGCCATACACTGTGAAATAGAAGTGAAGATCCATTTCAGCTATTCTGGAAGCTGGGACTGGCCCTCTAGTGGCGGAATTGTATCATTGCATCCCTCCTTTGGATTGCTTGATGGCTATTATTTATTATTTATGAATGAAATAAGAGAATCCTGGAGTTTGTTTGATTTGCTTATTCACTTCGTTTAAAGGTGAGAGTTCTGGGAGCCTTGAGTAGCGGACATTTTATTATTGTTCTATCATTAAACCTTTTTTCCATTTTTTTATATATTTTTTATATATTTTTATGCGTGCTGTTTTTTGGACTATATTTTTTTTCACGGCATTGTATGTATGCACATATTTATATTATTTTGAATTTGTGTATTTTATTTGAGTGGCACGATTTGCGCAGGACCCACCCCTTTATATTCATTATTTGATAGTTTGTGCTCACTATTTTGTCCTGCTGCATTTTTTAGTTAGCATTTGCACTTTATATCACTCAGGCTCTTTTTCACAGCATCTGTGTTTCATTATATCTGATTTTGGATTTTGTTCCACTTTAGTCACTTATTACCACTTAGCGGCGCGAAGGCTGACCACTTTTATTTTTTTGTTCTGACACATTTTTCCTTTGCTGCCATTATGGAAGTGTTCACATTTTTGGAAAATAGAAACATTAATTTAGATGAAATATTTTCACACAATAAAGCACGTAATTCTGATCTTGATAGTTTAATGAGAAAATTGGGACACCATATGGAAAAAAAGATTAGTTTATGGTGGGACACTATTACTTTTGATCAATACATTAGAGAAAATATTGCTCCGAGACGCATCAGGTGGGAATTACCACCTAATGATGGTCTTGTCGATAAGGAGTCTATGGAAGAATGGTTTGAATTCTTTAATAACAAAAGTATTGAATGTGTTAAATTTCTATTAAAAAGAAAGCAGAGAAAGACCCACATGATTGAAAAACAGATTGAGGAAATTAAAATTAAACTTGAGTCGCATAAGGAATCGCCAGATTTTAATAAAATGGCTACACAACTTAATAAAGATCTTATTGCTAAAGATCTAGAGGTCCAGCAGCGCAAAATGAAAAAATATCACCGCGACATTACTGATTACAAGACTAATAAGGTATTTAAATGGCAAGGGAAATTAGAACCAGCCATTCCTGAGTCTGCACAATCCACTCCGGAAAGGGAGGTTAGGATACAGGATCCCACATCCTCCCATGTGAATCATGGTTCGATGTGGGAAAAAGATAATGCCAGGTATGACACAGGGAAGCCTCCTGTTGCATATCACAATAGGGGCTACCCCGAAACACCTAGAAGGCGTTACCCATCCTATACTAATCAGTATACCACACCAGTACCATATGACAATCATACATATGGGGGGAATCACACACAACAAACCCCCAAAAAAGGTTGGAAAAAGCCCTTCAAGAAGTTTAAGAAATCGCACAACAACAACTGGCAACAAAGAGATAATAGAAGACCTAGTTATCAGTATGATAACCAAGGAAGGAGAGACAGAAGTCCCATACCTACATCTAACAGATATGAACCTATCAGAAATTACTCCGAACAGAACTATTATGAGCATCCCTACCATCATTATTCACGGGACACACAAGATCATTTTTTAGACCGGGACAGGAGAGATCATTCTCCGAGAAGACCTCAAGAGACTTATTGGAGGAGAGAATCCCCCCCAAGAAGACCACTACAGGAACCATATCACTCTCCCACAAGAAGGATCGAGAACGACAGAACTCGAAACAGCCCCGAAAGAAGAGAGGCTGCAGAGCGGGAAAGAGAGTCCAAGCGCAAAAGAGAGTGATTGGGGAAGGTGTTGTGAATTTAAGTAACACCCCCTTGTCCCCAGAAGAGTTAGCTGTCTTGGATAAGGGTCTCAAGTATGCCCCTGTTAAAAATCTGAATAAGTTTGATACTTATATAGGCATCCAAAAATATATTAGGAAGATAAATATTAAGAAGTATATCATGAACAACCCCATCAAATCCACTACTAGAACATTGAATGAACAAAATCCTGCACAATTTAGTACATTACGTAACAACTCAGTATTTAACCCTCAGATGGCCAACAATCAACATGTCGAGGTTTTTAAAAAATTGGTGCTTAATGATCTGGAAGCTTTGCAAATCAAGAAAGTGTGCGATCCTGGTCATATTAGAAAGGGCATCAAATCCTTAACGCAAAGAAAAGACATTGTTATCCGGCCGGCGGACAAGGGAGGGGCTGTCGTTGTACTAGCTAAAGAAGCATATTTGAGTGAACTTGATCGACAACTTCAAGATGGCAATACTTATGTTAAACTTTTAAGTAATCCTACTACAAAATATAAGAAGGAATTGGAGCAATTAATACATCTAGGGAATAAGAAAGCAATTCTAAATAAGAAAGAAAGCAGATATCTTATCCCAGAATTATGTAGGACACCAATCATTTATATTATTCCGAAGATCCATAAGAATAAAAATAACCCACCTGGTAGGCCGATCGTCAACAGCATTGAATCACTTACATCGAGACTGGGAGTATACCTAGATTTCTTCATCCAACCGGCAGTACAAAAAACCAGTGCTTATTTAAAAGATACGAAGCATACTCTACAGCTATTGGAAACAGTGACAGTGTTGGAAGGAAGAACACTTCTTGCCACTGCGGATGTATCATCTTTATACACGATTGTGGCACACCATGAAGCATGTTCTGCTATTAAATGGCTTCTAAGATCCTTTACCACACTGAGGTGTCAACATAGGAAATTCCTGATTAAATGTCTTGAGTTTTGCTTGAAACACAACTTTTTTTGGCATAACCAAACCTATTACAGACAAGCAGTTGGGATAGCCATGGGTGCTAAATTTGCGCCCAGTGTGGCCAATGCCTTTATGGCCCACTGGGAAGAGAAGGCTGTATATCAAGACACCCCAGCAGAGTTGACGCTCTATAAAAGATTTATTGACGATATTGTTATTGTCTGGAACGGTAGCCGTGAAGCATTGGAAAAATTCCTTACCAAATTGAATAATAATGATAAAAATATCCATTTGGAATGGATAATAGATGCAAAAAGTATTAATTTTTTAGATTTAAACATCTCCCTGGATAAGAACACAGTAATTACAAAAACGCATTTTAAAAGTGTCGATGCGAATAGTTATATCTCCATTAACAGCTGTCATTTTAAGCCATGGTTGTACAACATACCTAAAGGACAGTTGGTCCGAATAAGAAGGAATTGTACTAAAACCGATGACTTTTTAGAACAGGCTAACTTAATTGCCACCAGATTCAAAGAAAAGGGCTATGAAGATTTACAACTAAAAAGGGAAATTGAACATGTTAAATGCATGGATAGATGTACCATGCTCCAAGATAACGTTAACAAGAGACTCAAATACAATTATGAGGTTCCTTCTATTATTCTTGATTATAACGTACAGTACAAAGAGGTTTCCAGAGTATTAAGTCGGCATTGGCATGTCCTTAAAAATGATAGGGACTTGGGCAAAATCCTACCAGAAAGACCGAATGTTATTTATAAAAGGGCTCCCACCCTGAGAGATATTATTGCCAAATCTGTTGTCGAACCACCCCCCAAAAGGGATTTTTCTTTTTTTACAGGGAAAGGTTTTTATCCATGTAAAAACTGCTTTGCATGTAGACATGCCAAAAAATTTCAAAATAAAAAAATTAATTTTGTTAGTACTATCACTGGACAAACACACGATATACGTGACTTTATAGGATGCCATACGGAGGGTGTAGTATATTGCCTCCAATGTAGTTGCAAGTTGCAATACATTGGGAGAACAAAAAGAGCGTTGAAAGTTAGGCTAAAAGAGCATATACAGAACATCCTTAAGGGGTTTCCCAATCATAGTGTGTCTAAACATTTTGATCAGGTACATAATCGAGACCCCTCCCACTTGCAGTTTTGGGGCATCGAAAGATATAACCCCACCTGGAGGGGTAGCCACAAAATCCGAACTATTAGTCAAAAGGAATCTAGATGGATTTTTACTATGAGGTCTTTTTATCCTGATGGTCTTAATGTAGATTTTGATCTGAATTGTTTTTTAAGTAATTTTTAATATTGATGGTATTAATTATTAATATTTTTATCTTTTTAATTTTTATGTTTTTTTTTTTTTTTTTTTTTTTTTTTTTTTTTTTTTTTTTTTTTCCTGTGATTATTTATTGATGAAATTGTGGATAGATTATTATATAATAATTTTTGTAAAGTCCTACTCTATTTCCGGTATGTGACTTTATTTATCTCACGTATGCATATTTATTAAATTATTAATTATTAATAATTTAATTTTAATTTTTAAACAAAATTATTTTTTTTTTTTTTTTGTATTAGTATGATTATCATTATACATTGATATACTGATTTTTTATATAGTAGTCCCAGTTTTTTGCAGCGGGTTTGCCATTTTTGCAATCTATATTTATATTTTTATCCTATCTCCCTATTATCCCTCTTTAACAAGCTTGATCATTCAGTCAAAATGATGTCATGCTTTTCTGAATCTCAGATTTAGCGTTTTGCTTTTTAGATACATTTGGGATACAATATGTATGTTAATTTTATCATTAAAGTAATTTATATTTTTTTGAATATTTTATTAGCGCTGTTTTTGTCTATATTGGCGATTCTGTGTTTTTCTTCTACTCCAAGATGGTGGTTTTCTACACTTCCGTCTAGTAATGTTGGAGTAGCAAGATGGCGGAGAGAGCACTTCCTGTTTTCGCTTGTTTACCTCTATCCTTGCCCTTTTCCAAAATGGCCGAACTGGCATTTCCGGTTCCTGTTCTCATTATACTTATGGAGGCCAGCAAGGTCCTATCAGCATCCCCATGAAGAAGTCACATGACGTAACGCGTAGGGATTGGCCAGAGGACGAACCGGAAGTAGAGTAAGGCGGGAGGAAGTTGTCATTATACCCTCTTCCTGATTGTGCTTGTTTTTGCAATTAAAATGTGAGAGTCTTTACTGCTTTTTAATAAATTTACCTGCCGTTTTTTAAACTACTACACTATGGAAGTCTCCTGTTTCTCTCTCTCCCCCTCCTCTCTCTTATTTTGAGCCATACACTGTGAAATAGAAGTGAAGATCCATTTCAGCTATTCTGGAAGCTGGGACTGGCCCTCTAGTGGCGGAATTGTATCATTGCATCCCTCCTTTGGATTGCTTGATGGCTATTATTTATTATTTATGAATGAAATAAGAGAATCCTGGAGTTTGTTTGATTTGCTTATTCACTTCGTTTAAAGGTGAGAGTTCTGGGAGCCTTGAGTAGCGGACATTTTATTATTGTTCTATCATTAAACCTTTTTTCCATTTTTTTATATATTTTTTATATATTTTTATGCGTGCTGTTTTTTGGACTATATTTTTTTTCACGGCATTGTATGTATGCACATATTTATATTATTTTGAATTTGTGTATTTTATTTGAGTGGCACGATTTGCGCAGGACCCACCCCTTTATATTCATTAGGGATGGATTGCCCTCATGCTTCGGCATATATTTTTTAGGCACAGGGCTTCTCCTTTAAATCCATACCAGGTGACGGGGCTAGCGAGGTGTCAATCTCGCCAATGGAGACGGCGACATTGACTTCCTGCGCTAGTCCCATCTACCTGGAGCACGTTCAAATTGAATGGACTTTTCTCTGTGTGTGGGCAAGTCCGTTCCTTTCAAAAGTCCGGCGGCATCCCGCCATAGTCCGGCAGGTATTTCCGCCGGACCTAGTCCATTGGAAAAGTCCGGTTGTGTGTGGGCAGGTCCGCTCATTCAGAAAGTCCAGCGGACCTCCGCTGCAAAGTCCCGCGGGTCGCCCACCGAACTATGTCCGCCGGATAGTCCGATCGTGTGTACGTGGCATTATAGGTAGTGAGGAATAAAATAATCACCATTTTACACCCTTAGAAAGCCTGAAGGTGGTGCTTGGTTTTTGGGGTCCAGTACACGGCTAGGCTCCCAAAAAGTCTCACACATGTGGTATCCCCATACTCAAGAGAAGTGGCAGAATGTATTTTGGGGTGTAATTCCACATATGGCCATGGCATGTTTGAGCAATATATAATTTAGTGACCCGCATGCTTGGCCAATCACAGCGCCGTCAGCGAAGAGAGCCATAATTGGCCACAGGCAGGATGCCTGATAGGAGAGAGAGGGAGGAGGAAGAGGAGGAGGAGGCACATCTCCAATGAGCGCTGTCAGAGACGTTTTTTTTCCCCACGCCATGGGCCATGATCAGGGATGCATGCACTGTCCTGTCACCATTTGAGGAGGCCACGAGGATGGTGAGCAGTGACAGTGCATACATCAGTGACATTGTGTCTGGGCTGGCTTAGCCCTTCCTTCTCTGGTCTGGCTGCTCAGCTGTGAGCTAATTGCCAGCTCTTATCTCTCTCCACAGTTACCAGCTGTTCCCATGCTCATCTGACCTGCCTACTTAAAGCTGCCCAGCTCACTTCCCCTCTGCCTTCGCCTTGGTCACATCACAAGAAACCATCTCCTGCGGTTCTGTTTAAAGACTGGCTTGTTGACATTCCTTCTGGCTCCTTATCCTGCTTGCTGTTGCTCTACTTGGATCCCTGACTTCTGGCTTGGCTGATTACCCGATCTGGTTATTGAACTCTTGCCTGGCTGACTACTCGATCCGGTTACTGGACTCTGGCTATGCTTTGACTACGCTTTTTCTATTTACCTTTTTATTTTTATTTAATAAACAAGTGTGATTTAATTGTACTTCTGTCTCTGTCTGATTCATGGTTTCTGACACACTGTCCCTCTTGTCCACCTGTTGGGGCACACACTGCGTGGAATAATGGACAGGGCACTTGAGGCAGAACAGAGGCAGGAAGAGGAGGACTTCCTTGCCTCTCAAGGCCCCCTTTATCCAGACAGTGTCCCTGCTGGCCTGCCGATCACACAGGAAGAGAGAAGTAGAAGGAAGAGGACGATTGTGTCAGCATGGAGGTTGAGCCTGGCACTCAGCATCAGCAGCAGTCTTTTAGGGATCATTTACAGTCCCAAGAAACCTGTGGACTTGTACATGGCTGGGAGGAGGTGGCTGCGGATCATGTCATCCTTAGTGACCCAGAGGACTCCCTGATCCTGCAAAGCCTGCAGAAGGATCCTCGTATTCATCGGATCAAGGAGAGGGATCATTACTGGCTGGCAACTCTCCTTGATCCATGGTACAAGGGTAAGGTTGCGGACCTTATCTTGCCGTTACAGAGGGAGCAGAGGATGAGACATCTTTGGGAGGCCTTGCAGAAAGGTCTGTGCAGAAACTGGGAGGTACAAATTCGTGGTCCTGGACAACGTGTTGCTGAGGCTTCAATCACAGAAGGTGGCTGTCTGACCGATGCGTTCAGACAATTTTTTAGTCCGCAGCCCACAGGTATGATCGGTTCCAGCAACCATTGCCAGCGTCTGATTTACATGGTGCAGGAATACCTAGGGCCAAGATCAGACTTGGACACCTTTCCCACCAAAAATCCGCTGGGTTACTGAGTCTTGAGGATGGATCACTGGCCAGAGCTTGCGCAGTATGCAATTGAGCTACTGGCCTTTCCTGCATCCAGCATTCTTTCAGAATGCACATTCAGTGCTGCTGGAGGCTTTGTAACCGATCACAGGGTGCGCCTGTCCATCGACCCGGTTGATCGACTGACCTTCATAAAGATTAATCAGCCTTGGATCACCACCAGCTACCAAGCACCTGAAGCTGAATAAATGGAATCATTTTTTTTGAAATGTCAGATCCCTTCAAGACTACCTATGCTCATGAGTGACTATCCTATTATGCTGACTATCCTCTTCCTCCTGCTCAATGATCCTGCTGATAGCTTGGAAGAACAATTTTGGTTCTGGGCGCTGGCACCGGTGGCTAAGGCCCAATTTTTTAGCCCCAGTTTAACAGGGGTGTGTAATTACAATTTTTGATGCAATACTTTGCAGCAGGGCTCATTCTTGCGCTCCAACTAGAGCATCTGTGAGGGGTTGCAGTGTAGTGGCACCAGCACCAGTGCCTCTTTTTTTCAGCTTCTGTTCAACAGGTGCATGTAATTACAATTCTTGATATAATATTTCACAGCAGGGCCCGTTCCAGTGCCCACCAAGAGTACCTGTGAGGACTTATAGTGTTGTGGTAACACCAACACGTTAGGCCCAAATTTCTGCAGAGCATATAGGGCAGGCCCCTACTTTCAAACATCCAACTTACAAATGTCTCCGACTTGAAAACGGAAGGAGACAACAGAAAGTGAGATGAAATCTACACCTAGGAAGGGAAAATTCTCTCCTGTAAGAGTTGATATGGGAAAAACGTGTCTCGTCTCCACTGATGCTTTATCCCAATCCTTGTTTTACTAAAAAACCCAGATTTTCAAAAAAATATTGTTCATTGAGACAGAAAGTGAGGTGAAATCTTCTGAAGGGGTGTACAGATAGCAAAAAAAAGTTACAGGGGTGATAACCCTTTCCTATATTTTCCAAAAAGCTTAAAAATAGATTTTATGTCTGGAGCTACACTTCAAAAATGTACCAGTTCAAAATTACAAACAGATTCTACTTAACAACAAACCTATACAGTCCCTTGTTTTGTCTGCACTGCCTGTATACTGCTGTCCTTAGTATATAGGGCCTGGGGGAGCCTTTCCTCTTTTTCATTTGGGTACTGGGTTCCCCTTAATATCTGTACAAGACCCAAAGGGGCTGGTAATGGGCAGGGGGAGCTACCCATGCCATTTTTCTCAATTATTTTCATTCATAAATAAATTAAATTAAAAAAAGAAGTTTTAGATTACTTTTTTTCCCTTAGAAATGTAATTTTGTGCAGGGACTGTTCTAAACACGGGAAACACGTGCCACTTCATAGGAATACTGTAGACACCCCCCAGGCACGATATTTAAAGGAATATTTCACTTTTTATTTTTCACTTTAAGCGTCATTAAAATCAGCACTCCCGAAAAAACTGACGTTTTTAAAACTTTGTTTTGCATTGATACATGTTCCCTGGTCCCCAAACTCTTTTTAGGACAATAACTTACATATTAGTCTTTAAAATTAGCACTTTTGATTTTGAATGTTCGAGTCCCATAGACTTTAATGAGGTTCTAAAGTTCCCGCAAATTTTCGGTCTGTTCGCAGGTTCTGGTGCGAACCGAACTGGTGGGTGTTCAGCTCATTCCTAGTGAGGAGTGAAATCAAAAATTTACACCCTTAGAAATCCTGAAGGCGGTGTTTGGTTTTCTGTACTCGGCTAGGCTCCCAAAAAGTCTCATACATGTGGTATTCCCATACTCAGGAGAAGAATTCCACATATAACCATGGCATGTGTGAGCAATTTATCATTTAGTGACAACTTTGTGTAATTTATTTTATTCTTATTTATTTTTTGTCATTTTTCAATCACTTGTGACAAAAAAATAAAATGTTCAATGGGCTCAACAAGCCTCTCAGCAATTTCCTTTGGGTATCTATTTTCCAAAATGGGGTCATTTGGGGAGGGGGGGGGGGGGTTTACTGCCCTGCCATTTTAGCACCTCAAGAAATGAGATAGGCAGTCATAAATTAAAA
The DNA here is from genome assembly GCF_037356315.1 of Lithobates pipiens. Classification (NCBI taxonomy): domain Eukaryota; kingdom Metazoa; phylum Chordata; class Amphibia; order Anura; family Ranidae; genus Lithobates; species Lithobates pipiens. The sequence continues at coordinate 218,891,712 of NW_027507787.1, forward strand.
GCTGAATAAATTCCAGAAAATGTACCCTAGTTTGTAGACTATATATCTTTTGTAAAAACCAATAAAATAAACACTTACTGACGTTTTTTTTTTTTTTTACCAAAGACATGTGGCTGAATACATTTTGGCCTAAATGTATGACTAAAATTGGGTTTATTGGATGTTTCTTATAACAAAAAGTAGAAAGTATTATTTTTTCTTCCAAATTTTCAGTGTTTTTCCATTTATATCGCAAAAAATAAAAACCGCAGAGGCAATCAAATACCATCCAAAGCAAGCTCTATTTGTGGGAAAAACAAAAAGGACGCAAATTTTGTTTAGGTACAACATTGCATGACCGCGCAATTACCAGTTAAAGCAGCGCAGTGCCAAACTGTAAATAGTTCTCTGGTCATTGATCAGCCACTGTACCACTGGGAAAATTGTATCTCCACTGCTGTATGATCACAGGAAGTAAATAAAATCTCTTTAAGGAGAGGACACAGACTAAAAAATAAAAATGACAAACTTTCTTATCCAAGGGTCAGTTTATTGTCCTGCAGACTTAGGGGAGCCAGACAGTAGGAGTAGAAAATGTCATGGGGTCACTGGGAGTAAAGAGTGTCCCATCCTTGGTATTAAGAGAATGAATAGTGCCCCATCATTGGTGTCAGTGGAAGGAGTAGTGCCCCATCATTGGTGTCAGTGAAAGGAGTAGTGCCCCATAATTGGTGTCAGTGGGAGGAGTAGTGCCCCAACATTGGTGTCAGTGGGAGGAGTAGTGCCCCAACATTGGTGTCAGTGGGAGGAGTAGTGCCCCAACATTGGTGTCAGTGGAAGGAGTAGTGCCCCATCATTGGTGTCAGTGAAAGGAGTAGTGCCCCATAATTGGTGTCAGTGGGAGGAGTAGTGCCCCCACATTGGTGTCAGTGGGAGGAGTAGTGCCCCAACATTGGTGTCAGTGGGAGGAGTAGTGCCCCAACATTGGTGTCAGTGGGAGGAGTAGTGTCCCAACATTGGTGTCAGTGGGAGGAGTAGTGCCCCAACATTGGTGTCAGTGGAAGGAGTAGTGCCCCATCATTGGTGTCAGTGAAAGGAGTAGTGTCCCATAATTGGTGTCAGTGGGAGGAGTAGTGCCCCCACATTGGTGTCAGTGGGGGGAGTAGTGCCCCAACATTGGTGTCAGTGGGAGGAGTAGTGCTCCAACATTGGTGTCAGTGGAAGGAGTAGTGCCCCATCATTGGTGTCAGTGAAAGGAGTAGTGCCCCATAATTGGTGTCAGTGGGAGGAGTAGTGCCCCCACATTGGTGTCAGTGGGAGGAGTAGTGCCCCAACATTGGTGTCAGTGGGAGGAGTAGTGTCCCAACATTGGTGTCAGTGGAAGGAGTAGTGCCCCATCATTGGTGTCAGTGGAAGGAGTAGTGCCCCATCATTGGTGTCAGTGAAAGGAGTAGTGCCCCATAATTGGTGTCAGTGGGAGGAGTAGTGCCCCCACATTGGTGTCAGTGGGAGGAGTAGTGCCCCAACATTGGTGTCAGTGGGAGGAGTAGTGTCCCAACATTGGTGTCAGTGGGAGGAGTAGTGCCCCAACATTGGTGTCAGTGGAAGGAGTAGTGCCCCATCATTGGTGTCAGTGAAAGGAGTAGTGTCCCATAATTGGTGTCAGTGGGAGGAGTAGTGCCCCCACATTGGTGTCAGTGGGGGGAGTAGTGCCCCAACATTGGTGTCAGTGGGAGGAGTAGTGCTCCAACATTGGTGTCAGTGGAAGGAGTAGTGCCCCATCATTGGTGTCAGTGAAAGGAGTAGTGCCCCATAATTGGTGTCAGTGGGAGGAGTAGTGCCCCCACATTGGTGTCAGTGGGAGGAGTAGTGCCCCAACATTGGTGTCAGTGGGAGGAGTAGTGTCCCAACATTGGTGTCAGTGGAAGGAGTAGTGCCCCAACATTGGTGTCAGTGGGAGGAGTAGTGCCCCAACATTGGTGCCAGTGGGAGGAGTAGTTGATTCAAGGGCAGGACAAAGGGCTGCATCTGGCCCCTGGGCAGTAGTTTGGAGACCACTGAACTAGAGCAACAAAAGTTGTAAGGCCCTTTCTAGCGGGGGTCATCTGGTCCGTTAAGCAGGGAGTCCATGAACCAATCCCCTGTGGAATTGGTGCAGAACATTTCGGAGGTCACTTTTTGGGTCCATTCAATGTTTAGCTCCATTTAAAAACTGGAACTTTCAGAACCCATATTAGGTCTACGGTGGTCTTACTTGCTTCCCTATACATCAGACTTCCTCCGACCTGTCATGTTTTGGCCTGGAAAACCAGAAAAGAACATAGAATTTTTAAATTTCTTTTGTTTCCAGACGTGGACAGATCGGAGGTAAGTGAATGTAAACTTCTGCACGCCCACCTACCTATAGAATTATATGGAGCTCACGATTAGGTCCACCTGAAAAACTTAGAGATGGAAAGTCCATATGCAAGGGGTCTAAGGTTGGCCATTTGTTTTTTTCTTGTTATTTTTTCTTTTTGATCAGCCAGTGGGCTGATCAATAAAAATAAATGGATTCCCCGCACACACAAGCAAGGTGGATGTCAGCATCCTCCCCACTGTGCCATTGTATTCTGACAGTGGGGACTCCTCTGCTGTCAGAATACATTGATCAGCACTGCAGCCTCTTCCGTTTTAGGTGGAACGGATCGGATGGCAGTCGGGTGTAAACGCACAGCTGATTCCCGGCCACCCATAGAGCAGAGCTGGCTCTATCCGTGTCTACTCTGCAGATACTGAGAGGACACGGATGTGTCACCCACCCACTTTGCTCTGATAAGCAGAGGATCTGTGAGCTGATCGGGACAAGATCCACCCTGACTTAAAAGGGGCCTACATTCACACAGATGTTTTGTACTATTCTTTTTTTTTTTTATCTTTTTTTATTGGTGTTGCATACCAGTGGTCACTCTCTACAGTGCTGGAGCAATGCATTAGGGCTTGTTCACACCATACACTTTCAACCCATCTGCACCCTCATCCTGCACATACCACCCACCCTCATTCACTCCTTGCCCCCCTCTTGCACATACCACCCACCCCCAGTCACTGTTTTTGACAGGTGTGAGTGGCTCTCACTTGAATCACAAAGTGCGTCCAGCAGTGATCACCACAGGTAATCGTTGGCTGTGTGAACGGCCACAAATAGCTGCAGCCCCCGACAACCTGTCATTGAAGTGTATGGGCTCGGTGGCCACAGCTGCACGCTCACACCTGTCAAAAAAATCTGCAGGAATCAGCATAATTCTGCCGCTGCCATTCACATCCTGGCAGTACGTCTTTGTACTATTCTTTTTTTTTTTTATTGGTGTTGCATACCAGTGGTCACTCTCTACAGTGCTGGAGCAATGCATTAGGGCTTGTTCACACCATACACTTTCAACCCATCTGCACCCTCATCCTGCACATACCACCCACCCCCATTCACTCAGTGCCCCCCTCTTGCATATACCACCCACCCCCATTCACTCCGTGCCCCCCTCCTGCACATACCACCCACCCCCATTCACTCCGTGCCCCCCTCCTGCACATACCACCCACCCCCATTCACTCCGTGCCCCCTCTTGCTCATACCACCCACCAACATTCACTCCGTGCCCCCCTCTTGCTCATACCACCCACCCCCATTCACTCCGTGCCCACTCCTGCACATACCACCCACCCCCATTCACTCCGTGCCCCCCTCCTGCACATACCACCCACCCCCATTCACTCCGTGCCCCCCTCCTGCACATACCACCCACCCCCATTCACTCCGTGCCCCCCTCTTGCACATACCACCCACCCCCATTCACTCTGTGCCTCCCTTTTGCACATACCACCCACCCCCATTCACTCCGTGCCCCCCTCCTGCATATACCACCCACCCCCATTCACTCCGTGCCCCCCTCCTGCACATACCACCCACCCCCATTCACTCCGTGCCCCCCTCCTGCACATACCACCCACCCCCATTCACTCCGTGCCCCCCTCCTGCACATACCACCCACCCCCATTCACTCCGTGCCCCCCTCCTGCACATACCACCCACCCCCATTCACTCCGTGCCCCCCTCCTGCACATACCACCCACCCCCATTCACTCCGTTCCCCCCTCCTGCACATACCACCCACCCCCATTCACTCCGTTCCCCCCTCCTGCACATACCACCCATCCCCATTCACTCCGTGCCCCCCTCCTGCACATACCACCCACCCCCATTCACTCCGTGCCCCCCTCCTGCACATACCACCCACCATTCACTCCGTGCCACCCTCCTGCACATACCACACACCCCCATTCACTCCGTGCCCCCTCCTGCACATACCACCCACCCCCATTCACTCCGTGCCCCCTCCTTCATACCACCCACCCCATTCACTCCGTGCCCCTCTCCTTCATACCACCCACCCTCATTCACTCTGTGCCCCCCTCCTGCACATACCACCCACCCCCATTCACTCCGTGCCCCCTCCTGCACATACCACCCACCCCTAGTCACTCCATGCTCCTCTCCTGCACATACCACCCACCGCCATACAATCTGTGCCCCTCTCCTGCACATACCACCCACCACCATACAATCTGCGCCCCTCTCCTGCACATACCACCCACCGCCATACAATCTGTGCCCCTCTCCTGCACATACTACCCACTGCCATACTGCCTTTTCTTTCCTTTCTTTCCTTCCTTTCTTTCCCCCTCCATATCAGCCATTTGCTTGGATTATACTATGGCTATTCCTCACCAACCAGCAATATTCCCCTCCACCCCGCTCATGCCAGCACAAATCCTTCTCCTTTTTTTTATCCCTATACAGACCAGGATCCCCCAGTTTCACTCCAGTTCTTCTCCAAGCATCACTCATCTCCTACCCACTTCCCCCTTTTAACCCTCTCCTTCTTCAGAGGCTAAGAAAGGACCCTGAGGCAGAGCATCTTACTACTGCTGCTGCTTGTGTGGGTGGGATGTGTACTGCGGCAATCCTTGCTGACCCTCCTATCCTATTCATCCCATGTGATTGGTGCAGTACACATCCCACCCACACAAGCAGCAGTAGTAATAAGATGCTCCACCCCGGGGTTCTTCCTTAACCCCTGCAAAGGGTGTGAGTAGGGCCTCATGTCTAAATTTTGCCTAAGGCCTCACAAAGCCTAGAGCCGTCTCTGCACACAGAGGAGTGTAAGGCCCCTAAAAGGGGCAGAGCACTTTGACCCACCTAACCAAAGCCAGATGGAAACCCCTTCCTTGTGGCCAGCCCTCGGCCAGCGCTGTTTAAATCAGGGAGTGTTGAAGATCCTTTCATACGAGGGAAGTTCTCCTTACCCAGTTGGAACTGCATTTGGGTTCCTTCCCACAAAGAAGGTCCTTTAGGATGCCATCATACCATGTAGGGTATAACACAACCAGCAAAGCCTGCAATAATTCTAGTATAGAAGAACATCTCCTCTCCCAGACCATAATAAGAATCAGTCTTGGCTGGTGGTATAGATTTCGGGAGGGGGGCAGCAAACAATGCATCCACAGGCACACACCCACCAGCACCAGCTCATGACCCGCTTCCAGATTGGCGGAGAGGAGTTTCAGTGTGAAAATATTCATTCACTATTGTCACACAAATAGGTGAACAAAATGAGCTGCGCTAAAAACAAAAAATTATATACCTAAAACCTAATCCAAAACTATACCAATAGATATAGAAAAGAACAATATTAAGTGACGAAAATATAATTAGTAAATAGTATACATAAATGTTATCATATCATCATATAAGTGAATAAAGTGTATACTAGATCTGAAATGAAGTTGACATAAATCATATAGAAAAAACCCCCCACAAAAATTAATGTATATTAAAACAAAAATTGTGTGTGCTAAATCTAAACCAATAAAATTAGCAAAAATAGTCATCAAAAGCAATAAAGAGTTCATATATAATGAAGAAAAAATTGTCCAAAAAGTATTGCTGATTCCTCAAAATTGATATTAAGGTGCAAAAATATCCACAAATGCGTGTATATAGAAAATAATCAAAACAATCCTCCACCAGTGAGAAGAGGGGCCGCTTACCAGAGTTTTAGATCCCAGTGTTAGTGAGATCAGTAAGGCAACAGCACAGAGGTTTCTGGATAAACCGTCACAGGCACCACACCATTTGCATCTCCAATACGAAGGCTCCAATCGGGAAACGAAGGTATCGTAGATTGCTGACACCACGCTGCTTCTATCTCCAATACGAAGCATATGTATAGAAAAAACGATCACATAAAAAACGAGCCGGCCGGACTCGTGTGCCGCCCGCACTTCCTGGTTGGGCATAGAACGCGGAGACGTCAGAACGCCTATCTCCCTACGCGCGTTTCGTCACGAACGGACGTGTTCACGGGATGCCACAACAGGGTGGGCTCGGGGCGCAGTGCTTGCGCCCCGAGTCCACCTCTTTTTGAAGCCTATTAGCCCTTGTACACGCGGTCGGACATTCCGACAACAAAATCCGTTGGATTTTGTCCGACAGATTTTGTCCGAAACTTATGTTGCATACACACGGTCGGACAAAATTGTCAGAAAATACGATCGTTCAGAACATGGTGACGTTATTTCGTTACAACGGGACTACGTTCAGGCTAGTAGCCAATAGCTTTGGTCTAGGAATTTGATCTGAGCATGCGTGGCACTTTGTCTGATCGGAATTCTCTACAAACGATCGGACAAAGTCCCATCGGACCATGTTGTCGGAAAATTTTATAGCCCAGCTATTCCGATGGAAACAGTCCGATGGAGCCCACACACGGTCGGATTGTCCAACAACGCGGTCCGATCGGACATTTTTCGTCGGAATGTCCGACCGTGTGTACAAGGGCTTAGAGCCTCTGGCACTAATCACGTGCTTCAAAAAGAACCCCCCCCCATTGGAATCCATGCGTCCGGTGCCCCGAATGTAGATTAGAGGGCTGGGCACATGGATAGGGGGCGGCGCCCCTAATGTAGATTAGGGGCCAGACGCATTGGATAGGGGGGCGGCGCCCCTAATAAGAATGATAATCTTATCAAAAAGCCAAGCTCAGCTTCTCACATACAGTATGCTGCTTAAGGGTAAGTGGGCAGAGTCAAGCAAATCTTTCCTTTTATGGCTTTAGTCATCCGTGCATCCAGAGTGGTCGGTGTATAGCACAGATACTGTATAGTCATAATTTTACAGTCAATATCACCATCATTCATATAGCAGTTTTTAGGCTTCATAGCCTTTATCAGAGCAAGATATGGTTTTACTGGCTCTGTTGTGTAGTGCTCAGGAGTCCAGGGGAACAGAACAAATATATTTTGGTGGCCAAAAAATAAATCAATTTACTAACAGTAAATACACTTTTTCTGGCACTTTATATTTACAAGTAAAAATCTGTATTCTTTTTTGCTAGAAAATTACTTATAAATCCCAAACATTATGCATTTTTTGGTAGCAGAGACCCTAAAGAATACAATGTCAAATTGCAATTTTTTTATGTCATAGGGTATTTGTGCAGCGGTTTTGCAAACGCAATTTTTTGGGGAAAAAATACACTTTAATGGATTTAAAAAAAAAAAACTCCAATATTTACCCCAATTTTTTTGTATAACGCGAAAGATGATGTTATGTCGAGTAAATAGATACTGAACATGTCACACATTTAAATTGCGCACGCTCGTGGAATGGTGACAAACTACAGTACTTAAAAATCTCATTAGGTGACACTTTAAAAGCCTTTACAAATGACCTGATTAGAGTTACAGAGGAGGTCTAGTGCTAGAATTATTGCTCTCACCCTACCATTTGTGGCGCGAACACCGTTTACATATGCGGGTGCTTGCTTCTGCGCGCAAGAGCGTAGGGATAGGGGGACCTAAAAAAAAATTCTTATTTATTTTACTTTTATTTTTAAACTGTTCTTTTATTTATTTATTTTTTTACCACTTTTATTCCTATTACAGGGAATGTAAGCATCCCTTTTAATTGAAATAGGGATGACAGGTCCTCTTTATGGAATGATCTGGGTTTAAAAAGACCCCAAATCTTTACCTTTAAAAGCAAAAAAAAAAAAAAAAAAAAATGAAAAAATACTTCCAGCCTTCGACGTCGCTCCAGTCCTCCAAGGCCAGAGTCGATCAAAGAGTATTAACTCTTTGATCACTTATGGGAGCAGCCAACGGCACCGTTGGATTGTTTTTCGGGCAAACTGGTGGAAACAGTAAGCCCAAGAAACATCATCGAGCGGCGGGGGGGGATGTGATTTTGTGTCAAATGACAGTTTGGGAGTAGGCAGTTACATTTAAAAAAAATACAATGTAAAATTGACAAGGGACACCAACATAGTTGTATCTTTGATCTTAAAAACTATGGGATAATGGTGTTGTGGTAACTTGCCCAAAAAAAAAAGCATAATATTATTCTTGATATCACTAGAAAATAAAAGCCTTTTAAAATACGTTTGGCAGAACTCCATCAGTATCACCAGCAAAACAGCTTCATTATTATCCCATTAAAGAAGAAGAGAATTGTGCGCTGCATTTCCAGATTTCATAATTTGCCGCGTCAGGAATGTTAATTTGCTATTACGAACGCTAGTTTACAAGGCCTGACCGCTTCTCGCTCGTCCTTGCTTCCTAGCATGCGTGTTTGTACTTTGGACTTTTGTCCGACAGACTTGTGTACACACGCTTGGAAAATCCGACAAGAGACATTTGTCCACGGAAAATTTTAAAGCCTGCCATCCAAAATTTGTCCGTGGAAAATCCGACAACAATTGTACGATGGAGCGTACACACGCTCGGATTTTCTGCCAACAGCCTGTCATCACACAATTCTGGTCGGAAAATCAGATTGTGTGTATGAGGCTTTAGGTCCATATATATTTGGACATAGGCACAATTTTCATACTCTTTGGCTCTGTATGCCACCAGAATTAAATTAAAACAAAACAATCCAAATGAATTTGAAGTGCAGACTTTCAGCTTTAATTCAAGGGGTTGAACATTGATAACAAGTACTCATTTTAGGAACTGCAACCATTTTTATAGACAGTCCCCCAATTTTCAGGGGCTCAAATGTAATTGGACAAATGAATAGTTCGTTTTTAATATTCCCTAGTTAGTGTTTCTAACTGTATAGGGATAGGACTGACTGGGAGAGGAGACATATCGCTGTTCCTACTTACTAGGAACAAACGATATGTCTTCTCTCCCTTGACAGAAACGTTTTTTTGTTTTTACGCACACAAATCTACATGCTGGCTCTCGTGCCCATGATTGCGGGTGGTCGGTGGTGATAGCGCCCAATGGCCACATGCATCAGGTCCCCCACCGTGCAGTGGGCGCCTCCGGCGGCTCTTAAAGGGGACAACACACCAATACGTTGTTTTGCGGGAACGTGCCACTTTGCCGACGTATATCGGCACGAGACGGTCGGCAAGTGGTTAATTGAAAAGAAATAAACAAAGGAGTAGCTCACACCTGGCCATGAAACAGCTTTCAATTACTTTTAGCCCCTTGAAAAATGGGGGGGGGGGGGGCTTTTCTTAACAGCTGTAATGCCTAAACCCTAACAAATTATATAACTATAGCTTGAATATGTTTTGGTGTATACCTGAAAAAAAAAAGAAAATTGTGCCTGTTTCCAAATATATATGGACCTAACTGTATACTACACCAGGGATGGATGGATGGCTCACAAAATTGTGTGCAGCACCTTACAAATCTATTGCAGGTACAGTAGTTGCTATATTTGTGCTTCCACTGTGGGTAGAGCGGCTCGATTAGAGTTGACCTTCTAGGCGATGGGAACTGAGCCCATGTAATGTTTACTCTCCAGTTTGCATTTTCTCTTTCCCTCGCCAGACACAGTGAGAGGTTGCACAAGTTTTCAGACTGCATTGTTTTGCAATGTAAAATTGATCAACATCTGTTTTTTAAAGAATAGACGCATTCCCATCATACAATTGTGTTTGTAGAGGGAAATTTTTTAAAGAACCTTAATTATACAATTTCTTTTTAAAAAGTGTACTCCCCCTTTCCCTGTATCAGGGAAAGAGGGGTCCCCAATGAAACCATATGTCAAGTTTATATATAATTTACCAGCTGAATATAAAGACCTAGGCTGAAATTTACAACAGAAAAAGCAATGATTACATTTCAGGTCGTATTGAATACATAGAAAATGTTTTGGCCCATGTATTAGTCATTTTTTCACTCAACCAGTGTGTTGAATGATAAAAAAAATGACCCGATTCCCCCATTCGGACACCCAAGGTGGATGGGGGGAATCCTCCTTGTTAAGTTGTTTCCTCGCTGTCAGAATACACTGATCAGTGCTGCTGGTTACAGCCGATGGCACTGATCGATCAGGAAAAAAATCCAACAGGGTGCTTGTACAGAAGTCATTCAATAGATCAACTTCTGTACAGATACCAGCGGTAGACATACAGTGGATATAAAAAGTCTACACACCCCTGTTAAAATGTCAGGTTTCTGTGATGTAAAGAAATGAGACAAAGATAAATCATTTTCAGAACTTTTTTCACCTTTAATGTGACCTATTAACTGTACAACTCAATTGAACAACAAACTGAAATCTTTTGGGAGGGGTGAAGTAAAAATAAAAAAATTAAATAATGTGGTTGCATAAGTGTGCACACCCTCTTATGTAGCTGTGTTCAGAATTAAGCAATCACATTCAAACTCGTGTTAAATAGGAGTCAGTACACAACTGCCATCATTTAAAGCGGACCTCCACACTAAAGTGGAAGTTCCAATCATCGGAACCCTCCCCCCCTCCGGTGCCACAATTGGCACCCTTCAGGGGGGAGCGGGATGCAGATACCTGTATAATCCAGGTATCTGCATCGACTTCCAGGAATAGCTAGCCGCAGATGCGCCCCCCCCCCCCATTGTGTTCTGGGAAACATACAGTTCCCAGGACACAACGGGGACCAGTGAAGACGCGCAGCGCGACTCGCGTATGCGCTGTAGGGAACCGGGCAGTGAAGCCACAACGCTTCACTTCCCGATTCCCTGACAGAGGATGGCGGCGGGGCAGCCGAAAGAAGAGCGATTGCTCGTCATCTGCTGATGACATCGCTGGACCCTGGAACATGTAAGTGTCCATTTATTAAAAGTCAGCAGCTGCAGTATTTGTAGCTGCTGACTTTTAATATTTTTTTTAAGGTGGCACTTCTCTTTAAAGTGCCTCTGATTAACCCCAAACAAAGTTCAGTTGTTCTAGTAGGTCTTTCCTGACCTTTTTTTTAGCCGCATCCTACAGCAAAAGCCATGGCCCACAGAGAGCTTCCAAAGCATCAGAGGGATCTCATTGTTAAAAGGTATCAGTCAGGAGAAGGGTACAAAAGAATTTCCAAGGCATTATATATACCATGGGATACAGTGAAGACAGTCACCATCAAGTGGAGAAAACATGGCACAACAGTGACTTTACCAAGAACTGGACGTCCCTCCAAAATTGATGAAAAGAAGAAGAAAACTGGTGAGGGAGGCTGCCAAGAGGTCTACAGCAACATTAAAGGAGCTGCAGGAATATCTGGCAAGTACTGGCTGTGTGGTACATGAGACAACCATCTCCCGTATTCTTCATATGTCTGGGCTATGGGGTAGAGTGGCAAGACAAGAGCCTTTTCTTATGAAGAAAAACATCCAAGCCCCGCTAAATTTTGCAAAAACACATCTGAAGTCTCCCAAAAGCATGTGGGGAAAATGTGTTCTGGTCTGATGCAACCAAGATTGAACTTTTTGGCCATAATTCCAAAATATATGTTTGGCGCAAAAACAACACTGCACATCACCACAAGAACACCATACCCCCTGGGAAGCACGGTGGTGGCAGCATCATGCTTTGGGGCTGTTTTTCTTCAGCTGGAACAGGGGCCTTAGTCAAGGTAGAGGGAATTATGAACAGTTCCAAATACCAATCAATATTGGCACAAAACCTTCAGGCTTCTGGTGGAAAGCTGAACATGAAGAGGAACTTCATCTTTCAGCATGTCAACGAGCCAAAGCATACATCCAAATCAACAAAGGAATGGCTTCACCAGAAGCAGATTCACGTTTTGGAATGGCCCAGCCAAAGCCCAGACCTGAATGCAATTGAAAATCTGTGGGGTGCTATTTTACTCTCATGAGGGAATAGTGGGGAGCATGCGCGAGTTATTCATGTGCCAGGATCCAAATATCTCGAGTCTACAACAATGGTATGCCTTCAAGGCGTACTTGCAGGATCCCCTTGTAACTGAAATGAACAGTTTAACAAGTTAACCGTATGCCGACCAGCCGCCGCATTTGTGGTGCGGAAGCATGGCTGGGCTGTACACATCGCTCCCCGAGCCGATGTGAGTGCCCCGCGGCCTCGATCGCTTCCGGGCTCCCGTAATCGCTCGGGGCACACGGAGAACCGGGAGCTGTGTGTGTAAACACAGTTTACAGTTTTCTGAGCAGGGAACTGACAGATCGTCTGTTCATACAGAGTATAAACAGCGATCTGTTAGTTTCCCTGCACAGTCCCCTCCCCCCTTCAGTTACAACACTCCCTAGGAAACATATTAACCCCTTTACTGCCAGTGACATTTTTACACTAATCAATGCAATTTTAATCACAATTCTTGCTGTATTAATGCCAGTGGTCCCAAAAATTTGTCAAACGTGTCCGCCATAATGTCACAGTCACGATAAAAATCGCTGATCGCCGCCATTATTAGTAAAAAAAAAATTATAAAAATGCCTTAAAAATCCCATATTTTGTAGATGCTATAACTTTTGCGCAAACTAATCAATATACGCTTATTTCAATTTTTGTTTACCAAAAATATGTAGAATACATATCGGCCTAAACTAAGGAAAATAAAAGGTTTTTTTTAATATATTTTTTGGGGATATTTATTATAGCAAAAAGTTAAAAATAATGCATTTTTTTCAAAATTGTTGCTCTTTTTTTGTTTATAGCACAAAAAATTAAAAAACACAGTGGTGATCAAATACCACCAAAAGAAAGCTCTATTTGTGGGGAAAAAAAGGTCGTTGATTTTGTTTGGGAGCCATGTCGCATGACCGCGCAATTGTCAGTTGACAGTTAAAGCGACGAAGTGCCAAATTGCAAAAATTGGTCTGGTCTTTGGCCAGCCAAATGGTCCGGGGCTTAAGTGGTTAAACATGCTTCCTCTGCCCTTAGAGCTGAGGTGGAATCTCAGGTTTTGGCTATGGAGCAATTGTACATTACAGATCCCTCGGATTTGACTAGGGAGGCTTGGCAGGCCGCACAATCTGCCTATGAGCATTTTCTCTCCTCCTCGGCCGAAAAGAAGAGATTCTTCTCTAGGGAGGAGGATGAGAAAAATTTCCCCCTTATGGCAAGGATTGCAAAACGCCAACCAAAAATCCCCAGCTATTGGAGCCATCCAGTCCCGGGCCGGGGCCACTAGTGTGCCTGCCTGACCTGATCATGCAAGAATTCGCAAGTTTCTATGAATCTCTCTACAGCCCTGGTACTTCCTACACCCAGGAAGACCTTGACCTCTACTTACAGAATGTCTCTTTCCCTGAACTGTCCCAGAGCCAGGAGGAAGGAGTTGGAGGCTCCACTTACCATAGAAGAATTGCAGGTAGCGGTTAGTTCTTTCCCCAACTGCAAAGCGCCAGGGGAGGATGGGATCCCCACAGAAGTATATAAACAATATTCTGACGAGTTGGTACCATGTTTGCTGAAAGTTTTCAGTGAGTCCCGGGAGAGGGGTGTTCTCCCCCCTTCAATGTCAAAAGCAAATTTTATTTTTTGCTCAAACCAGGTAAGGACCCAGCTGATACAGGGGCATACCCAATAAATCCACGGCCATTAACCTGCGATGGCTGTTTTTAAATATTCAGTCCCAGGCGGATAACATGGGTGGCAGATCGTTACTATTATTAGACGCCACAAAGGCGTTTGATAGTATAGAGTGGAACTATTTATTGACAATATTGAAGAAGTTCGGATTTTGCCCTGCTTATATATCATGGGTGCGCCTTCTCTATAGTCAACTGCAGGCTGCTGTCTGGGCCTTTGGTACCTTGTCTCATGGCTTTGCATTAGGGAGGGGAACTAGGCAAGGATGCCCGCTGTCCCTCCTCCCTTTTGCACTGGCTATTGAACCACTGGCAATTGAGATAAGGGCTAATCAGCGTATTACAAGTTTTTGCTATGGCAATATGCAGGAAAAGGTAATGCTATATGCTGACGATGTCCTGCTTATGTTGGGAGATACTGGTCTTTCCTTGCAAGAGGCCATGTTGACCATGACCAAATTTGGTGGATTTTCTGGTTTACAAATAAATCTGTCAAAATCTCCTCTACTCCTATTGGACAGGGATGACACACAATCTGTGACTTCCGCATGTCCTATTGTACCTATTTCCACCTCCTTTAAGATAGACCCCCTAGGATCAAACTAGAGCGCCTACAAAGGCCCAAATGTGAGGGGGGCTTGGCTTTACCAAACCATTGGTTGTATTACCTGGCAGCACAGCTGCATAATCTCATTGGCACATTTGGATCTGCGGGGGGGGGGCAGAGACTGGCTCTCAAAGTTCTTTGCAGATACTGATGCTCCATACTGAACGCAGAGGACAAATCCCCATGGCCTTGGATGCTCTAGCCTTTGCTATGCCACAAAAAAAGTATCTAACTTATAGGCTAGTTCAAAAGGTGTGGAATAAATCCAAAGTCCTCCATAAGGTGGATGGCTATACTGCTTATAGTCCTATTTTGCATGGACACTTACACTGAATTGGCCAAGCTGCAATCTGGAGCTGGGTGGAAAGCATATGGCAGGGATATGCAATTAACGGACCTCCAGCTGTTGCTAAACTACAAGTCCCATCATGCCTCTGCCTCTGGGTGCCATGCTTGTGGCTCTAAGAGTCTTGCTATGCCTCATGGGAATTGTAGTTCTGCAACAGCTGGAGGTCCGCTAATTGCATATCCCTGGCATATGGGGTTACCCGGAAATTAAGAGTCTTCAACTACTTAGAGCTATGTTATATTTTAGGTCTCTTTGTGATGTCACATCTATGTGAATTTATGTATCCAATTTTCATTATCTTGGTATCAACCATAAGATTACTATTTTCATGAATTTTTTGTATCAATAAATAATATATTTCTTTTATATATAATTCTTTCTTGTTTTATATTGCCTTTAAAATCCCAATATTGGAGGTATTCAATTATTGTGCATATGGGTTTACCCATCTTAAGCAAATTTTCCATAATGGGGTGTTACGCACCTTCACCGACCTGAGGGAGACATACAACCTACCGTCCGCAATGCATTTCCATTACTTGCATCTCAGCCACGCAGTTGCGGCACAAAGCCAGTCTTCGGAGTGACATCTATCTCCGACCTCAGTGTTTAGACTTATTAGGGATGCTGTTTCAGATAAAGGTTTTATTTCCCAATGTTATGCTATATTGTTACAATCCATTTTGAAGCAACACCCCCTGAAAGTGAGGGGGTAGACATTGGGCAGCTAGATGGGGAGAAATGAGAAGCGATATTTCAGGCGATAGGTACTTGCTCACTGAACGTATCACAAAGACCTATCCAGTTATACATACTGATGCAAATTTACTATACTGCCCACAAACTCCACCTGATGAACCTACAATCCGAATCCACATGCACAAGATGTAAACGTGACAATGGGGGGCCTTATACACCTACTATGGTGTTGTCCCAAACTACACACAGATTGGGCCAGGGTAGTGACTATGGCCAACTCAGTATTTAAAGTTTTGCTTCAACAGGACCCAAGAGCATGTCTCCCGGGTGCACTGCAAGGATATGAGTGGGAGGAGCACACTAGAGAGGCTATTCACAGAGTCTTATTCCAGGCCAGGAAACCAATTATGATACATTGGAAATCTGAACCATAAAGAAATGGATTATTAACATTGGTGCAGTGCTAAGAATGGAGAAACTTATATATCAGCCCAGGGGAAGTTCACCCAATTTTGAGAAATTATGGGCACTGTGCCTAGATGTACCGGGACTTTCCCCGGTGGATCTGGTAGCAGACAGATTATTGGGAATTAATGTTGGTTGAGTACTGGGTTATGAGGAATGATGTAACCTGCCAAAGATTTAATGTTGCACATTGCTGTTGTTGAGATGCATGGTACGAAACTGTATTGCACCGATGACAATGTTTGTATACCAATTCTGCAAAATAAATACCTTTTTGTTGGATAAAAAAAGAAAAGAAAATGTGTGGGGTGATCTGTAGAGGGCTGTGCACAGGAGATGCCCTCACAATCTGACAGATTTGGAGTGTTTTTGCAGAGTGCCAAGTCAAGATATGCCATGCTGATAGACTCATACCCAAAAAGACTAAGTATTAGTGTAAGGGTGTCAGGGCCGTTTTTAAGGCAGGGAAAAAGGAGCAGCTGCCCTGGGCCCTGTCATTGTTGTGGGGGCCAAAGCAGCTGCCTCATACTTGCCAACCATTTCAGTTTAAATTCCCTTGTTCCTTGAAGTTTTAGTCCAGAGCTGTGTCCCAATATCTCAGTGTGAAGTGCTGCTACTAATGCTGCCCAGCTCTGCCCTATTGTTGTGTACAGATGACTCACCTGCAGACCCTGTGTTTACATGTAAATAACCGGCATTCATATGTATATCATGCCCCCCTGAGGTCATATCCACAGTAATCTCTAGCAACCAATCAACAAGCAGAAATCATGTGCTTTAAATTCTAGCAACTAATCAGTGAACCATAAATGTGTGGTGCAACCTCTAGCAACCAGTGAGTGGTAATGATACACTGTAACCTCTGGTAACCAATACCAATCGCTGCCTGATCTGATTCAGTAAACTGATTTTGAGTCTAACTGCTATTTATTGTATGTCGCAGAGCAGGTGGAGAGCTGCACGGGGGGGAGGGGCCCCAAGAAAAGTTTTGCCCAGGGTTCAATCAATATTAAAGACGGCCCTGAAGGGTGTGTATACTTATGCAACCATACTATTAAATTTTGACTTCCCTCCACCTAAGGTGGAGCTTGTACGGTTCATAAGTCACATTAAAAAGTGGAAAAAGTTCTGAAATTATTATTATTTTTTTTTTTTTTTACATCACAGAAACCTGACATTTTAACAGGGGTGTGTAGACTTTTTATATCCACCGTAGCTCTGCAAAAAGATCAAAGAGTACAGTCTCTACCTGCCAGACAGGTAAGTATTCTTCTTTTACAGGTTGCTGCTAGTTTAAAGCAGAACTACACTGCATCTGAAAAGCACAAATACAAAATGCTATTTAAAGCTTTTAACCCCCCCTCCCCCCCCAAAAAAAACAAATTGATCCTGCTCCTTTAAAGCATGTTATATGACAGTGCTTGTCCTGTGTCATTTAGCCCCCTGTAACACCTAAAAAAAAAACCTGGCTGATCCTGCTAGTTTCTCCCCACCCCTCTGTAAACTGACCACAGTGTATCATGGCTGCTGAGACCAGACACCATGGTCAGTTTACATGCCTCGGTCATCAACAGCCTTCTCTCAACCTGTGTCCTCTTCCCCCCTCCTAGTGCTCTCATAACACTAAACTATATACATCATCAGCACTGCCTCCTATTGCAGTGTGCCTCTCCGTGAATAATTTATAAATATAAATGTTGTAAATACCTTATTTAAGAGCCAAGATTGCGATCACATGACCAGCCAGCTCTCTCCTTCTCCCCTCCAGAGTGACATCAGCAGAGAAATCTCAACCCCACCCTCTGTATCTCTCAGAGGAGGAAAGGAGAATGCTGGCTAGTCATGTGATCACAATCTCAGCAGCGACATAAGGTATTTACAGCATTTATTTTTATAAATCACACACAGAGGGGGACACTACAATAGGAGGCAGTGCTGATGATGTATACAGGTTAGAGTGGCTTAACAACCACTTTAATTCAGTTGTAATATTCAAAGCAAACTCTCCCATCCACCCATGTCTCACTGCTTTATTCTGCTGAGAAATAACTTTGCAAAACACACTCTAGCTTTTCTAGCCGTGGTCATCTTGAGCAAAGGCAAATAATGCATTTAGCTTTTTTCTTCCTGGAATCCATCTGCCCTTAGTTCAGGTATGTAAGTAGGAGGGTTTGCTTAGCTGAGAAAACCCCTCCTGAAGACTCCTGGATTTAGGCCAGAAAACCAGGAAGTAACTGAAGAAATGTAAACAAGTAAATATGATATACTTTCCTTGTTTACAACGGCTAAGAGCACAGGGATTAAAGTGGAAGTAAACCCATGGATTTAAACAGTTAAAAAAAAAAAAAGGCATGCCGGGAATGCTAACTGCACATTGGCTGTGCTCTCAGCCAAACTATCAAACCATCCAATGGCTGGTGTCATAACGAATCACATGTGCAGCACCATAGCAGTTGAAGATTAAACAGAGGCAAAGATGGCAGCTTCCTTGGCTGAAAACGACAGGGGCGTTTACTTTCCACTTTAAAAATAGTCAATGTTGATTGAGAGAGTAAAGTTACCCTTTAATTAATGAGAGGGCGACGTTGAGCTGTGTAGTCCAATTATATCACAAAAGAACACCAGAGGGCGCAATCTAAGTGCAGCTGTCTGAACCTTTATATTCCCATTATGGATGTGATGAACTTGCAGCTAGGACTTCACTTATTAGAGCCTTTGGTTGCTTTTGTGCTAGAACTAGTTTCTTGTATAGTCCAATTATATCAGAAGCTGTGCAAATGCTGCTTGAGATCATCCTTTTAAATACAGCTTAAAGGGTGAGCTCATCTTTTCAGCAAAAAGGAAAGGTGGACACTATCTACACATCCCCCCCCGGCAAGCCAAGATGTACTTACCACCATGAACGATGAGCTGTTAAATAGCCACAGAGCCAGTGGCAGTGAATTTGAAATGCCCGCTGTGTTCGCCTTCTTTTTTCTGTAGCACTTCCAATATGGATCAGAACGATTCTGATTGGTCCGCTCTGGGAAGTGACCACTTTGACCAATTGCCATTATTCTGATCCGTCCCGGAAGCCCCACAGAAAGAAGGTGAAGCAAAGCAGGGATTTTTTTTTTTTTTTTTTTTAATTCCCAGACATTTAAAGGACCAGCACACTAATGTCTCATAGAATTGAATAGGCTGTACTTGTATTGCAGAAGCAACATCATGAGGTATTAGTATGTAGACACAAGCAGCCTGCCACTGGATTTTTGCCAGCCAAGCTTCAAACAGAAACCGCAGCCGTCAGAGGGGGTAAGGGACAGATTAGACCCCTTTCACACTGTGGAGTTTTTCAAGCACTTTTGCAATAGATTAAAAAAAAAAAAAAAAAAAGCGCCTGAAAAACTCATGAAAACTGCTTCCCATTAAAATCAATGGATCCTTTCACACTGGGGCGGTGCACTGTCGGGGAGGTGAAAAAAAATAACTCCTGCAAGCAGCATCTTTGGAGAGCTAAAAAAAAAAAGCCCCTCAAAAGCGCCCCTATCTATTGAAATGAATGGGAATTGCCTGAAAAGTTCTTCAAAAGCACCTCAAAATGGTTCTTGCAGCAATTTTGTTGAGTTACGCGACCTTCAAAAAAAAATAAAAGCGCACAGCTAACTACTCAAAAGCAATTGAAAAGCGCTCGCCGTTTTATAGTTTTCAAGCTCTTCAGTGTGAAAGGTGTCTTACAGAACATTTGCTTTAATTTATTTTAGTCTTCGCACAGCAGTGCGTTTGTGAGGTCCTGCAGCTCAGTAACCTGCGCCATGTCAGTTGCACGGAGGGAAAATGCAGCATGTATCAACGGCATTGTGGTGTGAACAGGGCACATACAGTACAAATGTCTTTGCATTTATCTATGCAGAGCCACGCATATGGTTTGAACAAGCCTAGGGAGATCAGTATGTGATATATTTGTGCGTACTGTGACATCACTATGACATTACACACGATGATTGGTTGGTTGGTTGGTTTTTGGAAAATGTCACTTTGCTAAAAATGCTTCAAGATCCTTGTAGTGTTGATGCTTTACATATACAGAGAGGTTCACTGCTTCTCTACAGATATTAAGCTTCAGCACTTCTGATAATAGGTGTTGCCTGCCAGCAGTCCACAATCTGCTTCACAAATATACTATATGGATGAATGAAAAGAAACCCCGTGATAAAAACCGTAACGCCCATTTTATTCTTTGGTGCACAAACAATTCCACATGAGCCTTTCTCCTCTATAAATGAATTCACTACTCAGGAAAACACAGTAGAGTCTACAATAAAGCAGTATTAACCGTTTGCCGACCAGCCGCCATCATTTTACCATGGCAGGTCGGCGCGATCCCACAAACCGTCCTAGTTTTACGTCGGCTCGCGGGATCGAGATGGCACCCCCCGCTGTGTAGCGTGCACGCTGATTCTCGTGGCTAACGGAAACAGATCAGACTTACTGGCCAGATCACCAGGTGAAAATAAAAAGGGAAAAATAAATAAATAATGCAGTCACCACATCCAACAATCAGTAAGCTGGAATGTGTTACGTTTTTGTTTTTGGGGTTTAATACTGCTTTAATGTGGTTGTAAACCTTAGTCTTGAAATCTAAGCAAAGCACATATCTGTAGTGTTTACTTATCTCTCTCTAAAGCACTAAGGCCTCGTGCATACTGGACGTTTTTATGTTTTTTTTTTTTACAGCTGCTGTTTTTGGCTTCAGGCATTTTTTTTTCTGCAGCCAGTAAACACCCCAGCATGTTATCCTAGGTGTCCATGCACACATAGGCTGTTATCAGCATTTTTTTTGGCAGGAGCATTTTCTGGTTGCAAAACAAACACCCCAGAACTAGTGGGTTTTAAGAGGAGTTTTTCAGCTATAAAAATACTCAAACTGATAAAAGCTTAAGCTATTCAGCGTTTATCAGCGTGTTTGAGCCATAAGCTTTTGTGGGAGTATAATTGTGCTAAAAAAACACTACTGCAAAAAAATTATTTTACAGTGAACATTACTTGCGTTTTTATAATGTCCTGTGTGCCTGAGGCCCAAGTGTTGTTTCTCTCTGGTGCTTTGTTCCTTTTATCAGCATGAGTTACTTCTGAGAAATTTTCCTGACACAAGGTAAATATGTGTTGGGAGGGAGGAAGGGGGGAGAGCTCAGCACACAGCTTGTCTATTCACAACACAGTTCTGCCTATGTGGAGGGGGGTGTGTGCCTTTCCTCCAATCAGCTCTCACACACTAACTGCAGCTCTCCACCCCCTCTTATGTGCTCCTGCCAGATGGAGGGGGATTTTAACACTTTTCTGCCCTCTTGAAGGGGCGTAGAGAAGCGATAGGAAGACGATACCACACCAATGGCAGAAAGTGAACCACTACTAAAGAGTCTCTTAACGATGGTGAAAGAGGAGAACGCAAAAGCGGGCCTGAAATTGATCATTAAGAAAAGTCAGATGATGTCAACTGACCCCATCACTTCTGGGCAAATAAAAGGAAAAGAGAAGGAAACAGTGACAGATTTTATCTTCCTAGACTTCAAGATCACAGCAGATGGTGACTGTAGCCATGAAATTAAGAGATGCTTGCTTCTTGGGAGGAAAGCAATAGCAAACCTAGACAACACCCTACTGACTAAAGCCTCATACACACGATAGGACTTTGTACAAAAATCCAAGGGAAAGTTTGTACAAAGGGCGTCGGCCCTGAACTTGTATTGCATACACACAGCAGGACTTTTTCAACCAACTTTCACCAAATCATGTGGTTTTTCTGCTCTTTACCGCCACCTTTGGTCAACTTCTGTATTGTTGTCTGATCTTTTGCATTGGATCCGAGCGTGCCTGTTTGTACTTTGTACAAAAGTCCTATGGTTTTCTGTACACACGATCAGACTTTGCTCCATCTGACTTTTGTTGCCAGAAAGTTTGTCCGTTCGCACAGCCAACAAAAGTCCGATGAAAACCAAACAAGTTTGTCCGATGGAGCGTTCACACAGAGTCGGATGTTGCTCCAAAACAGCTAATTTGCATGTTTGTTGTCAAAAAGTCTGATCGTGTGTATGGGCCTTAAGTGTCATATAGTCAATGCTATGGTATTAACAGTAGTAACCTATGGCTGTGAAAGTTGGACCATAAGGAAGGCTGAACAACGAAGAATTGATGCTTTTGAATGATGATGTTGGAGAAAACTCTTTTGGACAGCAAGAAGATCAAACCAGTCAATCCTGAAGGAATTCAACCCTGAATATTCACTGGAAGGACAGATCCTGAAGCTGAACCTTGAATACTTTGGCCACCTAATGGGAAGAGAGGTCTTATTGGAAAAAACCCTGATGCTGGGAAGCATTGAAGGAAAAAGGAGACGAGAATGACAGTAAACAGAATGGATAGATAGCATCATCAAAACAATAAACATGAAGTTAAGCAAGCTCCGGGGGAGGCAGTAGAGAAGAGAAAAGGTGGCGCACTATGGTCCATGATGTCACCAAGATTCGGACATGACTTAACAACAAGAGGAGAGAAGACAGCAGATAAACAAATAAAACCTATGTAGGAGGATTTGTTTCATCTCTGTGTATCACCTGAGGCTGTTCACTTCATTTGGTATATGTGAGGGTTTACATCCACTTTAACTGCTTAAGGACCGCCTCCTGCACATATACGTTGGCAGAATGGCACAGCTAGGCACAATCACGTACCGGTAGGACGGGAGGGAGTCTCCAGCGGCGTGCTCCCGACCCGGTCCTGAGCTCTGTGACTGTGGGACCAGCGGACCTGATCGCCGCTGGTGTCCTGCGATCGGGTCACAGAGCTGAAGAACGAGGAGAGGTCTGTGTAAACATATCTCTCCCCGTGCTTCCTACTGTGGCTGTCACCGATCGTCTGTTCCATGTTATAGGGAAAGACGATCAGTGATGTCACATGCCACGTCCCGCCCCCCCTACAATAAAAAACACATAAGGTCACACATAACCCCTCCTCACCCCCTAGTGTTTAACTCCTTCACTGCCAGTGTCATTTACACAGGAATCAATGCATTTAAATAGCACCGATTGCTGTATAAATGACAATGGTCCCAAAAAGTGTCAAAAATGTCCGATGTGTCCGCCGTAATGTAGCAGTCACAATAAAAATCGCTGATCGCCGCCATTACTAGTAAAAAAAAAAAAAAAAAAAAAAGCTATAAAAAAACTGTCCCCTATTTTGTAAACGCTATAACTTTTGCACAAACCAATCAATAATCACTAATTGCATTTTTTTTTACTAAAAATATGTAGAAGAATACATATTGGCCTAAACTGAGGAAAAAAAAATGTTTTTATATATTTTTGGGGATATTTATTATAGCAAAAAGTAAAAAATATTGAATTTTTTTCAAAATTGTCGCTCTATTTTTGTTTATAGCGCAAAAAATAAAAAACGCAGAGGAGATCAAATACCACCAAAAGAAAGCTATTTGTGGGGAAAAAAAAGGACATCAATTTTGTTTGGGAGCCACGTCACACGACCGCGCTGAATCGCAAAAAGGGGCCTGGTGCTTTGGCTGCAAATTGGTCCGGGGCTGAAGTGCTTAAGCTCGCTTTTGAGGGAGATCTATTGAAAAGTGGATTACGGCTTCTTTTGGAGCATGGTTTTCTTTTTCCATGTGCCATAGTGGGGCTTGACCAGAATATAAGACAATGTTGGAAGGCTGGCATTCCATAGTCACTGATCACACAGTGCCACTATTTGTAACGACCACCTTACTACTCCAGGGATTGTATTGTACCTTTTTTTTTTACCCCAAGAAGAGATTTCTTCCTGCACCACTATCACCATGACTGAAGGGAGGGAAACATATTCAGTAGAGAAACATTGGAATTTTTTTTTTGAATAGCTAAATGAAAAGCCAGGATCTCTGAAAGACTGCCATGTCCACCTTTAGACACATGCTACACCCATTGTAACACGTAACATGCCCCTAGTAACCCACCTCCCTGCTTTGTGACAGCGAACAGGGGGATCTTCTTCCCCTACCTGCAGTCACAATTTCTGTAGACTAATGAACGATGAGAGCGCTCAACAACACCCTTGCAGTTCACTGAATCCTACAAGCCAGCCGCTGCGGTGGTAGGTGGTAGTTGTAGTTCATTTATAGCCACACTGGTTTTAAATTGTGGCAGTGGGTGTAGGGAGAAGATCCCCCATCCACTGTCACAGCAGGGAATCGGAAGTACCTGCAGCATTACAGGCCTCCTAATGCCGCGTACACACGACGGGACTTTCCGGCACACTAGGTCCAACGGTTTTCCCGACTGACTTTTCAGCAGAGTTCCAAATGAACGGACGAAGTCCGTTCGAAAGTCCGTTCGTTTTGAACGTGATAACGTAAGACGGGACTAAAAAAGGAAGTTCAATAGTCAGTAGCCAATAGCTTCCCTTGCATCGTATTTGGTCCTTCGGACCAGCATACAGATGAGCGGTTTTCCCAATCGGAATTGAGTCTGTCGGACAGATTTAAAACATGTTCTATTTCTAGGTCTGTCGGATTTTTTTTTAATGAAAAATGATTGGATTAGCCCACACACGATCGGATTGTCTGACGGACTGATTCCGTCGGACCTAGTCTGCCAGAAAGTCCGGTCGTTTGTACGCGGCATCAGACAAACCCTCCAGAGCACTCTGCAGCATTACAGGCCTCCTCCCTGTCCTCAGACCGTCCAAAGCTGTAATGTTAAGGACAAGAAGACCCTCTGAAAATCACGTGGAGCGACACTCGCTGGTAAAAATACAAACTTGAAGAGTCATTTGCAGACATTCCGGACAACTCATCCTGAAATTCATACAAAAAAAAGGTAAGCACGGTACAGTTAACTCCACATTTGGACTAAAACAATTTTGGTCAACTAAAATGTACTGGATATTTTAGTCGACTAAAACTAAAACAATTGCAATTTAGGATAATACATGTAAGTATTTTGCACTTTCACTAAAACAATTGCAGAAGACTAAAAACAGGATTAAACTACAATATAAATTTTAGTCCTAAGACCAAGACTAAAACTAAATCAAAATTTGCTGCCATCATTAACACTGGTGGTAGAGCCACATGATTCTGGCTAAAATGAGAATCATGATTTTTTTTTGGGTTAGAATAAAGAGCACGATTCTCTCAGTGTAACATCTTCTTTCACATTATACAAAAAAATTGGGCTAACTTTACGGTTTAGTTTTTTTTTTTTTTTTTTTTTATTAAAGTGTATTTTTTTTAAAACAATTGCTTTTGAAAAATGCTGCGCAAATACGGTGGGACATAAAATATTGCAACAACCACCATTTTATTCTCTATGGTCTCTGCTAAAAATATATCATGTTTGGGTGCTCCAAGTACTGTATTTATTGGTGTAGAACACTCACTTTTTTCACCATGAAAATTGGGTGCAAATAGCGTGTTATACGCCAATACAAAAATTTACGTTTTTTCCTGAAACTTCCCTCTTAAAATGAATGTGCGTGTTATACGCCGATAAATACGGTAATTTTCTAGCAGAAATTTATTTTTACTTTTAAGCAACAAATGTCAGAAAGGAATAAGTCTTTAAATGGTTAAACTTCCCTCACCTACACACCGGAGTTCTTTCCTTTGATAAAAGAACGAAAAGATACTTTGGGGGTTATTTACGAAAAGGCAAATCCACTTTGCACCACAAGTGCACTTGGAAGTGCAGTTGCTCTAAATCTAAGGGGTAGATCTGAAATGAGGGGAAGCTCTGCTGATTTTATCATCCAATCATGTGCAAGCTAAAATGCTGTTTTTTTATTTTCCTTGCATGTCCCCCTCGGATCTACAGCGACTTTACTTGCAGAGCAAAGTGGATTTTCCTTTAGTAAATAACCCCCATTGCTTCTACTTATTAAAACTTGGCAGGCTGCCTGGATTTTTTTTTCCCCAGTTGTGAGAACTCTCTGCACTTGTTAGAAAGATCGTGCCGTTTTGAAGATCGGGAAGGGAAAAAGATTGCAATTTCGATTCTTAACGATTAGTCGCACGGCTCTAACCGGTGGACAGGTGT
This sequence comes from Lithobates pipiens, assembly GCF_037356315.1. Taxonomy (NCBI): domain Eukaryota; kingdom Metazoa; phylum Chordata; class Amphibia; order Anura; family Ranidae; genus Lithobates; species Lithobates pipiens. Next base: position 218,917,747 of record NW_027507787.1, read on the forward strand.
CTTTTATACACGTATACAGTTGTGGTGAGGAGTGCCTTCTTAAATGGACAGGACTGATCCGCATGAACACATACTGGAGCTAGTCTGTGGGAGCCAGAATGATTGATGGTTGGTAGGGGATCAAATACTTATTTTACTCACTGAACTGCAACTCAATTTATAACATTTTTGTATTGTGTTTTTTTCTGGGTTTTTGGTTGCTATTCTGTCTCTATCATATAAAATACATTATGATAAAAATTATAGATTCTTCATTTCTTTGCAAGTGCGCAAACTTACAAAATCTGCAGGGAATCAAATTATTATTCCCCCCCCCCCTCTGTTTACCTTGTTGACCATTTGATTTGCATATTCAGCTTGTGCTGTGCGTGTATTTTAACCACCTCCTGACCAGGCGTGGTAGCTAAAATCGCCAGGTGAACTTGGCCTTGGCCTTTCTACCTTAATAGCAAAAATAAAATAAAAAAAGTAGTAGCTTTAAATACCGCCAAAAATAAAAATAAAAAAAGATACAAGGAGTCACTCTGGAACACAATTGCACAACCAAGTATGAAACTATTACAATTCCTGGCTTAGGGTTTTAATGATTACAGAGCCGCATTAACATGCTGCCTAGAGTTCAGCTTTAAATTACAGTGATTGATTAACCTGCAGTTAATGTTTGGTGACAGTGATGTTCATTGCTTTATAAATAGATCACTAAGCTCAACTAATTTTTTTTTTTTTGCTCCATTCAAAACATTACAGGGAGTTGGCGTTGCATTTTATGTACTTCTGAGAATTCCCACATCTGCTACTGCAGTCAAATTGCAGCATATTCTTTAACCGCTTCCCGACCGCCTCACGCAGATATACTGCGGCAGAAGGGCAGTACAGGCAGAATCACGTACCTGTACATTGCCCTTTAAGGCTGGATTCACACCTATGGCATTTTTAGTGCTTTTTGCATTTGCAGATTTGCACAACAGAACGTGTTCCATAGGAAACCATGGTGGATGGACTGCAGTGCAAATCTGCAAAGTAGCACAAAAAATGCATAGTTGTGAATCCAGCCTAAGAGGCAGGCCGCGGGCACGTGCCCCCGCCGGGAGCGTGATCGCGGGTACCGCAGACTCAATGCCCGCGATCGTCTCACGGGGAGGAAGAACGGGGAGATGCTAATGTAAACAAGCATTTCCCCGTTCTGCCTAATGACACTGTCACTGATCACCGATCCCTGTAATCGGAAGCGGTGATCAGTGACGTGTCACACACAGACCCTCCCCCCACAGTTAGAATCACTCCCTAGGACACTTCACTCATACAGCGCCACCTAGTGATTAACCCCTTCACTGCCAGTCACATTTACACAGTAATCAATGCATTTTTAAATCGCACTGATCGATGTATAAATGGGAATGGTCCCAAAATCGCACCAAAAGTGTCCAATTTGTCCGCCATATTGTCACACTCACGATAAAAAAAAAAAAATCGCCGCCATTACTAATAAAAAAAAATTATTAAAAATGCCATAAAACTACCCCCCATTTTTCAAACGCTATAACTTTTTCGCAAACCAAACAAGCTCTTATTGCAATTTTTTTTTTACCAAAAATATGTAGAAGAATATGTATCAGCCTAAACTGAGGGAAAAAAAAAATTTTTTAGATATATTTTGCGGCTATTATGGCAAAAAGTTAAAAATAATGTGTTTTTTTCTAAATTGACACTCTATTTTTAGTTTATAGCGCAAAAAATAAAAGCCGCAAAAGGTGATCAAATACCACCAAAAGAAAGCTCTATTGTAATAAAAAAAAAAAAAAAAAAAGTCAATTTTGTTTGGGAGCCACGTCTCACCATCGCACAATTGTCAGTTAAAAGCGACGCAGTGCCGAATTGCAAAAAACGCTGTGGTCTTTGGCCGGCCAAATGGTCTGGGGCTTAAGTGGTTAAATGCTTTAATGCAAGTTACATGGGCATACATTTAATGGCAACTTTTTGACAATACATTAAAGTGGAACTCCAGCCAAGGGTTGTAGGCCAACTGGTTCAAGTCCTAATTTGAGGGATTTCTCAGGTCCCAAGCAATCACTGGGACAAGAAGTGAAGCCTCAAGAAGCCAAGTCCCTGATTTAACAAAAAATAAATATGTGAAAGACCTTCAAACCATTACCCACATTGAAAATATCACCGTTTTAGAAAAAATAATAAATGCACATTTTTTTTTTGCAGGTAAAAAAAAAAAAAAAATGGCCATTTATTATTTTATTCTAGGAGGCCTGCAAAGCATTGCAGCTGTGAACAGCCGATAATAGGTGCAATGCAGGGCTCCTGCAGACTGTCAAGATAGCTGGCTGCCCGTACCTTGTACAGACAGGCAGTTACTTGAGAGCAAGAAGAATGGAGGAACTATGAAGGCGCTCACCAGTGCCCTTGCAGTTCATTGAGAACTACAAACCACCAACGGCTGCTCATTCATAGTAGGTGCTGTCACAGAGTGGGGGAGATAGATGGTATTGGTGGCACGAGCTAAAACATGTTACATGTTCCACCCCAATTTTGGGTGCAACATGTTCCACAAGGTCAACTTAGAATTTATAATATGTATAATTTTCTTCTATAAATATGGCAAACTCTGCCAGAAAGCAGACCAGCTGAAATAATAATAATAAAAAAAAAAAAAAAAGGCACTGGAATACAGTAAAGAAAAACAAACGTTAAAAATAAAATAGTTTTTTTACTAAGTTTGGGATAAAATCAACCAATACAGAGCCTGAAAAAAGTTCATGTAATCTAGTAAATACATGAAGTTCACATTAGGATTTAAAAACAAACCAAAAAAATAAAATAAAAAATAAAATCCCTAAAACCATTGTTAAATAAATACTAGTTGAAAACTACAGTTTCCTTTGGTAGCGATTTCAGAAAAAAGAACATTTTGTGCAGAAAAGATCCAGATTAGGTAACTGATATTTTGAAACCGTTGAATTTTACCTTGAAGACACTTATTTTGAGTTTTCTAGGATGTTTTTAGCTTTGATTAAATACTCCTGTTTGGTTATGTTTTTTCATAGCTTTAGTCTATTACCTGTAAACTAAGCAGCAGCAAGAATTTTTTTTTTTTTTTTTTTTTTTTTGTAGTTTAAAAAAAAAAAAATTAATAAATTAAAGTTTGCGTTTGTTTGTTTGCTGTTCTTATGTCCCTATTATTAAAATGCAGAGAAGATTTATTTGTGGTTCAATGTCCTTGAGAATTTCGCATGTCAGCTCTGCAGCCGGCTCCTCGTTGAGGTCCAGGTAACCGCCGTCCTTCACACATGACCAGATAACTCATCTCGCTGTCAAAAGTGCAGCCGCTGCAAGAATCTCCATTGGGAATTTGTTAGGATGGTTATAGGCGTAGTGAAACTCTAGTAGAACAGCTGTGTTCCGATCTTCTGATCTAAAGGAGAAGAGAAAAAAAATAAAAAAATGAATTATGTATGGCCACACATTTATTTACTATTGACGACTGACGTAGCAAAGCCAAGATCAGATATTTTACCACAATAAAAAGGGATCTTGCACACGGGCTCCATAGAATCCACGTTTTTAGGCATTCAAGATTTTTTTATTTTTTTTTAAACTGTCCATTGCTTTCAATGGGCCTGTACACAAAGGTGCACAAATAATTAATATAATAAATAACCATAAACTAGCACCGATTTTAGAGCAAAAAAAATTTAAAAATAATAATAATTCACGTGTGAATACAAATGCAAATTTCACCTTCCCCCTTGAATAGTAGAATGTATTATTTTAATATTTGGCACTCTGGGAGCTAGAGGAATTTTTATGTACATATACAAAAGAAATTGCACACACTTTTTACAGACCATACTTTTTTTTTTTTTTTTGCGAAGGACCTGCCAGGAAGATCTGGCATTCATACACGAATCGCATGTGGAAAACAACCCCCAAAGCCACGTACACACAATCAGATTGTTGGACAACAAAAAACGGTGGACTTTTGTCCGAAGGGCTTTGCCAAATTTGTCTTGTATACACACGGCCACACAATTGTTGGCCAACAATTATGAACGTTGTGAAGTACTACATTGTTTTTTTCAGCTCTTTAGCGCCACCCTTTGGGCTCCTTCTGCTAATTTAGTGTTAGTAGAAGTTTGGCGAGTGTTAATTCGCGCTTTTCATTTTGGTTCTGAACAACCGTTCATCAACCAGACATGTTGCGGAATCGGAGGAGATAATGTGTTATTTATTATTGGCCTCGGAGTCATTGCTTTGACATTATTTGTTTGGTTGAATAATAATGATTTGCTTTGTTATATTTTCTATATTTTTGGATGCATAAAATGCACTTTTTGGTTAAGTTCTATTGGCAGAGAGCATGTCTAATTTTTTTTTTTTTTTTTTTTTTTTTTTTTAATGCACAATAAAAAAAAAATTGTGTAGAATAATACTTGGCTATGTGTTTTACTTCAAATGACAGTTTGGGAGTAGGCAGTTACATTTAAAAAAGATACAATGTAAAAGTGACAAGGGACACCAACATAGTTGTATCTTGGATCTTATAAACTACAGGATAATGGTGCTGTGGTAACTTGCAAAAAAAAAAAAAATACAAAAAACATACACATATATTTATCAATAATAATAAAAATAATAATCTTGATGTCACTAGAAAAAAAAAAAAAAAAAGGCCTTCAAAAACTTGTTTGCCATAACTCCATCAGTATCACCAGCAAAACAGCTTCATTATTATCCCATTATAGAAGAGAATTGTGCGCTGCATTTGGAGATTTCATAATTTGTCGCGTCACGAACGTTAATTCTCCATTACAAACGCTAGTTTACAAGACCGACCGCTTCTGGCTCCTCCTTGCTTCCGAGCATGTGTGTTTGTACTTTGGACTTTTGTCCGACGGACTTGTGTACACACGCTCGGAAAACCCGACAGCAGACATTGGTCCAAAGAAAAAATGTAAACCCTGCCATCCAACATGTGTCCGTGGAAACAGCCAACAGCCTGACATCACACATTTCCCGTCGGAAAATCCGATTGGGTGTACGAGGCTTTAGACTGGGTTCAGACTGCCATATGGAACGGCTCACAACAGGGGCCTGGTGTGTCTCTGCTCACCGTTTCAGGTCCGATTTCGAATTCATCCAGAAATTCAGACCTCAAAAGGACCAAAAAGACGCACAGGACTTCTGTGCAATTTACACCGGAGCCGCTCCGCAGATGTGCAAGTCGGCTCCATAGAGAGCCGGTCATAATCTCCTGGCATGCGAATTGGATGCGGTAGAAAACCTCATCCAATTCACAGTGTGAGCCCAGCCTAAAGGCCTGGTTCACACCTATGCATTCTTTTATAGTGCATTTTCAGTTTTGCAGAAACACACTGCAGTCCATTTAGCATGGTTTCCTAGTTCACATCTGTGCATTTTATGGAAAGGGCCAGGGACTTGTTTTTTGTTTTATGGTTCCATAGACTTCAATGGATCAAAAATGTGTATTGAAAAAACACAAACTAACCTGCATAGGTGTGAATCAGGCCTTAAAGTACAACTTTTCTTTTAGGCTACTTTCAGATTGGGGCGTTGTGGGCATCGGCGGTAAAGCGGCACTATATTTAGCGCCGCTTTACCGTCCTTTTAGCAGAGCTATTCAGCAGAAAAAGGGTTAAAGACGCCAGAAAAGTGCCGCTGCAGCGGCGCTGCCCCATTGTTTTGTGAATACACTGCTCCTATAGCACTGCAAAGATGCGGCTTGCAGGACTTTTTGACCGTCCTGCAAGCACACCGCCCTCAGGCTTTCACACCGGAGACACAAGAGCGGCTCTTTACAGGCGCTATGCAGATGCTATTCTTAGCACGACAGTGCCTGTAAAGCGCCTCAGTGTGAGTTTAGGCCTCATTCACATTGGTGTACATAAGAGTACATCCGTGGGTGCGCCGTGTTTGCTTGCACAGGGATGCACAGGTGTTCCCACACCTCCACATGCAGGTAGTCCCATTCAAGTCAATTGGAATGCAGCAGCTGCACGGACACAGCCTCTGCTCCCAATTTGAATTCTGTAGGGGCCTTTTCCTGACCTCGCACTGTCTGCATCCGGGGATATGCACCCACACAATGCCAAATTGGGAGCCGAGGCTGTGTCCAGGCAGCTGCTGCCTCCCAATTGATTAGATGGGACTACTTGCACTGGAAACCTGTGTATCCTATGCCGGCAAACAGGGCCTTCACACAGATGTATGCTTAACCACTTCCGGACGGCCCGCAGCCATAATACAACGGCTCTTTGACGAGGGATATCGTTATGGCAGCAGCTAGCCACCGTAATCCCGTTATCCTCCGGTCGGTCCATGCCCATCTACAGCCTGTTCTGTGCCCATGTGCAGCCTCAGCGCAGCCTGCTCTGCGCCCATCTGCAGCCTGCTCTGTGCCCATCTGCAGCCTGCTCTGCGCCCATCTGCAGCCTGCTCTGCGCCCATCTGCAGCCTCAGCGCAGCCTGCTCTGCGCCCATCTCCCCCATCAATGCAGCTCACCATCTCTCATAGGAAATCACTGATCCGTCATCTGTTTCCTTGGCTCTCAGTCGGCAGTCACTGAGTCACACACACAGTCCCACCTCCACCATTGGCATTGGACCAGCTCCTGTGATAGACAGAACACTGGTCCAATGCCTGGTGGCAGAGGCGGGACTGTGTGTGTGATGTGCGAGCCGAGCGGAGAGGAGATGACGGCTTGGTGAATTCCGGCGGCACTCGTCACCCTCCGAGGTACGTTGTCGGCGTGCAACACGCACTTGCACTTTTTTTCCCCCTGAAAATAGGGGGGAAATCACGTTTTATAAGCCGATAAGTACGGTAAATCATATCTATATCAGGAATAGTAGAATCAAGGTATATTAGAGCGCAGATTACACGGGGAAAATGATGGCGGATATATTTAAAAAACGACAACTTCTACACAAGTGAAACTATTCAATGTGCTGCATAGAAAAACTAAGATGCAAAATTCTTTTTTCAATTCTTTCAATTTTTTTTCAATGAGATCTAATATTGGAAGCACAATTATAAAATATATACAGGTAAATATTTGTGACACGTTTAGTAGTTTACTCCTGTGCAGGCTTTTGTGTGAAGAGTTGTGCCCAGCGGGACAATGTTGGTTGCCATGGAGGACAGTATACCCTTATCTTCAGGTGACCAAGGAATGTCCATATAGACACAACAAACCGCAGTGTTTACAGTCCTTGAAAGGCAACAAGAAATATCTGTTACTTTCCCAACGAGACAAATTTAGTCCCAAGGCCTATATGATATATTTTGTGAGCTCAGTTGACCAAGAGCATTATCTCCCAACTTCTTCACATGGAACCGTAGGGGAAACAATAAAAAAATTAAAAATAAAAGAATGAGCAAAAATCATACACAAAACCTGCTCTTTTGGTTTACTGCACTCTACATTCCTCAAAATCCTCCGACATTAAAGTGAATTTATCATCCATGTTCAACATGCAAGACTTGTGCCTGTAAAGCCTTGTACACACGGTCGGAGAATCCGTCGGAATGTGTCCTATCGGACCATGTTGTCGGATAATCCGACTGTGTGTGGTATGCATCGGACTGATTCCGTCGGACCCAATTTTCCAACTTGGAAATATTTCCTGACCAACTGGGCCAATCGGACATACTCCGATCATGTGTAGCGAATTTTGATCGGACAAAGTGCCACGCATGCTCAGATCAAATTCCTACACCAAAGCTATTGGCTACTAGCCTGAATGTAGTCCCATCGTAAGGAAATTACGTCATCACGTTCTGAAAGATCGGATTTTTTGACAACTTATTCCGACCATGTGTATGCAACAGTTTCGGACAAAATCCGACGGATTTGGTTGTCGAAATCTCCGACCGTGTGTACAAGGACTAAGACATGTAAAACTTGGATGGTTTTTCCGACGGAATTCCGCTCAAGCTCGGCTTGCATACACACGGTCACACAAAATTTTGCGAAACTTTCGACCGTCAAGAATGCGGTGACGTACAACACGACGACAAGCCGAGAAAATGAAGTTCAACGTTTCCGAGCATGCGTCAAATTGTTTGCGCGTTGGAATTGCTACAGATGATCGGCGTTTACGATCGGAACTTTTTTCCAATTGAGAAATTGTGAACTTGCTCTCAATCTTTTGCTGGCTGGATTTCAGCCAGCAAAAGTCTGATGGAGCATACACACGGTCACATTTTCCATCCAAAAGCTCTCATCGGTCTTTTACTGGCCGAATTTCCGATCGTGTGTACGTGGCATAAAAGTTTTGCCTAGCAAAAGGTAGTGCAAAATGTCTGATTTCACTTATTAGACAGGAACCCTGTTCAGTGCACCCCTTTGATTTAGTTCCTCTTTCATACTAGGGCCTTGCTTCCCCTGATATCAGCCCACCTGCCATTAAACTGAACAAAGTAAAGCTGTCCATACATGAACAGTATTTTGTTAGAAAATCTCTATTTTTGGAATGTTCCTTTCATTAATGGGGTGAAATCTGCAATAGTGCCTAAAAAAATTCAAGGGAGCAATGATGAAAACGGTTTTCTAGAACAAATAGAATTCTAACTGTGAATGTGGTTTTTGTTATAGAAAATTCATACATGTTGTAGTATGTATGTTCCAGGCACAATACGTCTAGATCAGTGGTCTCCAAACTGCAGCCCGAGGGCCGGATGCGGTCCTTTGCTGGTCTTTATCCGGCTCTTGGGGCACTATTCCTCTCAATATGAGGCACTATTCCTCCCACCACACCAAAGATGGGGGGACTAATCCTCCCACCGACACCAAAGATGGGGGACTAATCCTCTCACTGACACCAAAGAAGGGGGACTATTCCTCCCACTGACACCAAAGATGGGGGACTAATCCTCTCACTGACACCAAAGAAGGGGGACTAATCCTCCCACTGACACCAAAGAAGGGGGACTAATCCTCTCACTGACACCAAAGAAGGGGAACTATTCCTCCCACTGACACCAAAGATGGGGGACTAATCCTCTCACTGACACCAAAGAAGGGGGACTAATCCTCCCACTGACACCAAAGAAGGGGGACTAATCCTCTCACTGACACCAAAGAAGGGGGACTATTCCTCCCACTGACACCAAAGATGGGGGACTATTCCTCCCACTGACACCAAAGATGGGACACTAATACCAATGATGAGGCACTATTGTTCTTCCTACTGACCACAAGTACTATCATTTATTTATTTAACCTTCATGGACTACCAATAAAGAGGCCTTTTTCTACCCCCATTGGCCAGTCTGGCCCTCCTCAAGTTTAAAGGACAGTAAAATGGCCCTTGCTATTAAAAAAAAAGAAAAATAAAAGTTTGGAGACCCCTGGGCTAGATCATCAAAACCTGTATACACAGTGACTATGTTGGTGTAGACAACCAACTAGCAAACCAAATATTAAATTGGACTTTTACCCTTCCCATCCACTTCCTGCCCCCAGCCTTTCACACAATTGGTTGTTTTACATTTATTTATTTTTGTATAATACCGTTCTTGGGAACCCCCTTTACAGCACTTATGGGTGTCTCGCCTAAACGAGAATTAATTGCCTGCAGCCTCCTGTGATGAGCGATACGGGTATCCCAGGAGGTCACATGGTACTTTACGGTATATGCATTGCGTTATCAGGGGGGCCAGCCGTCTCTTCATGGCTTTCACAGACGGTCCTGTAATGACATGCATGCGCATGGACCTGCAAGAACCTGGAAGAGACAGTCAGCCCCTCTAAAGACACCAGAAGAAGATGGTGGGGCCGGGTAGGCTGCAGTGGAGAGGCAGATCTCTACAGAACACTTTGGGTGGTACAAGAATGTTTTATGTGCAAAACCCATCTATAGAGGTGGAATTTATCTAATTATTAATGAATGCATTAACTCAAACTATTTTATTTTTTTTATTTTTATTTTTTTATTTTTTTAAGTGAAATATTAATGTGTTAATCATTTTATTAAAGTCTTCGGATAACACCTGCTTTGAAGGGAATCATAAAGCTGTATCTGGCTGCAAGCTTTTGCAATGTACACTGTTTAGGCGCCACCACCCTACCATGACACATCACATAGACATGCAGCTTTCTCACATGACAATGTTTAGCCAGGAAAAAAAAAAAAAAAAAGGACTAATATGTGAGAAGCATAATAGGCATGAAGTGGTGGCAGTCATCTGCTAAAAAAAAAAAAGAAAAAAAATTACATTTACTAGGAATGGGAGTACAAAAAAAAAAAAAATATATATATACATCCAGGGCTCTGCAAATCAGGCCAGTAATGTATACAAGTGAAACGGATGTGTTTGCTCCTAACAAACAAGATTTGCCCAATCGTTACGCCCACATTTTATTAAAAAACAAAAAAAATTCTGTGCCAACAAACCTTGTTTGGTAAAGCGTAAGAAAAGCCCAAACCCAACTAATTCTTAAAATTGTTCGCTCCCCATCCGCCTCCCTCCTACCTATATTTAAAAAAAAATAAAAAATAAAAAAAATATATATATATTTGCTCCAGTTTAGTGATGTGATCCTGAAGCTCTTCCTTCCCTGCATCAAGGAGCTGCTGCAGGGGAGAAGAGGGAATGCAGATGATGGTTTGGCCATGGGAACCTATGGGTGACATCACTGGTCTGGGTATTCCCAGCCATTGTCAAGTGCTCCCTGAGCCGGAGCCGCAGGATCACATGACCAGACCGGAGCAAATTAAAAATAGGCAAGTACACACATCCTTATACAGCTTAGACAGGGTAGGTAGGAGGAGGGAACATTTTTAAGAATAGTTACTTTGCCTTTTCCTCTACTTTAAGACCAGCGTTACATAACCTGCCAGTGGTGCTCGGGATGATAAGTTTCTGATGACTATATGTTGAATTCATAGCTGGTCTTGGTAAGCAGATTCAGAAAATGTCTTGCTAAAGTGAGAACTACTTCCATTAATCTAGTGCAGCAGCCCCCCTGCCCCCAATACTTACCCGAGCCCCATCTCTGTCCAGCGATGTCCACAAGTGTCTTGGCCGTCCGGAATGATTGGCTGAGACACAGCGGCAGTGCCACTGGCCCCTGCTGCTAGCAAAGTCAGTTAGCCAATCAGCAGAGAGGAGGCTGGGCCGAACAACAGCTCTGTGTCTGAATGAACACACTGATCCGCAGCTCAGCTTGCCCCCATAGCAAGCTCCTTACTGTGGGGGCACTCGACGGGAGGGAGGGGCCAGGAGTACAGAAGAGACACCCGAGGAGGAGTATCTGGGCTGCTCTGTGCAAAACCACTGCAAGGTAAATATAACACATTAGTTATTTTAATAGAGAGAGAAAAACAAATCTCGATCTGGGGCTCCGTGCAACATCTCACCTCGTGGAGTTTCAATGATCATGAGAACGGTGAGGAATCAGCCCAGAACTACACAGGAGAATCTTCTCAATGATCTCAAGGCAGCTGGGACCACAGTCACCAAGAAAACAATTGGTAACACACAGCCTTTCTCAAACTTTTCAACAAAGAGGAACCCTTGAAATAGTTCTCCAGTCTCGGGGAACCCCTGCTCAAAATTTGAAATCTACAACTCACATTGGTGTGATGGTCAGAGGGAAGAATGGTCCACTCCTTACACTTGTGGTCATTGGGAAGAATTACCTCCTTACAGATGGCTAAAAAGATCAATGGTGTCGGTGGGAACTTATCCGAGAGGCAGAAATTGCCCAATGCTGAAGGAACCCCTACAACCTCTGGAGGAACCCTAGAGTTCCAGGGAACCCTGGTTGAGAATCAATGCACTATGCAGTGAAGGACTGAAATACTGAAGCACCCACAAAGAACCCCTGCTCAAGAAAGCACATGTACAGGCCTGTCTGAAGTTTGCTAATGAACATCTGAATGATTCAGAGTACTGGGTGAAAGTTGTGTGGTCAGATGAGACCAAAAATCGAGCGCTTTGGCATCAACTTAACTCGCCGTGTTTGGAGAAGGAGGAATGCTGCCTATGACCCCAGGAACACCATCGGCACCGTCCAACATGGAGGTGGAAACATTTTTTGGGGGTGTTTTTCTGCTAAGAGGACAGGACAACTTCACTGCATCAAAGGGACGATGGATGGGGCCATGTACCTTCAAATCTTGGATGAGAACCTCCTTCCCTCAGCCAGGACATTAAAAATGGGTTGTGGATGGTTATTCCAGTATGACAATGACCCAAAACACACGGCAAAGGCAACAAAGGTGTGGCTCAAGGAGAATCACATTAAGTTCCTGGAGTGGCCTAGCCAGTCTCCAGACCTTAATCTAATAGAGAATATGTGGAGGAAGCTGAAGGTTTGAGTTACCAAACATCAGCCTCAAAACCTTAATGACCTGGAGAGGATCTGCAAGGAGGAGAGGGACAAAATCTCTCCCGACGTGTGCAAACCTGGTGGCCAACTACAAGAAACGTCTGAACTCCGATTGCCAACAAGGGTTTTGCCAAGTACCAAGTCATGTTTTGCGAAGGGGTCAAATACCCCCCCTCACTGTATACTTTAGGCTTGAAATTTGATAATCCAATGCAGACAATTCAGTAATATCCACAATATGAAATTCTGAATATCCTACAAAAGCAGCAAAAACAAGACTGACCAAAGCACACCATCCAGTGCAAAAGAAATTGTGACTATCCCTTTAAAATGATTCGGCAGATTAGCTGGGAGAAGGAAAAAAAAAATCCATTCATCATTCCTAAGCAACAGCACAAATGATTGATGGCAGAGCTATGAAACCGCCTGGGACCAGCGAGGACGCAATCAATATTAAGAAGAAACATAATTAGACATCCTAATCAGTAGCGCAGAGACACTCCCCCTTTCTAAAGCAAATGACTGTTCGTAATGTGCCTTCGACTTAACCGTGTATTGAACCAAATTTCTGGTGCAAAGCCGCCGGAATAAAAACGCATATTTACTTAGTTAATGAACAAACGAGGTCAAGTGTTAAGTCGATAGTACAACATTTATAGAATCACAAAATACAGAACTTCGGTTTGTGCGCCTATCAATGGCAATAGGAAAGAATTTTTATTGGTTTCCTAAAGCCGTGTGAATTTTGTCCGGTGCCCAATGAGCCAGTTGAAATGCGCCATGTGGCTGGCCCTCCCATCCGACATCCTTCACCTGAAATACAGAAGACGCAACCAGGCAGGAAATTGTCGGTTTTTCGATTTTCTTCTACAGCCTACAAGCTTAGGAAGACCATAGATTATGTGATTTTCTTTCCTGCAACCACTGACTGCGTTGATGGGGAAATCCTTCCCACTGAGCTGTAGAGCGCTCCCTGCAGGGGTCAGAGAGAGATGTTCCTGTTGGGGGAACACAATTATCGCTAGAGCCTACTGCCGCTGACAAAAATCGCGTGCTGGAAATCCGACATGCTGGTTCTACCCCAAGTCGATTGATGGATCGACCAGCCTGCCCATACGTGGATTGAATTTAACGGTCCCTGCTGAACCAGCCAAGATTCAAGCCATCTATAGCCAGCTTTAGCCTGGTACCAGCTGTTAAATACCTGAACAGTGGCTGCATCGGAATAGATTCAGCTGCTGTTTAGCCCAAAAAAATTATTTTCAGCCCCTTCCATTTTTCAATCCATGAAATTCATTGCAGGAGAGTGGCGACAGGGCTACACAAGCAGCAAATTTCAGCTGGTTAAATCAGACAGTCATCCAAAATTTGTATAGTGTCAAGTCAGGCTGAAAAAACAAAAAAACAAAAAAGAAGGACACAAATCTGATCCTCTAAAGGCCCATACACACGATCAGACTTTTTGAAAACAAACATGCAAATTAGCTGTTTTGGAGCAACATCCGACCGTGTGTACGTTCCATCGGACAAACTTTTTTGGTTTTCATCTGACTTTTGTTGGCTGTCCGAATGGACAAACTTTCTGGCAACAAAAGTCAGATAGAGCAAAGTCTGATCGTGTGTACAGAAAACCATAGGACTTTTGTACAAAGTACAAACACACATGCACAGAACCAATGCAAAAGATCAGACAATACAAAAGTTGACCAAAGGTGGCAGTAAAGAGTAGAAAAACCAAGTGATTTGGTGAAAGTTGGCTGAAAAAGTCCTGCCGTGTGTATACAACACAAGTTCTCGGCCGACGCCCTTTGTACAAAAATCCACAGGAAAGTTTGTACAAAGTCCGATCGTGTGTATGAGGCTTTAGGCAGTGTTCTCCAAACTGCCATCCTTTGCTTGCCTTTACCTGGCCCTTGAGGAATTATTCCTCTGCTGGCATCAACAATGGGGCACTATTCCCTCCACTGGCACCAACAATGGGGCACTATTCCCTCCACTGGCACCAACAATGGGGCACTATTCCCTCCACTGGCACCAACAATGGGGCACTATTCCCTCCACTGGCACCAACAATGGGGCACTATTCCCTCCACTGGCACCAACAATGGGGCACTATTCCCTCCACTGACACCAACTATTTCACCCCCTAATACTAAATATTGGGCATTGTCTACTCCCATTGGGCACAGTCCGGTTCCCCCTAAAGTCTGAAGGACATTAAACTGGCCCTTTCTTTAGAACGTTTGGAGACCCCTGATCTAAGGCAATCAGGTATTTCCTGGATCAAGATTCTCTGTTACCACTTGCCACCACTGGGTAAGGTTTATCATGGTGAGCCCAATGTGTTAAACTAAAAAATGCTGGGGGTGGGTGGTATTCAATACTGCATTAAGCACAGCCATCAAGGGGCTGATGAATGGTCCGCATGAAAAAATAAAAAATTATATATATATATATATATATATATATATATATATATATATATATATATATATATATATATATATATATATATATATATATATATTTTTTTTTTTGTGTTGACCACTGCAATTCCCTCTGGCAAGCTGTCAATCAACTTATGGGCGACATCCTGACCGATTCTTGCATAATCAATGCTTAGAGTTTGTCAGAATCTGTGGAGTTTTTTTTTTTTTTTTTTTAATTTACCCGACTCTTAACCACAAGTTCTAAATGGGATGAAGGTCTGGAGTTTCTTGGCCATGGACCCAAAATGTTGATGTTTTGTTCCCCAAGCCACTTGGTTATCACTGTTGCCTTATGGCAAGGTGCTCCATCATGCTGGAAAAGGCATTATTCCTCACCAAACTGTTCTTGGATGGTTGAGAGAAGAAGTTGCTATCGGAAAAGGTTTTTGTAACAATTTTTATTCATGATGTGTTCTTATGCAAAAAGTTGGGAGCATGAAATTGTTTATGCCGACGCCTAAAGGGTTTCCTTCACTGGAACCAAGGGGCCAAGCCCAACCCTTGAAAAACCCCTGAAAAAAAGACAACCCCACACTATAATCCCCCTTCCACCAAATGATTTGGACCAGTGCCCAAAGCAAGGCCCATAAAAGACATGGATGAGCAAGTTTGGGGTGGAGGAACTTGACTGACCTACACAGAGTCCTGACTTCAACCAGATAGAATACTTTTGTGATTAGAGTGGAGAACCAGGCCTTCTCTTCCATCATCAGTGCCTAACCTCACAAATGCGCTTATGGAAGAGGTCAAACGTTCCCATAGACACACTCCTAAACCTTGTGGCCTTCCCAGAAGAGTTGAAGCTGTTATAGCTCTAAAGGGTGGGCCAATTCAACATTGAACCCTAAGGACTAAGACTGGGACGCCATTAAAGTTCATGTGTGTGTAAAGGCTTCCGGCAATATAGTGTGTGCGCATATTATAAATATATATCCTGATACATCTCTTATCCAACTCTGCCCTCTTTCTTTTTACAGCACGGTGAGGGGGTCATCGCTTCCTGCTTTTTCGACCAGACCCCAATAACGCAAAAGGGAGATCTAACACACGTGTGGTGCAATGTCTTTTTACATACTGTTCTATGCCTAGAGGATAATAGTGCCCCCTGGCATAAGGACAACACATTTCCCAGAAGGCTGAATGATGGATGATGGATGATGGATAGTAATGCCTCCTGGAATATCAAAACCACATATTTAGTGCACCGACAACATTATAAAAAAAAAAAAAAAAAAAGTAAGAGGAAAAGGGGTGCTTCACCCTGGAATGTTGCAGCGCACGCTCCAGAGGCAGACGTCTATGTTGTAAAAGAAAAAGTGACCGGTTTAACTTGCCGTTTCACTGTAAACACCTTGTTAGGCTGCTTTGACACCGAAGAGTCTTTCAAGTGCTTTTACGTTTAAAAAAAAAAAAAAGAAAAAAGGCGCATTAAAAGCTCAAGAAAAATGATTCCCTTTAAAATCAATGAATGTGTTCACACCGGGGCGGTGAGCTTCCGTTGCAGTGCAACAAATCCTGCTTGCAGCATTTTTGGAGTATGTTTTGGGGAGAAAAAACAAACAAAACAAAATGCTTCTCCCCAATAAATGGTTTTGTTGATATTATATATCAGTTTTTGAGAACCTTGGCACCCCAGATGTTTTGGAACTTTTTTTCCCATGATGCTCATCTACACTGCAGAGTGCATGAGCATCATGGGAAATGTAGTTCCAAAACACCTGGGGTGCCAAGGTTCTCCATCACTGTTATATATGGACTTTTTCATGAATTTATATACACTGTATAGGTGTGGATATTTCAATTAGAATAGGATTGCTTCATATATTTGTTTTGATACAAGTCTTTTCCATTTTTATTTGGTATAAGTCACTTGATATCACTGTACATGTAGTGCAACTCATTAATCTTTTACTGTATACCACATGTCTGTTGGGAAACGGAAAAAAAAAATTGGCTTTTTAATATGGCTCATAATATGACAGGAGGGAGGTTGATTCGATCGGTGCAAACTTTCATATCGAAGTGATGGTCTACACCACTTTAGGCCAATACAGTTGCCAAGACCACCCCAAATGCTCGTTATCAGGGTTCTCCAAACTTTCTACACAAAAGGGCCAGTTTACTGTCCTTCAAAGTGCAGACTTTAAGGGGGCCGGACTGTGACCAATGGGAGTAGAAAATCCATTGGCTCCAGTGCAAGGAACGGTGACCCATCCTTAAACGCCAGTGACCCATCCTTGAACGCCAGTGCGAGGAACGGTGACCCATCCTTGGGTGCCAGTGCGAGGAACGGTGACCCATCACCGACGCCAGTGTGCGGAAGGGTGACCCATCCTTGAACGCCAGTGACCCATCCTTGAACGCCAGTGGGAGAAACGGTGACCCATCACCGACGCCAGTGGGAGGAACCGTGACCCATCACCGACGCCAGTGGGAGGAACCGTGACCCATCACCGACGCCAGTGGGAGGAACCGTGACCCATCACCGACGCCAGTGGGAGGAACCGTGACCCATCACCGACGCCAGTGGGAGGAACCGTGACCCACTGTTTGGGACAGTGCAAAGAATAGTGCCCCATTGTTTGGGTCAGTGACTGGAATCATGCCCCATTGTTGGTGTAGAAGGAATAGTGTCCCAAGGCCCCGATAAAAGCAAAGGGCCACATCCAGCCCCTGGGCCGCAGTTTGGAGACCACTGCTCTATATCTTTAGATCAGCAGGTGCAGAATATTTGCTGCCTTGGGAAAGAATGCATAGTCTCAGGATACCATTTCTAAAATAAAAAAGGGTCAGGCAGAAAAGCTTTGTCATGATCCCAAGTAATAAACCTTAATAGCTCAGCAAGATGATATGGCTGAAAAAGACAGTAGAAAGCAATGTACTTTCCTTGCAGGAAATTGCATGCAAAGCTATAAAGTAACGTGACACTTGCCAATCTGCTCTGCACTACAGGCACTCAACTGAGCTACATCCATATCTAATAGAACCGCATAGACTAACCCTTCACAAATCTGCAAACCATTTCTGTATATACAAACTTCACCACCAATATCTCCAACGGCAAAGATTTAAATTGTTGTTTTTTTGTGTAGCTTTTCATCTTTCGATTATGTAGAGCTCATCAAGGCATCAATAAAAAAAAAAAAAAAAAAAAAAAAAAAAGGTAAAAATAATAAATAAGGATATAAAATAACGAAAAATATCAGGCATAAAGCAGTCGGGGCAACGGGATGGAGTCAGACAGTGAACAGCAAATTGGCTGCGCTTCAGCAAAAGCAGGTAAAATGCATCGATGTCTGCAGGTTGCCGCTGCAGGTTCCTACATCGCACCTGAATCGCACTGGTTCACACTGACATCTGCGAACCACTGGGGGTGTCAATGTAAGGCTAATGACACCCCCAGATCTAATCACAGTGTGAACTGTCAAAAGATGCAGGCATCGGATCGCACTGGTGTGTACACCCACGAGATCCGATTCAAGTGTGGACCAAAAAAAAAAAAAATAAATAAATAAAAAAAGTGTCCTGCAGCATTTTGGTGCAAATTTGATACGATTTCAGCCATACAAATTGTTTGGCTGAATTTCCATCGTACAGTTTCACATGTGATCTGCACAGCAACGCGGTGCGAATCGCATACAATGTCTGTGAACGCACAAGTGTGAACCCAGCCTCATTCTTGCACGGTTGTCCTGTTCTGAAATTGCTTACTCTGATGTCACTGCAAAATACAAGTTTCTCACAGTGTGCATTAGAAGCTGCAGCAAGTCTGAAAGAGCTAATCTCATTTCCTGGCTGATAGACATCCAGCATCATCTAGCTCGTTGGTGCTCAGTCTGTGGCCCTCCAGCTGTTGCGGCACTACAAGTCCCATGAGACATTGCAAGCTGCTGACAGTTACAAGCAGGACTCTCAAAGACAGAGGCATGGTGGGTGTTGTAGTTCTGCAACAGCTGGGAGGAACAAAGGTTGGGCACCCATGATTCTATAGCTCCTTCCATCCAGCCTAACTGATCCTGGCCCACCCCTTTCATCCACTGGATTTCAGTTCTTTCAATCATGGGAGGATCGAAGTCTAAATGGTGGGGAATGATGGGTGGTCTGGTAGGATCCTACAGCTCAGGTCCCCCCCCCCCCCCGATTTATATTTACCCAGGTGGATTCTGCATTTGTCCCCCACTATCTCTACATTGAGAACCGAGCAATCGAACACAGCCGACCACTCAGTTCTGACTCCCCGAACAGAGAGCTGCCGACTGTCAATCAGCAGCTCTCCGCTCTGCTTTCTCCTCGCTCATTGGACGCTGGGCCATGGAGGGAGCGACCGTCTCAGGCTCTCAGCACCTTGCTGAGAGGCTAAGCGGGGTGTCAGTCCAGGTTCCTGGTGGATCCAGACTTCCATTGTCGTGATGACACAGTACCTGGGTCAATAATGGTGGCGTCAGCAGAAAGCGGACTTCAGCCTGCACTCTGCTGGAAACAGAGGAGAAGTCCAGGCAAACAAGCTTTGGCTATACTTCTCATTTAAGGCATTAGAACCACTTTAAGAACGCCCTATGGTCCAAATTCATTTTTTTTTTAAATGTATATCTTCTTTATCTTTTTTATATCTTCATGCATTCTATTCTTACCTCTCAATCCAGCGATGTCCAGGAAAGCCTTGCCACTGTGGACCATCTCACTCCTGATTGGCATTTCAAATCACAGCCACTGAGCCCATCAGGAGTGCGAATCCCCGGAAAGGCAAGGCTCTCCTGGACATCGCTGGGTCGAGAGGGGGCTCAGGTGAGTATGGAGGGGGGATGGGGCTGAGCCATGGTTCCATATGTGAATGAATACACAGAGCAGTGGCTCAGGTGCCCTCATAGGAAGTGGCTTGCTGTGGGGGCACCCGGCAGGAGGGAAAGGCCAGGAGCGCCGGCGAGGTATCTTAGAAGAGGAGGATCTGGGCTGCTCTGTGCTAAACCACTACACAGACCAGGTAAGTATAACATGTTTTGTTTTTTAACCAAAAAAACAACAGATTTTAATATCACTTTTAGACCCCTTTCACACTGGGGCATTTTTCAGGTGCTTTTGGCCTAAAAAAAATGCCTCCCCTGTAGCCCCAGTGTGAGAACCCAAGTGCTTTCACACTGGGTCGCTGCGCTTGCAGGACGTTAGAAAAAGATCTGCAAGCAGCAGCTTTCAGGAGGTGGAGGAGCGGTGTGTACACCGCTCCTACCCATTGAAATCAATGGGCAGCGCTGCCGGAGCACCTGCAAAGCACTATGGCAGCAGCGTATAGAGCAGGAGATGCACAGATTGGGGTATGGAGTTTCAGAGGATGGGAGAGGCTCTGATAAGCATAGGTGGAGGTGAGAAGGAAGCAAGAGCACAGGAGGCTCTTGGGAGGTAGACCGATTTGGTTGATTTTTTTGGGAAGAGGTTGATGATGTAGCTGGGGACAGAGTTGTGGATTGCTTTGTAGGTTGTGGCTCGTATTTTGAATTTTATTCAATGGGTAAGAGGAAGCCATTGGAGGGATTGGCAGAGAGGGGTAGCAGACACCAAACAACTGGTAAAGGTTAAGGAGTCTGGCAGCACCATTCAAGATGGACTGAAGAAGGGGAGATAACCTATGTAAAAGGTAGGCCAACGAGGACAGGGTTTCAATAGTCGAGGTGAGCGACAACGAGGAGGTGAATGTCACTGGTTAAGCTATTTTGGAAAGGTTTCGTAGGTTGAGGCTGCAAGATTTGGACAGCTATTGGATGGAAGGCCAAAAGGAGAGTTCATAATCAAGGATTACACCTAGCTTGAGTTTACATGGGCTTTGGAATGGTTTCTAATGTGGGCATTCTTAAATACCGATAGCTCCTGCCGATTTCATATCTAGCATGAAGGCACCTAAAATCTGGAATGAAGTACCTGAGATGTGGACAAAAAACTTTGTCCACTGTACAGAGGAAATATTTATGGAATGAATATATCTAGCGGTGTCCTAAACACATAAGCACCTAGATTGGTGATACTCAACCAGGGTTCCGTGTAACTCTAGGGTTCCTCCAGAGGTTGTAGGGGTTCCTTCAGCATTGGACAATTTCTGCCTCTCAGATAAGTTCCCACCGACACCATTGATCTTTTTAGCTATCTGTAAGGAGGTAATTCTTCCCAATGTTCCATTTTTTTTGTGACAATATTAATGCAAATAAAAACACATTTACAGTACATTTTAGGGGGGCACAAAAGCGCAATAAATTACTAAATTTTTTGGTAAAACATAAAAGCCAAGTAAATCAATGCCCAACAAGTCAAGCCTTAAATTTGTGTTTGCCCGCACAATGGTGGCAAACTTCAGTACCCTATATTTTCCATAGGCGATGTTTAAAAAATAAATAAAATAAAAAAAACCTATAGGTCCTCAGTTTAGAATTATGAAGGAGGTTTGGTGCTAGAATTATTGAAGTCATTCCGGTGTGCATGGTGATATGTGAGATGTGTATCGCAGTTGACTTTTTAGGCATAGGCACCCCGACACGTGCGTTAACGTTTGTATGTGCGTATAAGTGGGGGCCTCATTTCTTTTTGGGGGGGATGTTTTTTGTTCTTGGGTGCCATTTAAATTTTTTTACAATTGGAAGAAAAAAAAAAACACCCTTTGCTTAAACTCCTCCCCCCCCACGTAATGATTTTTTTGGTGACAGGTTCTCTGCAATGAGACATCCAGGGTCTATAATCTCCACGTCTCCCCTGTGCTCCACTGAATGTAATGCAATGCAAATTGCCCTGCACTACATGCCTTGATGGCCGGGGAAACGGTCAACAGGGACCCCGAAGTGACAACATGCACGTCTCCTCCAGGTCAGCAGAAGGGGAGGAGAGTGGATGTGTGCGTGTCTGCTCTCCTCTCTCCCTTCTACTAAACGGCACCCACTACACCGGTCCTGGGCCCGCAGATAGGCAAGTGGAGCGTGTGATACATAGTGGGTGGGGTGTGTTGGCGGCGAGTGGGGTGTATGGAAACATTTCTTGTCGCCGCTGCGACCTGGCGCCTGGGATTTGTCGAGCCCTGCTGTAACCTGAAACCGGGCCTTTTCATTTCTCCACAATACTTCTAGATACAGAGATGGATGAGGACTTGTTTTAACCATTTGTCGACCAGGCCTTTTATGGCACTTTGTGTTTACAAGTAAAAGAATAAAAAATAAAAAACACACGAACACACACCACAAAAAAAAAAAAAAAAAAAAAAAAAACTATACTCTTGTTTTTTTTTTGTAAAATATGAAAGATGATGTTACACCGAGGAAACTGATACCCAACATGTCACGCTTTCAAATTGCACACTCTGGTAGAATGGCGACAAACTATGATAGTTAAAAAAAATCTCCATAGGTTATGCTTTAATTTTTATTTTTTTATTTTTATTTATTTTTTTTTTTATTTTTTTTTACAGGTTACCCATTTAGAGTTAGAGGTGGTCTAGAACTAGAATTATTGCTCGAACGTTCGTTGCAATACCTTATGTGTGGCGCGAACACTGTTTCTATATGAGTGAGCGTCTTGCGTATGCATACGCTTCTGCAAATGAGCATAAAGGGATGGTAATGCTTTAATTTTTTTTTCTTATTCATATTTTTTATTTTTACTCTATCCCTTAAAAAAAATTCTGACTTTTATTCATTGTTACATATATAATTACATAGTAGGCGAGGTTGAAAAGAGACACAAGTCCAACCTATGTGTGTGATTAGATGTCAGTATTACATTGTATATCCCTGTATGTTGTGGTCGTTCAGGTGCTTATCTAATAGTTTCTTGAAATTATTGATGCTCCCCGCTGAGACCACCGCCTGTGGAAGGGAATTCCACATCCTAACCACTCTTGCATTAAAGTTAATTTAGAAGAGGAGATACTCTCCATAAAAACTGTGACTTTAACAGCAACGAAATACAAAAATACAATATAATTTAGTCAACAAAATATACACATATACACAAATATGAAATATCAAACCACAAAAAATTAACAATGATGATGAATTCCCACGGAGGTCCAGACAGCTCTTACAGTAAAGAACCTTCTATGCAGTTTAACCGCTAGCTGACCAGCCACTACAGTTATACTGCGGCAGGTTGGCACGGCTGAGCAAATCGCCGTAGCCGTACGTCACTCCTTTAAGACATAGCAGGCACACGCGCCGCATATCCTCATAGCCGATGCGCGTTCCCAGCGGCCACCCGCGAACGCTCGTGACAGAACATGAACGGGGATGTGTGTGTGTGTGTAGACACAAATCCAAGTTCTCTCAGGGGAGAGGAGACAGATTGTGTTTATACTAAGTATGAACACCGATCGGCCTCCTCCCCTAGTCAGTCCCATCCCCCCTACAGTTAGAACACACCTAAGGAACACAGTTAACCCCTTGATCACCCCCTACTGTTAACCCCTTCCCTGCCAGTGACATTTATACAGTAATCAGTGGCTCTGATCACTGTATAAATGTCAACAATGGTCCCAAAATAGTGTCAAAAGTGTCCGATCTGAACAGAAGGGAGGGGCCAGGATCACAGAAGAGGGACCCGAGAAGAAGAGGATCAGGGCTGCTCTGTACAAGTCCACTGCAACAGAACAGTGTAACAGGTTTATTTTTTCCCTATAAAAATAAGACTTTACAGTCACTTTAACTTAAGGTTTCTTTAAACCATCAGTAATTGGAGATTTTAATGAATTGCTGTTTGGACACAACACCGGCAACCGAATAGAGTCCGGTGCACGATATGACCAGAGATTGTTATTCCACTCCGATATTAGCCAACAAAATGACCCCCTCCAAGGCGGCGCCAACTTTGTCCTCGTTAGCTTGCTGTGCTATCAAATCAACTAAATCTTCCTGTACTGGATGGTATTTGGTTGCCGGTGTTGTGTCCAAACAGCAATTCGCCAAAATCTCCGATTACCGACGGCTTAAAGAAATCGGAAGTGACGTGGCTGGAGTTTCTGATGAGTCGGCTAATTTGACAGAACACCAGTCCTCCAAGACCATCAAGGCGATCAGAGACAATCTGGTCTCTGGGAACCTCTATGGCCAGCCACGTAACCCACCAGATCGTTTCTCGAGCTCGCCGGTAAAACCGGTAAGCCTGAGAAACACTGGCAAGTGGCAGGAGGCCATGCTGTGCACCTTGGCCTGGAGAATTCAAGGGCGTGATCCATTGGTATTTGGATACGTCCAAGGAAAATAAAAGCCGAGTATCAATAGATCTTGATCACTGGAGTAAATTTCAAAAAATGTGGATATGGAAAGGCGTAGCCTCCACTGCCGAGCATAGCATGTGTATGTGATATTATGAATGTTCAGCTATAGACATACTCATCGCCTGTAATTCAGGCTCTCTTTGTTCCCGTCACCCTCTATGCCTCCAAGGACACCTTCGCAGTATTGTGAGTGACAACAACAGTCGGAAGAAAAGACTTCCTCATCAAGTTATCTCTACTGGTTCAGCTGTCTCTCATTAGTAGCTGTAAATACTAAACAGCTGTTGACGACACACCAGAAATCCCGACCCAAGTACGATTACGGCCTTACAACCGTTCCCCGAAACTCCTACCAGGATTTTTTTTTAGCATCCTGCCAGCGCACCGCTCCAGTGTGGCAGCCCTCGGGGCTTTCACATTGGAGAGACAGCAGCGGCTCTTTCAGGGCGCTTTGCAGGCACTATTTTTAGCGCTGTAGCACCTGCAAAGTGCCCCAGTGTGAAAGGGGTCTTATGCTGGAACCAATATACGCTCTTTAACCACTTCAATACCGAGCACTTTCACCCCCTACCTGCCCAGGCCATTTTTAAGCTTCCAGAGCCACCGCACTATCCTGTCCCCCCTCCCTCTGAAAGGTGCCAATTGTGGCACCGGAGGGGGAGAGGAGACAAATGAGCGGAAGTTCCACTTCTGGGTGGAACTCCACTTTAATCGCCTGCGGACCAGCCGCTGCAGTTTTACTTCGGCAGGTTGGCTCCGCTGCGCGAAATCATGTTATTGTACGTGATCTTATTATTATCATCTTATTGTAGGTGGCTTGGATAGCAGTGCCTGTCGCGAGCTCCGTGAGTCCAACCATGGGTCCCGCGGACACGATCGTCTCACGGAGAGGAAGAACGGGGAGATGCTAATGTAAAACAAGCATCTCCCTGTTCTGCCTAGTGACAGTGTCACTGATCACAGCTCCCTGTGATCGGCAGCGGTGATCAGTGTTGTGTCACACACAAAGCCCCTCTCCCCTACAGTTAGAACCACTCCCTAGGACACACTTAACCCCTACAGCGCCACCTAGTGGGTAACTCCTTCACTACCAGTCACATTTACACAGTAATCTGTGCATTTTTAATCGCACCGATCGCTGTATAAATGTTAATGGTCCCAAAATCGTGCCAAAAGTGTCCCATGTGTCTGCCATAATGTCGCAGTCACGATAAAAACCACTGCTCGCCACCATTACTAGTAAAAAAAAAAAAAAAAAAGTGGTTAATCCACTGCCATCTACACAGTAATCAGTGCATTTTTATAGCACTGATCACTGTATAAATGACAATAGTCCCAAAATAGTGTCAGAAATGTCCGATGTGTGTCCGCCATAATGTTGCAAAAAAAAAAAAAAAAAAAACGCAGATCGCCACCATTCCTCAAAAAAAAAAAAAAAAAATATAATAAAAATGCAGTAAAACTATCCCCTATTTTGTAGACGCTATAACTTTTGCACAAACCAATCAATCTTATTGCGATTTTTTTTTTTTTACCAAAAATATGTAGAAGAATACATATCGGCCTAAACTGAGGGAAAAAAAAAATTATATATATATATATATATATATATATATATATATATATATATATATATATATATATATATATATATATATATATATATATATATATATATATATATATATATATATATATATATATATATTTTTTTTTTTTTTTTTTTTGGGGGGGGGGGAGGGGGGTATTTATCATAGCAAAAAGTAAAAACCGCAGAGGTGATCAAATACCACCAAAAGAAAGCTCTATTTGTGTGGGAAAAAGGACGTCAATTTTGTTTGGGAGCCACGTCACATGACCGCGCAATTGCCAGTTAAACCAACGCTGTGCCGAATCGCAAAAAAAAAAAAAAAGCTCTGGACTTTGGCCAGCCAAACGCTCCGGGGCTGAAGTAGTTAATAAGGACACCACAACTCAAGTTTTTTTTTGTTTTGTTTTTGGCATTGCACAATGGTGATTATTACACTGCCTGTAATCTTCATTACCTAGCAAATGTTCATTTTAGGATGTATATAGCTTAACTAGCACCTCCCATATATATTTTATGTCGCATGCCTGAGCTGTGCCTTCAGAGTCCTGTGCTGTAAACAGCGGCTCCCGCGCCCATGCGGGGGAGTGACGTCATCACGCTGCGGCTAGATGGGTGGAGCATGCAAGATCGGATGGAATATGTGAGCCCCGTCAGCGCGTCACTGCAGGACTTCGTTCTAAGGTAAGTTTTGAATAATGTGCTAGTATGCAATGAATACTAGCACATAACTTTATCGTGCAAGTAAAAAAAAAAAAGAAAATAAATTCATGGCGGTTTACCATTGTTTTATACATTTTTAATACCGCATTTGCAGGGCACATTATGGGACACTCCTGAAAATACCTATATACAAAAATAAGAAGTATTTGAATAACAGTCCGCAGGCGCACCACAATGCATACAACCTGCAGACAAATCACATTGCAGGGAAGGAAGCTCTATACGAGCCAACTCAAAAAACTAAATAAAAGAGTAGTAATTTTTCCCATATAAAAACATTGGATACGTCAGTTCAGGATAACGTACAAATATATCATTGGGGTACAGATTACCTCTATAGTAACAGGTGCCATTATTGTCACCTCTCTACTGGGGCTTACAGTTTCACAGGCACTACCCCTCCCGCGTATGCCCGATTTAGCCGTGTATGTGACCTATTCATTTGGCCTCCCTTGTTGCCATAGGCATGTCAAAAACTTTGTGGCTGATATTGATTCCAATTAATTCCTTAACATGATGAAATTGAAGAGGGCAACAGGTGAAAAACGCACCGGCTTGCAATTATTTTAACTACTTAACAGGCAAAGACTTGCAGCCAAGCTCGCAAAACCAGGACCACTTTGGAGACATTTCCATAATTATCTCTCTAGGAAGGGATGTACGCCTATTTTGAAAACTAGCTTTTCGTTAACCCCTTCAGCCCCGGAAGGTTTCCCCCCTTAACGACCAGGCCATTTTTTGGCGATATGGTACTGCGGTACTTTAAACTGACAAACTGCGCTGTCGTGCGATGCTGTGCCAAAACAAATAAATAAATGTCCTTTTTTTCCCCCACAAATAGAGTTTTCTTTTGGTGGCATTTGATCACCTCTGCGGTTTTTATTTTTTGCACTATAAACAAAAAAATGTTTTGAAAAAAAAATAAAAAAATGTTTTTTTTACTTTCTGCTATAATACATATTAGAGCTGCATGATTCTGGCAAAAATGAGAATCACGATTTTTTTGCTTAGAATAAATATCACGATTCTCACGGCTTAACATCTATCACATTATCTTAAAAAAAAAATAAAAATTAAATATGGGCCAACGTTACTGTTTAGTTTTTCATTCATTAAAGTGTATTTTTTACAAAAATATTGTGTTGGAAAGACTGCTATGCAAATACAGGGTGACAAAATAGTTGAACAACCAAACCTCTGCAAAAAAAAAAAAAAAAAAGCATGTATGATTATATATATATGGGTATGTATGTATGTATGTATGTATGTATGTATATGTATATATATATATATATATATATATATATATATATATATATATATATATATATATATATATATATATATAAATAAAATCGGTGTGATGCCGCATTTGCAGCACCGCACCAGTTCCCAAAAGTGGTTTCTCTACTACTTTTGGCGACTTTGGGGTGCGCTTTCTATAGACATTTGTGCAGCAACCCACACAGTTCAGTTGAACTCGCAAGACTTCATTCCTGCGGTCAGTGTGACTCTGGGCTCAGCGATGTGGTGATAAACTTTTTTTTTTTTTTTTTTACGACAGCTGACGACTTGAGCAGAGAACTCTCTGCACTGAATCGAGGAAATGCTGTGTCTCAATTCTTTAACGATTAATCATGCAGCTCTAATACATAGCAAAATTATTATTTTTTTTTTTTTGAATCGAATTTCTTCGTCATTAATTTAGGCCAAATATGTATTCTTCTGCATATTTTTGTTAAAACAAACCCCAATAAGTGTATATTGATTTGCGCAAACATTATATCATCTATAAACCATGGGATTTAGGGAATTATTTTATTAATTTTTACTGGTAATTGCAGTAATTTTTAGCGGGACCGACATTGCGGTGGACAAATCTGACACTAAGTGACACTTTTTGGGGACCAGTAACACCAATAGTGATCGGTGCTAAAAAAAAAAAAAAAAAAAAAAAAATGCAGGATTACTGCATAAAAAGACACTGGCAGGGAAGGGGTCAACATCAGGGGGTGATCAAATAAGTGTGCTCCTAGGGAGTGCTTACTGTGTGGGGGATGGACTGACAGGAAGAACAGGAAGTTCTCTGTGCACTTCTGTCGTTTGCACAGGCACGTCCCCGGCCCCTGCCCCCTTTGCACAGGCACGTCCCCGGCCCCTGCCCCCTTTGCACAGGCACGTCCCCGGCCCCCGCCCCCTTTGCACAGGCACGTCCCCGGCCCCTGCCCCCTTTGCACAGGCACGTCCCCGGCCCCCGCCCCCTTTGCACAGGCACGTCCCCGGCCCCCGCCCCCTTTGCACAGGCACGTCCCCGGCCCCCTTTGCACAGGCACGTCCCCGGCCCCCTTTGCACAGGCACGTCCCCGGCCCCCTTTGCACAGGCACGTCCCCGGCCCCCTTTGCACAGGCACGTCCCCGGCCCCCTTTGCACAGGCACGTCCCCGGCCCCCTTTGCACAGGCACGTCCCCGGCCCCCTTTGCACAGGCACGTCCCCGGCCCCCTTTGCACAGGCACGTCCCCGGCCCCCTTTGCACAGGCACGTCCCCGGCCCCCTTTGCACAGGCACGTCCCCCTTTGCACAGGCACGTCCCCCTTTGCACAGGCACGTCCCCGGCCCCCTTTGCACAGGCACGTCCCCGGCCCCCTTTGCACAGGCACGTCCCCGGCCCCCTTTGCACAGGCACGTCCCCGGCCCCCTTTGCACAGGCACGTCCCCGGCCCCCTTTGCACAGGCACGTCCCCGGCCCCCTTTGCACAGGCACGTCCCCGGCCCCCTTTGCACAGGCACATCCCCGGCCCCCTTTGCACAGGCACATCCCCGGCCCCCTTTGCACAGGCACATCCCCGGCCCCCTTTGCACAGGCACATCCCCGGCCCCCTTTGCACAGGCACATCCTGGCCCCCTTTGCACAGGCACTTTGCCGCCCCTGCCCCCTTTGCACAGGCACATCGCCGCCCCCGCCCCTTTGCACAGGCACATCCCCGGCCCTGCCTCTCTGTGGAGCGATCATAGGTGGCCAGTGGACATCGGATCCGCCAGACCCGCTGATTGGCTCCCCCACCGTGCAGCAGGCGCAGTATCTATTGCACGAAAGGACGTACAGGTACATTGTTTCGCACAATAGAGCCGCAGTATATATGCAGTGGACGGTCTATAAAGTGGTTAAAGGGTAACTCCACGTTTGTGGGG
This sequence comes from Lithobates pipiens, assembly GCF_037356315.1. Classification (NCBI taxonomy): domain Eukaryota; kingdom Metazoa; phylum Chordata; class Amphibia; order Anura; family Ranidae; genus Lithobates; species Lithobates pipiens. The sequence goes on from NW_027507787.1 coordinate 218,947,344, forward strand.
AAAAAAAATTGCAAATAAATAAAATAACAGTGTGTTCAATTGCGACAAGTCATATTGTAATTGAATGTTATTAAAAATAACCTTTCCTTTTCAATTTACAGCTCTGTCAACTTCTGAAAATGCAATATAGCTACCTGGGAGATATTCTGTACGCACAACGCCCCCCAGAAACATTTCATATTTGTGTGATTGGTCCACTGATTTTCCAAGAAATTTGCATTAAGACACGGCAGATTTCAGGCATCCCCTGCAGCAAAAATGTCATTTTCGGTGAGATACTCCCAATAGGAAATCCCATCTAAAGGGATGCAGGCCCAGCAGCTTTCCTCATTGGTGCCCTGCAGGTGCGGCAGCTGATAATTATGAAACCACTCCCATTAGACTCACTCTCTCACATGGACACAGAGAAACACAGGGATTTCTTTAGAACAAAAAAAAAGGTAGGAATCTCAAAGAAAGTTTTTTAAAAATCCTTGTAATGTACATAAATCACAAGTTTGTTTTTTTCTCAACAGAAGCAGAGTTACCCTTTAACCAGGTTAATTGTTTAGCAGGCCTAACAAATCCCATAAGTGAGAAAAACAAGTCTCTTACTGGAAATATGCATTGAATGTTTGGAAACTCCCAGAAATTTGCACGGGTTGAATAGAAATGGATAATTTTTTTAAGAAAGCGGAACTAAACTCAATCAACATTAACTATTTTTAATCCTTATGCTAATAGCCTTATTAAAAATAGATAAGAAAGTATATTTTTTTCTTATTTTAACCTTTTCTTGTACATTTTTTTTTAGTTACTTCCCGATTTCTGGCCTAGGTCAAAAATGTCAAATCCCAGGAGTCAGAATTTTTTTTTTTTTTTTTAATTCATTCATCTGGAGGAGGAGGGGGGGGGGGGGGGAGCTGTTCCAGTTAAACACCTCCCTACAGATTTTCTGAGCTAAGGGCAGATGGATTCCAGGAAGTAAATGCTACATGAATCATCTGCCCTTACTCAAGATGGCCGGCAGCTAGAAATGCTAGGGGAGTGTTTTCCAAAGTGATTTCCCAACAGAACAAAGCATGGAAACATGGATGGGTTTTCTTCTTAAGTATTAAAAATGAGATTTAAATTGCTTTTGCAGTTTGTTGTTGCTCAGATACAGCTAAGTTTCACTTTGAAATGCAACTAAAATTTGGAAAGTAAAAAAAAAAAAAAAAAAAAAAGCCCTCCAAACAAAATTTACATCCTCTATTTGTGGGGGGCCCCACAAATAGAGCTTTCTTTTGGTGGTATTTGATCACCTCTGTTATCACACTATAAACAAAAAGAGAGACCGTTTTGTAAGAAAAGCTATATATTTTTTTGCTATAATAAATATCGGCAAAAATATATATAAAAAACAAAACAAAAAAACACACATTTTCTCCACAGTTTAGGCCCGATATGTATTCTAAATTATTTTTTTTTAACCAAAAAAATAAAAATAAAATAAATGCAATAAGCATTTATTGATTGGTTTGCACAAAAGTTACAGCGTCTACAAGATAGGGGATGGTTTAACGGCATTTTTAATATATATATATATATATATATATATATATATATATATATATATATATATATATATATATATATATATATATATATATATATATATATATATTTTTTTTTTTTTTTTTTTTAGTAATGGCATCGATCTGTATCACGATTCTGACATTATGATGGACACTTGACACTATTTTGGGACCATTGTCATTTATACAGCAATCAGTGCTATAAAAATGCACCGATTACTGTGTAAATGACACTGCCAGGGAAGGGGTTAAACATTAGGGGGCGATCAAGGGGTTAAGTGTGTCCTATGGAGTGATTCTAACTGGGCGGGGGGATGGGTTACAACTCACATGACAGCGATCACTGCTCCCGATGACAGAACAGTGATCTCTGTCATGACACAAACCAGAACGGTGAAATGCCTTGTTTACATAGGCACTTCCTCGTTCTGCGGCTCCGTGACACGATCGCCGGGAGACCGGCAGACAGGCATAGAGTCCGCGGAACCCACAGTGACAATGCCGGAAATTCAGAGAGGAGGGGCAGACGAGTGGGGCTTCGCTCACCCGTATTGCTGGACCCTGAGACAGGTAAGTGTCCGATTATTAAAAGTGCAGTATTTGTAGCTGCTGACTTTTAATTTTTTTTATTAAGCAGAACTCCGCTTTAAATATATCAGTTTAGCAATGGGCATATCATAGTTTGCAACGACCATATATGAGCAATGGACATCGTTCGGCAATGGTTATTATGCTGCTTGCGGATTTGTAGGCGCACCTGCCGGGCTAGCTGCACTGAGCCATAGACTTCCGTTATATCCTGTGGATTGATGCGCTTCCTGAAAGCGCACCAAAACTTTTGAATGCAGGATTTTTGGCGTGCTTTCAGGAAGCAAACCACAACGGCAGGATGTAATTGAAGTCTAAGGTTCAGACGTGCACTGCACTAGCAGTGTGGGTAACCCCCAGTGCATCAGTGTGAAAGCAGCCCTATAGGGGCTCAGGACAGCAAAGGCTTGTTTACATTTGCGGTTTGGTGGTTGTGGTGGGGGGGATTGTTCATTGTGGCCCGCAACCAGTTAATAAATCCCTTATGTGACCCCTGCTCTGTAAAAGGTTGAGCCCCCCTGCTGTAAAGCATTGTACCTGCAATCATTAGATTGAGGGTGCAATGTCAGGCTCCTCCATCCTCCCCCAAATGCAGGAATATTCTGACATCTCTATGGGCAGTAAGGCCCCTTTCACACTGGGACGGTGCGGGCGCCGGCAGTAAAACGGCGCTATTTTTAGCACCACTTTACCGTCATTATAGCGGTGGTGGTATTCGGCCAATAGCGTGGCGATTTTACCTGTTTTTAGCGTTTATGGGCGGTTTTAATAAAAATATACACAGAGGACACTCCAAAAATCCCACAGTGCATTCCAAACTCCCACAATGCATTGAAAAAAATAGAACACCAAACGCTAATTAATGCGTTTTTATGAGCGTTTGTCATTTTTTGGAGGTGAAAAACAGCACTTTGAACGCAAATTTCTGGCATTCAGAAAAAAAGTCCATAAACTCCACTGCTCATTAAAGAGGAAGTAAACCCTTCCAAACAACTTTGACCTACAGGTAAGCCTAGATTAAGGCTTACCTGTAGGTCCAAGCAATATCTCCTAAACCTATATGGTTTAGGAGATATTTGCCCGAAAATGGGCACCGCTGTCTACGGCGCATGCACCGTAGACAGCGGCGCGCAGGCGCACTAAATGCGGCAAGTCCAAGAATGGATTTGCCTAATTTGTCGACTCCCGTGCGCATGTGCGGGAGTGACGTAATCGCGGCTTTGCCGAATGGCAGCGGCGGAGCTGCGAGACGCGACTCCCGTGCGCATGCGCGGGAGTGACGTCATCGCGGCTTCACAGCTGTCATTCGTCGGAGCTGCGAGACGCCACCAGCAAGATGGATGCGCCGGACTACAGGGGACAGCGGCAACTTCGCTGGCTCCTGTGTCAGGTAAGTGACACATAATGAGCTACTATGCGATGCACAGTAGTCCATTATGCTTTACCTTTGCAGGGAAAAAAAGAGGAAGTAAACCCATCAGGGTTTACTTCCTCTTTAAAGCCAAAATAAAAAACGATTATGAAAACAATATCATTAGTTGCAGCCCTAATTCATAGCCAGGTACCTACTGTGCATGCACAAAGCGCGCTGCGCTCTCTCACCGGCATGGCAGCAGGGGAAGGCGGAGGGAGCTGGACTTGTGACATACCTCACCGCGGTGAGGGCCAATGGAAGTGGGGACAGGGAACCTGTCAATAGGTACCCGCTCCCCCCACCAAAAGGCACCAAAGGAGGGAGGGGGCAATCCGCCTTAACCCCTATATCACTTATCTATCTGTGACCAATAGCAATGTTTCGGCCTTGTACACATGGGCTTAGAAAGCGGTGAGCACCACAAGCTTTTAGAAAAGCGTCTGCAATGCTTTCAGCAAGTCTGAGCGGCATCATTAAAGCATTTGAAGGACCCATCAGCTCCAGTTTATGGCTATGCAGCACAGATTATATTGGGAGTGCCGTCACTTTAAATGAGCTGCTAGCTAATAAGTAGAGTGGAGGCTTATCGACAGCAGACTGCTCGGGATGAGTCAGCGCACCTATTATGGTCTGTGCTTAGGATCCCCAAATTGAAGCTGAAGTTTGCTGTAACCCTTTTACCGCCATGGACAGGAGGGCTACATTGAAAAATTGCCTCCAGCAGACTCAGTAAAGCCCCATACACACCATTCGATTTTCTGCAGATTTTTGTCTTCAGAAACCATTTAGTACAAGGAGGCAGCCCAATTGCATACAAATTGAAACTTTTAAAAGGTTTTTTCACCTTAATACATCCTATGCAATAAGAATAAAAAAACACCTGCCAGTCAGTGCCCCCAAATCCCCCCCCCCCCCGTTTTACTTACCCGAGCCCCTTCTTCGGGGACGTGGTGCCTTCCTTCTCGTCATGGAGTCCCAGCTTTAATCGGACAGATTGATAGCAGTGCAGCCATTGGCTCCCACTGCCATCAAATCCAATGATCCGGGCACCGCCCCCCCCCCCCCCCCCCCAAGTCATACATTTGGCTTCTATGGACGCCGAATGAATGACTCGGGAGCACACCCACTAGGTAACCCCCTCGGGAGAGTGCTTCTCCTAGGGGGTTATCTAATGCAGGGAGGAGCTGAGAGAGCCGCCGAGGGACCCCAAGAGGATGTCGGGGGCCACTCTGTGCAAAACGAGCTGCACAGTGGAGGTAAGTATGATATGTTTGTTATTTAACTGCTTGAGACCAGAGCACTTTTTGCGATTCGGGCACTGCGTCGTTTTAACCTACAACTGCGTAGTAGTGCGAGGTTGCACCCAAACAAAATTGACTTTTTTTTCCCCACACAGATTTCTTTTGGTGGTATTTGATCACCTCTGCGGTTTTCGTTTTTTGCGCTATAAACAAAAAAAGACCAACAATTTTGAAAAAAAAACAAAAAAAAAACAAAAAGCTAAATTTTTTCTTTTTCTTTTTGCTATAATAAATATAAAAAAAAAAATAACATTTTTTTCCTCATTTAGGCCACTCTGTATTCTTCTACATATTTTTGGTATAAAGATAAATAAATAAAAAAGCGCAATAAGTGTATATTGACTGATTTTTGGGACCAAAAATGCACTGATTACTGTGTAAATGACACTGGCAGGGAAGGGGTTAAACACTAGGGGGCGATAAAGGGGTTAAGTGTGTCCTAAGGAGCGATTCTAACTGGGGGGGGGGGGGGGGGGAATGGTCTTCCACTCACATGAGAGTGATCACCGCTCCAGATGACAGGGAGTAGTAGATCTCTGTCATGTCACTAGGCAGAATGGGGGAATGCCTGGTTTACAATGGCACTTCCCCGTTCTGCAGCTCCATGACACGATTGCCGGGAGACCGGCAGACATAGAGTCCACGGGCACACTATACACTAACCCCACCATTTAAAGGGGATGTACAGGTACGCCCATTTGCCCACCGCTGCCATTGTGCCAACGTTTATTGCCATGCAGCGGTCGGCAAGTGGTAAAAAAAATAAAAAAAATAAAAACGAAGCTTTAGTATCACTTTAAGGCCCGTACACACAGCGAGAAAGTAAATTTCAGTCGATGAACGATCTGCCAATTTTCTGATCGTTATGCTTCTTTTGACAGCCGATTATGGATTTTCGGCAGACAAAAAAAATGGATGTGCAGGCTTGAAAATGTTTGTCTGATGTGACCACAACGTCTGATTTTCTTTTCATTAGTACAGTTTTCTGACAAAAAATAAAAATAAATTAAGAAGAACAAGACTAGGCATGCTCAGAAATGAAAGAACACAATTCAACACATTACATCACTTCTGACGTTGAATTGTCTGATGGCGCGTACTCTCGTCAATTTCGCCTTGAGACTAGCATCAAAAAAAAAACTGGTGAAAATTTGTCCAGTAATCGGACTGTGTGTACAAGGCTTTACGGTTATATGGTTTTGGTAAATCTAAAGACAAAAATCTTCAGAAAATCTAATAGTGTGTATGGGGCTTTACCCTTATGCAAAGCTCAATGTTGCTTCAGCAGCCCAAAAAAAAAAAAAAAAAAAACCTACACCCCAGAGGTGCCCAACACCTTCCCCTTTTTGTGAATGGAGGCGATTAGCAGCTAGCAAGCCGCTGATCACATTCACAAAGCACGCAAGGTCAGCTCCTGCTTCTCTAAATACCTAAAGCTCTGTTGATGTAATCTGCCAGGCAAATGGCTGCGGATCAGATCCACAATGCTGCGTCTTCCCCTGTAACCCCTTCCTGTGCTTATCCCTCTCTGAACCTTCCTCACTTTACAACCGTGGTTCTCCTGTCCTCAGAACCCCCCCAGCAGGCCAGATTTTATGTATTACCTTGGGGAGATGCAGATCAGAATCACTGATCATCAAATGATATCACCTGTGATGTATTTCAGTTATCCAGCAAACCTGGCCTGTGAGTGCCGGTTCACACTAGCGCGATGCCAGACATCGCATGTAATTCGCAGTGCACGGCTGTTCACATTACATGCGATGTCTGTGCGGATGCAATGTCAGCCATACAGATAGTATGGCTGATATCGCACCGCATTCGGTCCAAACACGCACAGGACCCTTTTTTCTGTTCGGACCAGAATCGGATCGCATGTGTGTTCACACATATGTGATCCGATTCATGTCCGAACTGTCAGTTCACAGTGCGATATGCGAGCTGAAATGGGGGTGTCGTTAACATATGACACTCCCCAGCAGTTTGCATATGGCAGTGTGAACTGCCGAGCGTGTCAAGTGCGATGCGGGAACCCGCAGTTGATTCGCAGGGTTCCTGCATCGCGCTAGTGTGAACCGACACTTAGGCCTCATGTACACTGCAGCTGGTAAAAAGGACATTTAGCCTAGGTTCACATTGGTATGATTTGGCATGGGATTTGTCAAATCGCATGCCAAATCAGAGGCTGTCGCTGGCAACAGCACCATCCTCATCCTGTGCGGTTTCAATAGACATCTGTGCATGAACACATGAAAATTGGAGGAATGGGACTTTAATAAAGGCACATCATATAGGAAGCAACACGAATTTTTATATAAAATTACAAATCATTTATTTAGAAGATTATAAAAGTACGGAATGCAGTTACAATCGCAGTCATGGGTATACACACGTTTCCTATCCCCGACAAATGAGAGTACTGTAATCACATACAAGGTACTCCCACCTCCAAAAGTTTCAACATGTTTTGCGGCGATGGCTTCATCAGGGAAGAGGAAGAGGGTTAAGGTAGGGGGCAGTGTAGGGGTTAAGTATGTCCTGGGGAGTGCTTCTAACTGTGGGGGGGGGGGGGGGGCGTGGCTATGTGTGACATGTCACTGATCAGCGCTCCCGATCACAGGGAGCAGAGATCAGTGACACTGTCACTAGGCAGAATGGGGAGATGCTGGTTTCCATCAGCATCTCCCCATTCTTCCTCTCCCTGAGACAATCACGGGTATCCCCGCGGACATAGAGTCCGCGGGACCCGGCTCACAGAGCTTGCTGGCATTATGCGCGACCCGCCTCTTAAAGGGCAACGTACAGGTAAATTAGTTTGCCTGTACGAGCCCTTCTGCCGACGTATAATCGGTGTGAGGCGGTTGGCAAGTGGTTAATGTGTGATCTGGGTTAAAAAAAGACCACATTTACACTTAAAACGTGTCTTTCAATAATAATAATAATAAAAAAAAAATAATACTAAATTTCAAAAACAATTTTTTTTTAAAAAGTCCCCTTTAAGACCATTGGGCGGAAGTGACGTCGCTCCTTTCATCCAATGTTATGGAGCCAAGTGGGGGCCATCATTCCCTCACTCGGCTCCAGGCCTCTCCTCGGAAAGGAACAGATAGTCTCCGCCGCTACCGGTGGCTCTGGTAAGCGGGGGAGAGACGACTGGAGCGCAGTGGGAGGGGGGCACCTCTCCCGCCGCCGATAAAAAAAAGTGATCTCACTGAAATATTTTTCAAACAATCCAAAAGTCAATATTATGCAAAAGGAGTGCAGCGCAAATATCAGGGCTCTAAAACATTTCAAATGTAATAAAAAAAGCCCATGTAAATCGAAAGTGAGGCTAAAAAGCAGAAGGTGGACTAACAGTGCCAAGTCCCAGTAAGCAAAGAGTCCCCGTGAGAGATTTCAATGTAAGGGTGACGTCGCCTGCTGTCATCCTGGATCTTTTTACTCGTGAGGTCTGCTCCTAGATGCACTGTTGTAATAAAGCCCTTGTGAGTAGCCATCTCATTTAATAAAGCTTTTTAAAGGACTCTTCAGTGAGAACTGTGTTGCGTTTGTTAAAATATGAGTTTTTTTATATTAAAATCAGACATAACATTACATGGGACAATATTACAATAGTTTGATTACTGTCAGGTTTTGGCTTGAGTAGATATTTCTCAAAACAAATGCTGCTGCATACAATGGATATGTAGATACCATTGTTGTATTCAATTGACAGTTTCAACAGTCCATTGTTTCTACAGCTGCAATAAACAGGTATGTTTTCTGTTTGGCAACTATGGTAAACAGCCTGAACACATAAAAGGGGGATTCAGGCATAAGCTAGGGGCTCATAATGTTTTAAGATCAGAAGCCACTCATGACACAAGAAGGTGCCTTGTCTCAAGTAGAATCATTGCCAATGGAGAGCACAAACATACAGTAACCGAAGTTAAAGTGGGCTGCCCCTTAAAAAAGAAAACAATTTTTTTTTTAAAAAGTCAGCAGCCACAAATACTGCAGCTGCTGACTTTTAATAATCGACACTTACCTGTCCCAGGGTCCAGCGATGTGGGGGAACGAAGCCCCGCTCGTTCCCCTCTCTGCTCGGCGCCGCCGGATTTCTTGCTGTGGGCACCCAGCTGTGACAGCCAATGCGCATGCGCGAGCGGCGCACCGTGATATGCCGTGCAGTCATCTGGTACCTGTCATGTGTCCCAGATGACTGACTGCGCCGAGGGGAAGTGACGTCAGGTGCCCGGGCACTGAAGGAGGCAGACTACGAGGGACCCCCTAGCAACAGGCATTTAGAGGAGTTTAAAAAAAAAGAAAATTCCAATTTTTTTTTTTTAAGGAATTTTAATCATATTTCTTTTTGGGGGGGGGGCACAACTTTAAGTAACTCTTAAGTGTATTTGTACTGTTATAGACCACAGGCTGTTCATTTGCTAGGCATTTTGCTTGTTATAGATGTCTGTCAGTCTTGTATTGTATTCCTAACGTTGTAATAGTTTTGTATGTACAGCATCTTTGTATAGTAAAAGCACATTTACATACTGCAGAAGTCTCAGCTTCCTTGCTTATACCACAAAGTAATCTCGCTAGATAGACGCAAGCCAAACATGCACTTAGATTTTGCTTCTCTCTTACTATTATACCCCTGGGATGCCGACCGGTGGATCCGGATGTTTATTGGAGGTTATACTATACCCATATGGGACATGTGTTGTTGACCATCTGTTAGCTCAGCGGTCCACACCTAGAGGTGAAGGGAAAATCATCCTTACATTGAAATCTCTCACTTTTTTTTGGGATCAACTTTATTAATCACAAGGTAGAGCTGGGAGATTTTCTCAAAAAAAACTCAGTTGGACCAGGCCGAAGCCACGGCCTCGCCTAAAAACTCCTGCCCACAGCTCCTCAGAACCAGCGTGGTGTAAGCACCGGTCCTGGGGAGCTGCAGGCAGGAGTTTTTAGGCAAGGCCGCGGCTCCGGCCTAGTCCTCGGCGTCTGGCCTAGTGGACTAGGCCGAAGCCGCGGCCTCACCTAAAAACTCATAGCAATAAGGTTAGCTAGTTCTATGCAAGGTATTGTCCTGCCATCAGCCATAATAGTTTCACAAAGGCTCCCTGCAGTTTTGTTCATTAGACAATGCCTTGAGCCACTAAGAAGCTAAAAAGAAAATCAAAGCTTCCTATTATAATTCCATGTAAACTATCAGAGACTTGCAATCTTACCCCATTTACTTACCAATGCAAAAAAAAAAAAAAAAAATATATATATATATATATATATATATATATATATATATATATATATATATATATATATATATATATATATATATATATTTATTAAAAATTTCCTTCTGTCCACAATTTACAATATTTTTTATTTTTAAATACAACATGGATAGGACAAACAGAAAACTGCTACCCAAGCCACAAAAAAAAAATATTATTAATAATATTATCAAGTATTGGCAACCTTTAACCCCCCCCCCCCCACTAATTTGAGATCTCAATGAGTCGATATCACCACACATGACCAAGTGGCACATAATCAAGACGCTTACCGTATATACTCGAGTATAGGCCGACCCGAATATAAGCCGAGGCCCCCAATTTACCCCCAAAAAAACTGGCAAACTTATTGACTCGTGTATAAGCCGAGGGTGAGACATGCCTGTCCATCCCTGTGTGTGTGTCCGTCCATCCCTGTGTGTCCGTCCATCCCTGTGTGTCCGTCCATCCCTGTGTGTCCGTCCATCCATCCCTGTGTGTGTGTGTGTGTCCATCCATCCATCCATCCCTGTGTGTGTGTGTCTCCATCCATCCATCCATCCATCCCTGTGTGTGTGTGTGTCTCCATCCATCCGTGTGTGTGTGTGTGTGTGTGTGTGTGTGTGTGTGTGTGTGTGTGTGTGTGTGTGTGTGTGTGTGTGTGTGTGTGTGTGTGTGTCCAGCCTACCTTTGTCCCGAGCCTCCGTCCCGTGCCTTGCCTCCTTGCCTCCGTCCCGTGCCGTGCCTTGCATCCGTCCCGTGTCGTGCCTTGCCTTGCCCCCGTCCCGTCCCGTCCCGTGCCGTGCCTTGCCTTGCCTCCGTCCCGTGCCCTCTTCGTCGGCGGCCATTGTAAAATTCAAAAGCTGCGCCGCCGCCTTCGCCTGTGATAGGCGGAACACTGAATTTCCCAGCAGCCTGTGTTCCGCCTATCACAGACGTCGTATCATCCTCGTCCGTAGTACGAGGATGATACGATGTCCGTGATAGGCGGAACACAGGCTGCTGGGAAATTCAGTGTTCCGCCTATCACAGGCGAAGGCGGAGCCGGAGGCGCGGCTTTTGAATAGAATGGCCGCTGTCTGTCTGCTCGACACGCTGATCGAGCGGGCAGACAGCGATGACTCGAGTATAAGCCGAGGGGGGCACTTTCAGCCTCAAAAAAGAGGCTGAAAATCTCGGCTTATACTCGAGTATATACGGTAACTGAACTTCAGGACAGCAGAATCAAAAAGACAGGCCAGTCACACAAAGCCCAATAATTTTGATCCTCGTACCCCTATTAAAATCTGATGGTTCCAGCTCTGCATCTCTATACCGAAAGGGACTAAATGTTGCCACCCACAGATCTGCTGATGTGTCTCTCAGTCTTGGATTTCCAAAAACTTGCCTTTATTTCTTCCAATTCAGGATATGCAAGTGGACAGATTTCACCACGCATATTTTTTTTTTTTATAATAATGAAAAATGGCATATCTGCCTAAAAACGCAACTAAATTCCAGCAGAGAACTATGACTTATGAGCTCAGATAAGCACTTGTTACAGGTCTGGTAAAAAAACTTTGGTTACACCAATTTGTTCTAGAACTTTGAGATTAAAATTTTCTCCTTGCCTAGAACGTTATTAGGATGTTGTTCGATGCCTTATGGAATCTGAGAATTTACTATGCAATTCATTGGTTGATATTGCACCTCCTGTTAGTGACCCTTGCTCTTTATAGAAACAATTTTGTTTCCCTTATATACTTTAATATCTTGAATATAAACTTATTGAAAGGGGGAAAAAATTAAATAATAAAAAATAAAAAAAAGAAGAAAGAAGAAAGAAGAAGAAAGAAAGAAGAAGAAAGAAAGAAAGAAGAAAGAAAGAAGAAAGAAAGAAGAAAGAAAGAAGAAAGAAAGAAGAAAGAAAGAAGAAAGAAGAAGGAAGAAGGAAGAAGAAGGAAGAAGAAAGAAGAAATGGGTTTCCCTTGAATGGGTTGCCAAAATATGGCAAAACACTTACAGTGGATATTAAAGCGTGTACACACCCCTGTTAAAAATGTCAGGTTTTTGTGATGTAATAAAATGAGACAAAAGATAAATAATTTCAGAACTTTTTCTACCTTTAATTTGACCTATAAACTGTACAACTCAATTGAAAAACAAACTGAAATCTTTTAGGGGGGGCGGTTAAAAAATAATAATGTGGTTGCATAAGTGTGCACACCCTCTTATAACTGGGGATGTAGCTGTGTTCAGAATTAAAAGCGGAAGTCCAACCCTAAAGTGGAGCTTCCGCTCATTGGAACCCTCCCCCCCGCCGGCGCCACAATTGGCACCTTTCAGGGGGGAGGGGGGTGCAGGTACCTGTACAGTACAGGTATCTGCACCCACTTCCGGCGTAGATTCTGCAGAAGCTACGCCTCTTTCCGAAGGTCGCCCGCTGCCTGCTGGGAAACACACAGATCCCAGAGGCAGCGGGGACCATCCTTATTGCGCAGCGCGACTCGCGCATGCGCAGTAGGGAACCGGGAAATGAAGCCGCAAGGCTCCACTTCCTGATTCCCATAACCAAGATGGCGGCGGCAGCACCCGAGAGACGATCGAGAGATCGGCTTCGGGTGCCGACATCGCGGGCGCGCTGGGTGGGTAAGTGTCATCATTTTAAAAGTCAGCAGCTGCAGTATTTGTAGCTGCTGGCTTTTAAAAAAAAAAAAAAAAAAACGGCGGACTCCCGCTTTAAGCAATCACATTCAAACTCGTGTTAAAAAGGAGTCGGTACACACCTGCCATCATTTAAAGTGCCTCTGATTAACCTCAAATAAAGTTTGACTGTTCTAGTAGGCCTTTCCTGACATTTTCCTAGTTGCATCCTACAGCAAAAGCCATGGTCCACAGAGAGATTCCAAAGCAGAGGGATCTCATTGTTAAAAGGTATCAGTCAGGAGAAGGATACAAAAGAATTTCCAAGGCATTAGATATACCATGGAACACAGTGGAGAAAATATGGCACAACAGTGACATTACCAAGAACTGGACGTCCCTCCAAAATTGACGAAGACGAGAATAAAACTGGTCAGGGAAGATGCCAAGAGGCCTACAGCAACATTAAAAGGAGCTGCAGGAATATCTGGAAAGTACAATCTGTGTGGTACAAGTGACAACAATTTCCCATATTCTTAATATGTCTGGGCTATGGGGTAGAGTGGCAAGACAGAAAGCCTTTTCATCCAAGCCAGGCTAAATTTAGCAAAAACACATCTGAAGTCTCCCAAAAAGCATGTGGGAAAATGTGTTATGGTCTGATGAAACCAAGGTTGAACGTCTTGGCCATAACTCCAAAAGATATATTTGGCGCAAAAACAACACTGCAAATCACCAAAAGAACACCATACCCACTGTGAATCATGGTGGTGGCAAGCATCATGCTTTGGGGCAGTTTTTCTTCAGCTGGAAGTCAAGGTGGAGGGAATTATGAACCGTTCCAAATACCAGTCAATAGACACAAAACCTTCAAGCTTCTGATAGAAAGCTGAATATGAAGAGGAACTTCATCTTTCAGCATGTCAACGACCCAAAGCAAACATCCAAATCAAAGGAATGGCTTCACCAGAAGATTAAAGTTTAGGAATGGCCAAGCCAGAGCCCAGACCTGAATCCAATTGAAAATCTGTGGGGTCATCTGAAGAGGGCTGTGCACAGATGTCCTCACACCCCGACAGATTTGGAGTGTTTTTTGCAACGAAGAGTGGGCAAATATTGAAAAGTCAAGATGTGACACGCTGATAGACTCCTACCCAAAAAGACTGAGTGCTGTAATAAAATCAAAATGAGCTGCAACAAAACTATTAGTATAAGGGTGTGCACACTAATGCAACCATATTATTTTTTTTTTTTTTTTCCTTCCCTCCACCTAAAAGATTTCAGTTTGTTGTTCAACTGAGTTGTACAGTTTATAGGTCACATTAGAAAAGTGGAAAAAGTTCTGAAATTATTTCTTTGTCTCATTTTTTATTACATCTCAGAAACCTGAAATTTTGAAACAGGGGTGCGTAGACTTTTTATATCCACTGTAAGTTCAGGAGCAGTCAGACCTTTTAACCGTTGTACACACGGTTGGAAATTCCAATGGAAAATGTCCGATCGGACCGTGTTGTCGGATAATCCGACCGTGTGTGGGCTCCACTAGACCTTTTCCATCGGAATGTCTGACCAACAAAGTTTGGGAGCTGGATATAAAATTTTCCCAACACCATGATCCGATTGGACAAAGTGCCACGCATGCTCAGATCAAATTCCTAGACCAAAGCTATTGGCTACTAGCCGCAACATAGTCCCATCACAACGAACGGACGCCATCACATTCCCAAATGATCGGATTTTCCGACAACTTTGTCCAACTGTGTGCATGCAACACCAGTTTTGGACAAAATCCATCGGAAAAATTCTTGTCGTCTGAATGTCCGACTGTGTGTACAAGGGCTAAAAGATTTGGCTGTATACCTGTTCGGAATCTTGATGGTTAACAACTTAAAGCGGAGTTCCACCCTAAAGTGGAACTTCCGCTCATCGGAACCCTCCCCCCCTCCGGTGTCACAATTGGCACCTTTCAGGGGGGAGGGGGGGTGCAGATACCTGTCAAAGACAGGTATTTACACCAACTTCCAGGCATAGACTCCCATGGGAGTCTATGCCTCTTCCTGTCCCTGTGCGCTGTCTGCTGGGACACACACACGGGTCCCATAGACAGCGCGGACAATTCCTATTGCGCTGCGCAACTCGCGTATGCGCAGTAGGGAACCGGGAAGTGAAGCCGCAACGCTTCACTTCCTGATTCCCTCACCTAGAATGGTGGCGGCAGCAGCCGAGAGCCGAGCGATAGATCCCGGAACCCGGGACAGGTCAGTGTCCATTTATTAAAAGTCAGCAGCTGCAGTATTTGTAGCTGCTGGCTTTTAATATTTTTTTTTCACAGTGAAATCCCTCTTTAAATAAAAAAAAATAAAAAATGTATTGTATGATGATGGTGGCTGTACATAGGCAAGAAAATGGTTTGGTGCAATCACACGCCCTCCGCCAATCTGATCAACACCAAAATGGGTATCAAATATACAGGTCAGTCAATTTGGGCCTGTTACTTGCACTTAAAAAAATAATAAAATAAAAATAAAAAAAGGAGGCCTATATAGTGAAATTGTTCTAAAGCTAAACTAAATAGAAGAAGATATATGACGACAACATACACTGACATTCCTCTTATGATAATCTATCCAACCCAGCCATTTTCTACCCAGCTGTTGCTTAGCAATGATAGGCATGAGACATTCAAATGACATCAAAACCGGTATGTGGAAAAGTACCTTCACACAAAAGCATGAAAAACAGGAAGTGCACAAAATTTAAACCTATAATGGCAATAGCAGAACATTCCTGTAAAAGGTTTTTTTCTGTAAACTTACCTTCTATTGAAATTACGTTTCACATTGCATTAGCAGTTCCCTAATTTCTGGAGTCAGATGATTAGTAGCCCTGGCAGCTTCGGCAATAGCTTTACGGTACACCCCTTTTTTCTTCCTATTGAACCTCAGTTTAAAAAATTCTGAAAAGGAAGAAAGTTTTGAAACGGATAAACTGGATGTCGTTGGAGAACCAAACCATGAAACCGATGCCTCTTGCCACGTAGGATCACCGTTTTCCTTTTGAGTAACATTAATACTCAGTATACGGGCAGGCCACCAAGGAAAGCCATGGACCTTCCCCCATACGATATCTCCCACCGACATAGTCTTTCCATCTACGGTGATGCAGTTTGACACACTTTTAGAATGAAGTCTCACCATCAGCGGTGGGACCGTTTTCTGTTCATCTTTAGAAGAAGAAACATCGTCGCCAGGCATAAGGTCACAAAAATCCATCCTGTTTAATTCCAGACAAGTCGACTTTGACTCCTCTAGGCTGTCGTTGCTGCACAACGACGCACTAGACGAATCTGCTTTCCTTTTCCGGTAATTCATAAGTAAATTCAGGTTATGTCCCTCGTTGCTGTGTGGAAATCCTTTGAAGTCATCATCTTCCCCAGAGCTTCCCAAAGACACATCGTGATAACTTCTTTCTGCGGCGCTGTCCATGAAATAAGCCGAGGAATCCGTTTCAGACTCTTGGCTGCTCTGCAGCACATTCACTTCATCAATTAGCTCCGATTTATAGACTGAAACGCTTTGTCCATCACTAATCCTTTGTGGCTTTAGTCTGATTTTGGGTGGTGGAATATCTACATTGGAATGCAATGGCTTAGGTAGCTTTAATTTCGGAATAGAAGCTACCTGACTGTCTGTTAATCTGTCCACTAAACGTTTGGGAGCTTGACACTGTTCTGCGTCCTTGGGCATCTCTTGGTCCCTACTTCCATTTTCCTGGGTTTGCTTTGGACAAAACGGCTCCACGGAGCCATGTACGCGCGATGGAATCTTCACCACTTCCCCTTTGCCCTGTGGTGTACTATACGAGATCTTTATGACCGGACTCCTAGGTATCAAGTCTTTGGGGGGACTCCTGTGTAGCAAGTCTCTAGAAGCACTATGTTCCTCTCTCCTCTCCTTTGTTGACTTTCTCTCTTCGGGATCAGACTCCGCTTTATGGCGTTCCTTATCCTCGCTTTGTAATCTTTTGCCACTTCTAGCGTTGTGTTTATCCTTGGGAGACTCCTCCGCATTTAAGGTGTTTTTACACTTCTCACAAAGGACTTGTCTAGGCCGCAGCCTTATTGTGCTCATGATTAGCCTCCCGGGATCTCTGTTCCTTGACATTCGCCTCTTTGTCCTTTTAATACTGCGTGGGGGCGGTTGAGGCACCCACTGATTGTACGAGTGTCTTATCCACAGAGGAGGGGGAAAAGGGGCACCTTCGAAGTATGGAGGGTAAGAAGGAGCCGTACCTGGGGGTGGAAGGAGTGGAGGAGCTTGATCGGTGTTGCTTTTTACAGGGAGTCCAGTGTCTTGAACGGGGGTTTCTGACAATGGATGGGAGAAGTTGGCATCTGTCGGAATACTGTTACAGGAAGCGTTGGGAGAGTCTTCATTTTTTGGAGCAGAAGGTGGTGGCACGCAGAACAACCCAGACCTAGTGAAGTACAAAACAGAATGTCAAAAAAAGGCCTGCTCATAAGGACAGATGACACAGCTTTGTTTTAACCAAACACACATGGAGTCATGAGATCCGAGTGAACTCATTATCCAGAAAGTTAGGCTCAGCAGGGGCATAAAAACATGTAAACCCCCAAAGATCAGTGCAACAAGTACAATAAATACTCATAGGATCCTATTGTGCCAAATCATCAAAAATACAATATTCCTGAAAAACTCCTGTGTGTGCAACAATACATAAAATGTGAATAATCATTAGATTATTATACAAAACAGAAATTTATCTGAAACTAAAATCCTCAAAAACAACACAGTCCACAAGCTTCTTTGCGGACTGTGTTGTTTGAGGATTTGAGCTTCAGATGGATGGTTTATATACTAATCCAGGGGTCTCCAAACAGCGGCGCCCATGGGCCCGATGTAGCGCTTTGCTTGCCTTTACACGGCCCTTAGGGCACTATGCCTCCCACCGACGCCAAAGACGGGGCACTAGTCCTCCCACCGACGCCAAAGACGGGGCACTAGTCCTCCCACCGACGCCAAAGGCGGGGCACTAGTCCTCCCACCGACGCCAAAGGCGGGGCACTAGTCCTCCCACCGACGCCAAAGGCGGGGCACTAGTCCTCCCACCGACGCCAAAGGCGGGGCACTAGTCCTCCCACCGACGCCAAAGGCGGGGCACTATGCCTCCCACCGACGCCAAAGGCGGGGCACTATGCCTCCCACCGACGCCAAAGGCGGGGCACTATGCCTCCCACCGACGCCAAAGACGGGGCACTATGCCTCCCACCGACGCCAAAGACGGGGCACTATGCCTCCCACCGACGCCAAAGACGGGGCACTATTCCTCCCACCGACGCCAAAGACGGGGCACTATGCCTCCCACCGACACCAATACAATTTCGTTTTTTTACTCCCAATGACCATAAAGCCTATTGCATCGTTTACTCCTACTGATGGCAGGACTTTTTAACTTCCATTGGCCACAGTCCGACTCCCCCTAAAGTCTGAAAGACAGTAACACTGGGCCTTTGTTTTGAAACCCCCTGTACTAATCTAATGATTATTCACATTTTTATGCATTGTTACACACACAGGAGTTTTTCAGCACAATAGAATCATATTAGCATTTACTTACACACACAAAAAAAAAAAAAAATTATAATATATATATATATACATATACACACATACATACATATACACACACACATATACACACACGGTATAGAAAAGAATCCCCCCCTTTAAAATAATTACAATTTGTTGCTTTGCAGCCTGAAATGAAGACAGGTATTTTTATTTATTTTTTTAATCCAGCTGTATTTACTCAGTGCAACTTATGGGTCCTTTCACACGGACGTGTCAGTGTACGGGCTCCGCTTTGCTCAGCAAGGGATCGCTCCGTCAATCCCCGCTGAGCACGCAGATGACAGGTCGGTCTCTCCACAGTGTGCCGCTCTCCTCTATAGGGGAAATCGAATGAAGAGTCCATTTTCATTTGATCCGATGGCGGATGGAAGAATAGGGTTTTCCTCCGTAACACTTTTTCGAATCGGATGTCAGCGCTGACATCCGTCTCTCCATAGAGGTCTATGGAGCGTCCGTTCAGGTCCGCCTAAAAAAACTGAACGGTCCACCCGTGTGTAAGGGGCCTAAAACATCCAGGTGAAAGATAGAACACCAACATGTCAGAAACAAAATTAGAGAAAATTCAAAAACAGAATCACCTAGTTGGAAAAAGGATCACCCCCCCCTAAAAATGAATTGTAAACTCAATCAGGTGCAAAGAGAGACATAGTAAGACCACGGGGTTTGTTTTTTGTTTAGGTGCAAGACACAGAAGTAACAAATAATTTGGAAAAAATATTTTTTTTTATAACAAGGTTAAAAATTAGATATTGGATTTGACGTGTACTAGACAGTTAATCCAGTTCACTCTACATGTTTTTCGGTGCTCAAGGAGGAGGACATGTATCTGTTATTCCCACTCCAAAGGTTGATGTGGCCTGAAGAAGCTAAATCTATAGCGAAACATGTAGAGTGAACTGGATTAACTGCCTAGTAAATGTAAAATACAATATCGAATTTTACTGTCATTTTTAACCTTGTTATAAATAAAATTGTCCATTTTTTTATTTTTACAAATTTGTTGCTTTTTTATCTTGCTCCTAAAAAAACACCATGGTCTTACTATTTCTCTTTTTTACCAATTTGATTGCCTGTTTCTTTTGAGCAATTAGACGATTTTGTATTGTGCTCAATCAGGTGTAGTTATTCACCGTCTCAATGGCACACAAAGCCATTTGACTTTCAACTGTGATCCGCTGTGGTCATTTTGATTAGCCCAGCATGAAAAAAAAGTTTTCCTGGGAGCATTTCAGTCCCTGGTAACAAAACTGAAGCAAACAAACTACAAGTGGCGAGGCACTGTCAAAAGATCTCTGGGTAAAAGTTGGACAGGCACAAGTCAGAAGATGGATACAAAAAAAAAAAATCAAGTTTTTTTTTTTTTTTTTTTAACTACTTAACCACTTCCCGACCGGCGCGCGACGATGTACGTCGGCAGAATGGCACAGGCATGTCCATTTCTATATGCCGCCCTGCTATCGCGTGCGTGCCGGTTGGGACCCCCGTGAGTCCGGTCGTGGGTTTCACGGACTCGATCACCGCGGGGATACCCGCGATCATCTCAGGAGCGGCTGAACGGGGAGATGCCGTTGTAAACAGCATCTCTCCGTTCTGCCTAGCAACAAGTGACAATGATCTCTGCTCCATGTGATTGGAGCAGAGATCAGTGTTCACTAACACAAAGCCCAGCCCCCCCACAGTTAGTAACCTGCCCCTAGGAACAGTTAACCCTTACACTGTCATCCCCTGGTTAAGCCCTTCACTGCCAGTGTAATTTACAGAGGAATCAGTGCATTTGTATAGCACCGATTGCTGTATAAATGACAATGTTGCCAAAAATGTGTCAAAAATGTCCGATGTGTCCGCTATAATGTTGCAGTCACAAAAAAAATAAATAAATAAATCGCTGATCGCCGCCATTACTAGTATAAAAAAATTAAAATGCCATAAAACTATCCTCTTTTGTG